>NW_022106471.1:8032733-8055333 GCF_000313985.2 Echinops telfairi | reverse complement strand
ATCACAATCCATACATACATCAATTGTGTAAAGCACATTTGTACATTCATTGCCCTCATCATTCTCAAAACATTTGCTCTCCACTTAAGCTCCCGGCATCAGATCCTCATTTTTCCCCCTCCCTCTCCGTCCCTCCCTCCCTCATGAACCCTTGATAATTTATAAATTGTTTATTTTGTCAACACTATATCTTTTAATAGCAGGGCACCATCAGCTTTCTTTACCACATTTGCTTATGCACACATTTTTCTTCAGCAATCATGTCGGGAAGGTTCAGCACATTTTTTATGTCATTTTTGTGGTAAAATTTGGTACCTTGGCTGATATTCGGGTCCACTTATACTCAAGTATATATGGTAGTTATAATGTCCTTGATGTACCCATCACCATTTTGACAAGTGTATATACCAATGTAGCCCACACCTTTACCATGACACCATACATTTTCATCTCTTCAGAAAGTTCCCTTGAGCCTTAGGTAATTAGAAGGAGTAAACATTGTGCTGCTTTTGATTTTTACCGTCTACTATTTATAAAACTCCATATTCTTTTATGCCTAGCCTCTTTTTCCCAGTTTGTAGCTCTGTGAGATCTATCCGTGTTAATGGATCAGTTAATTTCTTCTCATTTCTGTAGATACCAATGAAGATGTTCTTTCTAGCCATCATTTCTTATATAATGTATAACAATTCAGGACCCTAAGCCTGTGGATATAATCCCATTTTGGAGGGAGTTCTCTGTTACATGATTAAGGTGGGCTGTATCTTAATGACTGCCGTTATAGAGGGTATGACTTAAGACACCAGCCTTCCTCTTCCTTGGGGGTGTGGCCAGCTAACAGGCAAAAAGCATACCTCCATCGAAGACACTCCTTGGTGTATAATATCCAACTCAGAGAGAGAAAGCCAAGAACCCTCTGAAGAGCATGTCCTAGATCTGTCTGAAATAGCCAAGGCCAACATCAGAACCAGAGACTGGGACATGAAGACCAAGGGACAGAGAACAGCTGAGTGCTGGGATGGTGGGACTGGGAGATAGAGTGAGGGCCGCTTTCTTGGTCCATGGGGGCAGAGGCCAAGGGACCATGTGACTGAGAGGTTGAGGACCAGAGAGAGAGCGACTCAGCTGCTGGCGGTGGAGATGTGTTGCTGTAGACATTGATTGTCTCGTGATCGCTTACTGCTCCTGACTTGTGGTTACTTATTAGCTTTCTTAGTCACTCCCTATCATTGTAAGTATTGTTTGTCACTTCTTTGTGGCCATCGCAATGGACTGTTGAACCCAGTATGGAAGCAGTGTCCCACAGGAGGAATGGTTGGTGTCAGAGTAGGTAAAGGAGGAGATACAGTGGGGGTATGTCTGACTCTTGCCTCTTGGCAGTAGGGAAGCCAGAGGTCAGATATGGCTACCTCCCCTGCCTTTTACTACAACTGCATTATATTTTCTTTCTTTTCTCTTGGTAGTGGACATTTACTTCTTTTAAATTTTGGGCTATCAAGAGAAACATGCTATGATAATTTCCACGTAATTCTTTTTTGGTGGCTATATAGGGAGGCTTTAATATTTTCTGGTGGGAAAATAGGATGAAAAGATAATAGAATCTTCCCCTGAACTTTTTGAAGCCTCCTAGGATGCTTTTATTTCCTTTGGATATATTTCTAGGAGTGAAATTTCTTGGTCAAAGGGAGGGCTTATATTTAATTTGGTAAGAAATTGCCAAACATTATTCAAAAGGTTTTTTTTTACCATTTGTGTCCTCTCACCAGCAATGCCTACGATTTCAAGTTGTTGCATGCCCTCGCCAACATTTGGTGTTATCCACGCTCATCTCTTTTAATGTATAAATTTCTCTCTCTCTCTGTGTGTGTGTGTGTGTGTGTGTGTGTGTGAAGAATTGGTGCATCTGAATAATGGTGTTGGTAAAGATGATTAAAATGATCATGTACTGTAAGAGTAGCAAAAAAACCCATCTTGGAAGAAGTATACAGAGTACCCTTTAGAAGAGAGGATAGCGAGACTTGTCTCATGTACCTTGGACACATTATCATGAACTGGCACCTGCAAAAAGATATCCTGCTTGGTACTGGGCCAGAGATAAAGAGAAAGACCCTTAAGGAGAAGGTAGATTGGCAGTGGCTGGAACAAAGGCTCAAACATAACAATAAATGTGAGGGGATAGTGCAGGATTGGTCAGTGGCCATTATGGGTTGGAACTGACTTAATGGCCCTGCACAACAACACATATATAAATGATAAGCATTTCATCTTTTTCCATTCCTATAAAAAGTTATAAAGAATAAAGTACTTCTGGTCCTCAGCATACTTGATGGGACCATATTCCCTTGAGACTTGAGCCTGATGGGATAGATTTCTCCCCCAAATATGAGGGGGTACCTCTCCCAAAACCAGATTTCCCCCCAAAAGTTATGTATTTAATTTTTTTTTTTTTTTTTACAAAACAACCTTATCGCATTCTAAAGTACTCTCCGTTACACTTAAAACATTTGTCAAATCTGAGATTCCATTTTTGGAAACATTTTTCAGACTCATCTTTTGGATTACTGACAGCACCTCCCTCAATTTTTTTCTTCACCTTTTCTATGCCGTCAAATCGCTGTCCTTCCATGTCCCTTCCCAGGTGATGCCACTGGGTGCACTAACTCAGAGCAAATTGCTTGATGTTCACCTAGAGGGAAAAATGCATACTACAAAAGCCCTTCCCAGTGGAGTTTTTTTCTGTTTGAGGGGTGAATATCTCCTCATATATAGTCTCTTTGGTAGACGCACAGGGCTGCCATAGTTGAAATTGGCTTGATGCCAGCTTATTTCTACTGGTTTATGACTCACTGTGGGAGCCATGGTGGCATAGTGGTTACATCTTAGATGGGTTAACCCAGCAGTCCAAGACCACCAGCCGCCTCGAGGGAGAACTGCAAGACTTTCTATAGCTCTTTTTAATATGATCGAACTATTGAATTGTCTGATATGTGACTCATGTGGTTACAGTTGTGGAAATCCACAGGGGCAGTTCTACCCTGCCCTATGATTTGGAATCTACTCGATGGCAGTGAGTTTACTTTTTGGTTTGGCTGTCTCCCTGAGAAAGGAGATCCCTGACCATAATCCTATCTTTCAGGAATAAAATTTGAGATATGCTAATATATATATATATATATATATATATATATATTTTTTTTTTTTTTTTGCTGAGAAATTTCACTGCCTATGAGAGAGACTCATAGCAACATTATGAGTCAGCATTGACTCAATGGCAGTGAGTTTGGTGTGGAGAGGTGAGAAAAACAACATATGCAGAAGCAGGAGTGACATGAAATCTAGAAAGATAAGTAAAGAGGTGTCAGAGAAATGAGTTAGAAACCAGGCGGAAAGAGAACTCAGGGTGATGTGCTTACCGAAGATAAGGAATATAGTTCTAAGATAGTTCAGTGAATAGAACATGAGAGGCAAGCTCCCTGATCAAGGGGATCTGGTAACTAAGGAATCCATTCTGAGAGCTGAACAGTGAGGGTAGGACCCAAACAGAAATGCCTTCGCCTCCACCATGAAAAGGAGCATAGTCCTGACTTGGCCTGGAGAGGATATGTACGGAAAGCTCAGAATATAAGTAGAGGAGATCTTTTTGCTAAGGACTCGATAGATTGATTTGGGCACGTCAAATTAGTATAAGAAATAAATCTGAGTATCTGAGAGTTGAGGGTCCTGGTAGTACAGTGGCAGAATCCTCACCTTCCTTGTGGTTACACCTTGGGCTGCTAATGGCAAGGCCAATAGTTTGAAACCACCAGCCACTCTGCAGGAGAAAGATGGAGACGTCTACTCCGGAAAAGAGTTACAGCTTCAGAAACCCACAGGGGAAATTCTACTCTCTCTGGACATCAGGACTTGTAAGACTGTCTAGAAAGTTTTTAAAAGCCCTAGAGATAGAGGTATTACGGTGTTTAAGACACTCCAGTAGCATGACTTACCTTGACCAGAAAGCAACTTGGCTAATAAAACCATCTTAGTTTCTGACCAGATTGAACATGTTTAGTAAAATCATGAGAAGTTATGCTTATCTTCAAGAAGACTAGCATCCCAGAAAGTCCTGCCAGTCAGAAATAGTTTTGCTGATCAATAAGCATAAATAGAAACTCGGCAAAAGCTTTGTTTTAAACATATAAACTAGCAAGGTTGCTAGAAAATAAGAAAAGAAGTCCCTTCATGGCTGGAACTCCAATTGCTTATTCAGTTTCTAGATTTCATTGTTCAATTAGAGCTGTGTATCACTTATGAGATTATGTTGTTATCTTAAACAACAGATTGTTCTTATTTATTCCTCAACCAAAGCTATCTGCCTACGCTCATTTTTTTACTCTCCAGTTCCAAATTCCAGTAGATTATTCAACTGGAGGATTAGGTGGGGTCAGCGGTTTCAGCCAACTAGGCGATACTTAAAAAATAAAATTGGAGCAGGTCTAATGGCCCTGGAGACAGATTCCCACACAAAGGAATTAGTGGTCTTATGTAATGTTAAATTTAGAGTCAGAACTAAGATTTGGGAATGGTCTTTAGCTGACACTCAGTATTGTCCCTCACGTCCCCCTTTGGAAACATATCTGCAATCCCTGAACAAACGCCAAATGTCTTCTGGGATATTCTGATCCAGCTGAGTCCTCTTCCCACAAACTGAAAGGATCAGTGGAAAAGGCTTTGAATTTCCAGTCCCTAGCATGCCCGATCTAAATCCTGACCAACCAACCCTAACCAGTATGTGTTGCACGTGGCCCGTTAGATTGTTGTTGTTGTTGTTGTTGTTGTTGTTAGGTGTCATTGAGTTGGTTCCAACCCATAGTGACCCCGTGCACAACAGAATGAAACACTGCGCGGTCCTGTGCCATCCTCCCAATTGTTCCTATGCCTGAGTCCATTGATGCAGCCACTGTGTCAATCCATCTCATTGAGTGTCCTCCTCTTTTTCACTGCCCTTCCACTTTGCCAAACATGATGTCCTTCTCCAGGGACTGGTCTCTTCTGACAATGTCCAAAGGATGTAAGACAGATTCTTGTCATCCTTGCCTCTAAGGAGCGCTCTTCGCCTTACTTCTTGCAATACAGATCTGTTTGTCCTTTTAGCAGTCCATGGTACTTATTCAATATTCTTCTCCAGCACCACACTTTAAATGCATCTATTCTTCTTCAATCTTCTTTATTCAATGCCCAATGTTCACATGCATATGATGCAATGGAGAACACCATGGCTTGGGTCAAACACATATTAGTCCTTGCTCTTCAATACTCTAAAGAGGTCTTGTGCAGCAGATTTACCTAATGCAATACGTCTTTTGATCTTTTGACTGCTGCTTCTGTGAGCATTGACTGTGGATCCAAGTAAGACAAAACCCTCGACAATTTCAACGTTTTCTCCATTTGTCATGATGTTGCCTATTGGTTCAGTTATGAGGTTTTTGGTCTTCCTTACATTGAGTTGTAATCCACACTGAAGACTACAATCCTTGATCTGCATCAGCAAGTGTTTCACATCCTCACCACTTGAAGGATGTGTCATCTGTATCCAGCCTGAGCGTGTTCTTCCTGTTTGCTTTTCTAATTACAATGTTTGGCTTGTCTGTCATTTTGTCGTACTGTGGTGGCTTGTGTGTGGCTGTGATGCTGAAGCTATGTCACTGGTATTTCAAATCCCAGCAGGGTCACCCAGAGTGAACAGGTTTCAGGGGAGCTTCCAGGTTAAGAACAGATGAAGAAGAAGGACTGAGCTCCCCACTTCAGAAGAAGAAGTTGCTGAAAGCCTTATGCATAGCTTTGATGCATTTTCAAATACAGAACGCCTAGATAAACAAAGGAAACAGAACTTTGTCACAGATGTTTCAGGCAGATGGGCCCCTCAAGTCTGAGGGTACTCAAAATGTATCTGAAGAGGAGGTGAGTTCTTGGAGGGGAGTCAACCATGGTGAGGTGAGTCTGGTAAAGTCTGTGGGAGTGGGGCCTTTGGGGTCTTCATTTGCTGATGGGGCACGACTCCCTTAGATTGCATGGTATAAAATGCAAGGAGTACTAAAACTAATCTTAGTTTCATCAAAACTTGCCTAATATCCTAGAAGATAATGAGATCCCAATTAGTCACTCTACTAATGACAAGGTGCAGGTCAGATTGACCTCTACTCTCTAACTTTCACCAGTTCTGACCCTAACTGTCCCTACTTTCTTTGAGGAGTTTGATAATCCTTGGCAATGCTCCCACAGAACTCGCAGGCCATCCTTTCTGTTAAGTGGTTTATTAAGGAACAAGGGACAATTTGGATACTTAAACAGAAACTCAGGAACCGGGGTCAGGAAGCATGTAGACAGAGTCTCCTTCTTCAGTGCCTGGGGAGCTCTCATCTCCTTGTGGCCCTGCCATCTCTCACCACTGGCTCTGCTGCTGGGCTATCTCGGGGCTTCTTAGAGTGTGCACTGTTAGAACCTTGACCAGTGGTACGGCTCCTTTAGGAGGTTGCTGGCCTCCTAGCTCTGTTTCTTCATTCTGCTGCTTCTCTTCTTACTTCTGTCTCCGTCTCCCTCATTCTCTCTTCTTTAGGTTGTGTTCCTTCTGCTTCTTCCTGCTGTAGCTCTTCTTTCTTCTTTTTGTCTCCACACTTGGGTGGGCCCTACATTTACAAACTCTTCATCAATTTCAAGGCATGGCCCTCCCCCCAAGACCACCAAATGACCTCATAGGATAGGCCACAGACACTTCATTTGCATAGTTGGCACAGTTGGGCTACAGCTCACCTCATTTGCATAGTCTATTGACCCATCCCTGCAAGGGACGTACCAGGGCAGGCTACCATCCAGGGCCAGGCAGAAAGTAGCAAACCAAGTTGTGTATAATTCAACTGGGACATGTCAGTCAATATGAACAAAAGCAATAAATCTTCTGGAGTAGAAAACTGGGGCTTAGAGGAAAAACCTCCCAAGATGTTTTCCCAAAGACCCAAGGCAAAAAGCCACATGAAGGAACTCATTTCACCACATGAGGGAAACCAAAAATGTGTAGGAACCGGAAGAGTACTATAGCAGACACATGCCTTCTTAGAGCTTTATATGTGACCCTTTATTGCAAGCAGGGAAAAGAAATCACAATGAGAAATGCTGCTGATGGTAGGATCAATAGTCACCATTATGTTTGGATCAATAAACATGGAGAAGAACAAAGTAAACATCTTGTTTGGTAGGCACAGAGCAGCAAAGTGGATACAAAATAAGGACATCATTATTTAATAACTTGAGGTTCGGTTTGAACGTTTGTTTATTGAATTTGTAGATTTCATTGTACAGTTAAAACCATGAGTTTGTGACACTTGGGTGATTATGTTGTTAGCCTAAAAAATTGTTGCTGTTCACTCTTCAACCATAGCTATGCTGCCTCAGAGTTTCTTCTCCAGTGCCCCAGTCCAACAGATGATTCAGTTGGAAGATTATATGGGGCCAAGTGTTGCAGACAAAAGGGTGATACTTCAGCACAAAGAAATGGAATACACAAGGCACATATTTGACTGTACTGTTCGATTATGAAATGAGCTCAGGGTTAAGGTTTAGAAATAAAACCAATTGAATTTTTACTGATGACATGGTAAATTGTGTCCTTGGCTACTGATATGGTTGGCCACGCTCGAAGGAAAGGCAAACATTTGTGTGTGAAGAACAAAGCACATTTATTGGCTGAGAAGAACACTTTAAGTCTGTAAACAAAGCAGTGAAAATAGAGCATAGTTAAACAGAGAGAAAATAATCACATAGTTAAACAGAGAGAAAAAAGGAGAAGGTAGTCTATTTTACAGTTCCATATGAGAAAAAAAAATCTTGATTAAAAAAAAAAATCATTTATCCAGCAATCAGAATAGGAACCCCAAGGCACAGAAGTTAAGTGTTTAGGCCGAAGGTTGAGTGGTTCAAACCCAGCCAGTGGGTGAATGGGAAAAAGTTGTGGCATGCTTCTTCTGCAAAGATGACAGCCTGGGATGCCCCACAGGGCAATTCTGCATGGTCCTGGAGGGTCGCTATGAGTTGGTTTGAACTCGACAGAAATGGGTAATGGCAACCATCAGAGACATTAAACAAATAAATAAAATTAAGAAACTATAAAGGGCTCACCAATTTTATTAATAAAAAGATTCTTATATTTTAAGCTTTTTCATGCAAGTTCATTATTTAATTCCTCAGGCCACAGAAAATTCCAACCCACCCCAAATTCACTACCATCAGGTCTAGTTCAATGCCTAGTGACTCCATAGGACAGGGTAAAACTACCCCTGTGGTTTCCAAGGCTGTAAATCTCTATGGGAGCAGACAGCCTCATCTTTTTCTCTCGTAGAGCAGCTGGTGGGATTGAACTGCCCCACTACGCCACCAGCGCTCCTCATGGAAGATTAGAAGCAATGGATGAATTTTGCTTTTCAGTCCTTATAGAGCCTAACATTGATGGTGTATTTCCTCTGTAAATAACAAATATAATCGTATGATGTAGGCATTGCAATACCGTATGTGAGAAAACTTCAGTAGAGAGAGACTGATTAATGTGCCCAAGTTCACAGAAGAAAGAAGCAGAGGCAGGATTCAAACCCAGACATCTTGGGGGAGACACACTTTCAGGTATTGATGACTAACACCAAGGGCTACGTAAAAGGGATCTGGAGCTGTAGGAGGAGAAGGAGGCAGGATTCCAAAGGGATGCTGACAGCACAGCATCAAGGAAAGGGGTTGAAGTCTGTGGAGAACACTAGACTCTTTACAGTTATTGAATTTCCTTTTATAACCATTAAGCAAGCTAGTATCATCGTTTTTCAGATGAAATAGAGGCTTTAAAGAGTTAAATACATCCCCCCAACTACAATTAGTAAATATGGGAGCTGAGATTTGAATCCAGGTCTTTCTGACACCAAAGCTCTATTTCTTCTCCTGATTCTCACTGCTCTGACAAAACCCTTCAAAACCAGGAACTTAAAATGTTTTCCGAGGTCTGGACAACTCTATACATAAGGTATCAGCCTGAACACACTATCGAAGTCTTTGAGGAATGTAAAAACGGTACAGTAGTGAGTGTATAAAATGGAGACCATTAAAATCAAGAAATGGTTATCTCAAACTCAAAACTCACAGCCATTGAGTCAACTCTGATTCACAGTGACGCCATAGCAAAGGGCAGAACTGCCTCTGTGGGTTTCTGAGACAGCAACTCTATACAGGAGTAGAAAGATTCATCTTTTTGCCCTTTGGTTTTGAACTGCTAGCCTTGTGGTTAGCAGCCCAATGTGTTACCCACTATGCCATCAGGGCTCCTTAGAAATGGCCATCGATGTTCATTATTATATGTTTGAGAAAATAGTATAGCATATATTTAAAAGTCTAACCATAGATATGGTTATATTTTGTGGATTTAAAAGGGCAGGCTTCAAGCATCTGGAAAACTCTCTTTTGTGGAATAACCTCTTTTCTAATAACTTCTTTTCTAATTTCTACATTGGGAAATAGTACAAATAGATATATTAAATAAAGATTAAAATGGTTGTGTGTCACAGAACCTAACAAAAATAGTCCCAACACTTTAACACCAGCGTGGATTATGTGTTAAGATTGAATCATACAGTATCTAAAAAGTGTTTGTACAATTTTTAAGACATTATAATGTATCAGGAGTTCAAACTTTAGAAAAGCAAAATATTTGGGGCCCCTCATACTATAATCTTGTTAGAAAGAAAGGATAGCAGATGTTTGTCAAAAACCTCTCAACTTAAAATTCAAATATTCAGCACCAATTAAGCAAAAGAGCAATGGAAAGGGTGTGTCTCCTAGATGTACTGTTTAACCCAGTCTTTACACTTGCCTCAATTATAGTGCTGTGCTGATGACTGGTCTCATAAGGACAATTATGATTCATAATCTGCCCTTTGAGCTATAAAAAGATGAAAAAGACAAATTGGATTCAATGTAATTTGAGACTAATAAATTTGATTTCTATCTTTTAAATAATTAGTCAACTATTGCCTATGGAATAGCTTTCAATAAATGTTCATTTGAAAACTCCATTTGCTAGCCTGTTCTTGGCAACATTTGAAAAAATACCCATGGAAAGAAAGGCTTTAGAGAAATATTTTTAAAAAGTGTTTTGGTCTATTGCATATGATTTTTATTGACTTGCATGTTCTTTGGAAGTTAAATATTCTGATTAGGAGTTTGATATGTTTTTATGAAATGGTTTTAATCATTTAAAATTAACTCATCCAAAGTCTCCAATTGGTTAAATATCATGGAGAGACACTATTTAAACAAACAAAAATGACCATTTGTTGATGAATAGTTCTAATACTTGAAACTCCGCATTAAAACTTTGTGTAGGAGATAATTCACACTCAAAAGTCATACTTTTATGTAAACAACAAAAATAGAATTAGGCATAAAGGTTAAGACCTTTTCTGATGTAGAGAATTTACAACATCAAAGAAATGGATATAGCTTAAAGTACAAGGGACAGAAAAATTCCATTATTTTCTTCCTAAGCATTTACTGAATAATATTATTCATCAAATACAAATAAAATTTTTACTGGAATAATTAAAAAATGGTTGCCGCAGTACATTGACAGGGAGCTGCCAGAAATGCAAACCCGATCAGAAGAAGTTATAGAATTCAGGGTAATATTGTTGACATCATATGGACCTTGGCTAACATCAGAAATTAGCAGAAAGATGTTTATTTGTGATTTTTGATTATGCAAAAGCACTTGACTATGTGGATCATAACAAACTATGCATAACATCGTGAATAAGGGGAATTCTAGAATACTTAATTGTGCTATGTAGAACCTGTTCACAGACTAAGAAAAAGTCATCCAAATAGAACAAGGAGATATTGAATGGTTTAAAATCAGGAAAAGTGTGTGTCAGGGCTATATACTTTCACCATATTTATTCAATTTGGATGCTGAGCAAATAATCCAGAAAACAATAATCTGAAGAAGAATGTGGCATTACAATTGGAGGACGGATCATTCACAACCTGTGCTGTGCAGATGACACAACTATGCATGCTGAAAGCAAAAAGGACTTGAAGCATTTACTAATATAGATCAAAGCCTACAGCCTATAGTATGAATCACAACTCAATGTAAAAATTTTCACAAGTGGATGGTTCGACAACATACTAAGTGGAGAAAGATTCAGGTTGTCAAGAATCTCATTTTCCTTGGATCCAAAATCAATGTTCATGGAAACTGCAGCCAAGAAATACATGTATCGCATTGGGGAAATCTGCTGTATAACACCTCCTTAAAGTATTAATGACCAAAGATGTCCCTTTGAGAATTAATGTACACCTAACTCAAACTATGGTACTTTCAATCTCCTATACATTGTAAACTGGGCATAAAAGAAGGAAGACTGGAGAGAAGTGATGTATTGTAATTATGATGTTGGAGAAGAATGTTGAAGGTACCATGGGCTTCCAGAGAACAAACATATCTGTCTCAGAAGCAGTACAGCTAGAATGCTCCTTAGAAGTAAGGATGGCGAGACTTCCTCTCAACTACTTTGGATATTTTATCAGGAAGGACCAATTCCTGGCAAATGGCATTGTGCTTGGTAAGGTAGAGGAGGGTCAACAAAAAAAGGAAGACCCAGAAAGCGATGAGTGTATGGTGGCTGCAACAATGGACTCAAACACAACAATTGTGAGGATGTGAGAAGCAGGCAGCATTTTGTGCTGCCTTACATCAGGCCACACTCTGGGTTGGAACTGACTCGACAGCACCTAACAGCAGCAGCAATAATGGGCATTTGTATGTTGGATAGAAGATGTTTTTTTATGCAAGCATCGCCCCCCCAGATTTTCCGAGGCAGTTCTAATTTTAATAGTACCTTTTGAAACAATGTTAAATCATTTATTTTGATTTTCGCTTCAAAATGTTTGGACACTGTAGAGGATCATGGTCTAAGAAAGTAAAAAAAAAATTCCTTTTCTTTGATTCTAGATGGCATTAACAATGTCAGAGTTTTCAAAAGAAGGTTACAATACTTATTAAACCTAGATCATTTAATTAAGAAAGAGTAACTAATTCTGGATCATTCTTCTAATTGGCTACAGAAATTTTATAAAATTTGATTTGGATTTATAACATCACATCACCAAGAGATCTATTTATGAAGCATCATCATGCCAGAAATATTCAGAAAGCTCTTTCTTCCAGCTTAAGGCTTCATATGTATGTGTGTGTACATACATAGACACACATACATACATACATACATACATATACATATATGTATGTATGAGTATACTAATAAGTCCATACATAATAAAGAGTCCATACCCTATTACAAATACAAAATTTCAACCATGCAAGGGGATATATTTCTCTTTTTTAATAACATTAACTGCGATTATATTTTCCAAGAAGTTATTTTAATATTGAATCAGTATATCAAATCTTGTCAGAGCAATATTTGAATAATTGGCCTATAATTAGTACTTTTTGAACCAAGATGAGGCTCAGATAGTAGAATCATTAAAGGGAAATAATGCCCTATTTTCTGTTCCTTTAAAGGAAAGGAAGCATTTTAGCAGGCACAGTATAAAGACAGTTCATGCCCATTTCTTGCTTATTAAACAAAGTGTTGAGAGGGAACCTTACCTCTGCTTGTTTGACACCTTTGCAGAAAAGACCAATATTTTAATTTCCTTTCCTTTTTGTCCTTATCACTTCTAATTGGCTCATGTGTCCAGACCTCAGGGAGCATTGTCATCTTTCACGCTCACTGTGGCATAGCCTCAGTACTCTAACGCCCGGGATTTGGGTACATTGTAGGTTGACTACAAAGAAAGTTTATTCCTTTGTTATGTACTTGTTATACAGCAAACACAGACTTTAAATGGATCTGCTTTCTGGGTTTGCACAGAAATTTGTCTATCAGAGCGTCATTATTCTCAACCCAGGTTATGACCTTTGAAGGAGATTTTATAATGGTGAGATCATACATGTGTACCAAACACGAGAGCCCTTATGACCATCTATTGTCTTCATATACATTGGGTCTTATGGATGCTCCAGAAAGCCCCAAATTGAATTCATTTTTAGGGTACTGGAGATGAAAGTGCATTTCTCCATTTGTAGTTGATTCCCTGGTCCTGGGCTTTTAGATAGCTAAGAAATTATGTATACTCACATAATCATGGACAACAGCCAAATCTTCCACTGGCATTTGAGTGTATGCGCACATTCATGAATAAATAGACGTATCAACGATTGCTATCTTTGTGCTTCATAAACTTCTATGTCTAGACAAAAACAAACACAGAGCTATGTTTGGGCATTATTTCTGATGTGTGGTAGTAATTTGAAGAGACCATTTAGACTGACTGGAAATAAGTGAATTAGAGGTGGAATTTGTGATGAGAACATTCTGTTTTGTTTTTCACTATGGAGAAAAGAGTTTGTTCTTTTATTTAACTTCCATCCCAGGCCGCCCCTTCCCCTACCCCCACTACAACTCAAAGGATCCCATGACCTGCATTTTTCTTGTATTTTAAAGAACACATAATAGAAATAACATATAAGAACTTTAATTAAATATGGAAAGGTCTTAGTTAACTAGCGCTGCTGCAATAGCAATACTACAAGTGGACAGCTTTAGCAAGTAGAAATTAATCTTCTTAGTTCAGAAGGCTGGAAGTGCAAATGCAGGCTACCTGTGCTGAGGGAAGGCTTTCCCTCCATTTGGGCTGTGGGGAAAATTCCATGTCTCTTTATTTTATTCCCTGGTTTCTTGGAGCTCTCCCTATGGATGGCATCAATCTTCCCCCATCTCTACTTCCTTTGCTTGCTTATTTAATCTCTTATATTTCTAAAGAGATTCATTCAAGGCACACTCTCATCAAAATAACAAAGACAATCTACTCTCCAATGGAATTACAACCACAGGTGTAGAGCCTGGGGTTTACCACATAGTTTTAGGGGGACATGATTCAATTCATGACAAGAAATATTTTGGAATGCAATATTTAGAAGATCTTTTCTCTTGAAATTTGACAGAGAGCTTTCAAATCCATCGCTTGATTTTTCTTCAAAATATCTTGAACAAAATAATTGGGAAGTAAAAACTTCTATCATATGTTTTTGTATCTGTCTGTTCACTGTATATGATATGCATGACTCCAAGTAATTGATAATTTAATACACAAATGATTTGTGTGGGCCACTATTAGCTGTCTAAAACAGTGAATTAGATGAATTAATCGCAATGAACCAGATATCCATTTTTTAAACAGTGTTGGGGGTTTACTAAACTTGTCCCATTTCATCTGGGGCAGAACAAGATAGTTTTCCATCCTTTCTGATCCAAAGTTGTGCTTATATTATATCATTTCACCTCTCTCAATGTTGGTCTCTTAGATTCAAAGCCAGAAGAAGATTTAGAAGCAACTCTCAGCCCCACTATGTCATCATAACTCTTACTCCACTCATAATACTACTTTATCTTTTCTGTCCTGTTGAGATCTCACTCCCAACTGGCTTTCTCATCCTAAAAATGCTCTTCAACCCAACATCTTGCTTAGTCATTCCCCCTTTCTTTCCCTCCCTTTTCCATTTAAGTCTCTTGATATGTTCTTTCCCTCTTTGTTCTGATCTCTCATTCACTCCTTTATTCTTTTGATTGTAACTCTTCATGTCATGGAAGTATTCCTTGCCAAAGTCACCATGAGTCCCCAAGTTCTGTAATATTCTGAGAAGTTGTCTTTTTCTTTCACAGGCAGTCAACTGTATTTGGCATTTCTCAATACTCTCTCCTCTTGACTTCCAAGACATTCCTCCACCTGATTTTCTTCACACATTTCTAGCCTCTTGGGGCTTCTCCCCCCATTAAATATTATTTTTCTTCCATGTCCATGTATCATCTTAAGCCCACGCTTATTGGAGGATATCCTCTGTTCCCATGACTTCTACTACCATCTATATGTTGACACAAGCTCTTTATCTCCAGCCAAGATTTCTCTGCCCAAGACAGATTTGACACACGGAATACTAATGACAGAAGACTTGATGAGCTGTGGGATGACATCAAGAACACCATGCATGGATTGTGTGCCAATAAAACTGTGAGAGAAAAAAATAGAACACCATACATGAAGAAAGCAAAAGCCATTACAAAAACAAGAAAGAAAGAAAAGATCAAAGTGGATCTCAGGAAAGACTCTGAAACTTGTTCTTGACCATAGCGTAGCTAAAGCAAATAGAAGAAAAGATAAAAGAGCTGAACAGAAATTGTCAAGAGGTAGTGGGAGAAGACAAAGTAAAATATTATAATGAAGTATGCTGCAAAAACCTGAAGCTAGAAAGCCAAAAAGGAGGAACATGCTTAGCATATCTCAAACTGAAAGAAATGAAGAAAAAAATTCAAGACTGTATGGTAGTACATAGCATGTCTACCTGTAAGGGATAGGCGGGATAAACAAGCCAGAAGAGAGAACAATGGGATGACAGTTTCGGGGGGACGTGGGAGAAGGAAAGAAGTGGATGTTAACAAACCCAGAGACAAGGGAGCAACAAGTGATCCAAATCAGTGCCAAGGAGGGTGTAAGAGGTCTGGCAGGGCTGGATCACAGACAATGTAACCGAGAGGAATTCCTAAAACACAAATGAAGGCTGAACATGATAGTGGGACAAGAGGAAAGTACAAAGAAATAGAGGAAAGAACTAGGAGGCAAAGGGTAGTCATAGAAATTTAAATACCAGCATATACAGATGTAAATATATTTATATACGACAAGGGGGAAATAGATCTATGTACATATATTTATAGGTTTAGTATTAAGAAAACAGATGGACAGGGGGGCCCTGCACAAGTACTCCCTCAACACAAGAACACTTTGTTCTAACCATTCGGCAGTCTGAGATGCTTACCTTCCTGGCACGAGATCGCTGAAGACAATGGGTGCACAAGCAAATGTGGTGATGAAAGCTGATGGTGCCTGGCTACCAAAAGATATAGCATCTGAAGTCTTAAAGGCCTGAAGATAAACAAGCAGCCATCTAGCTGAGAAACAACAAAACCCACATGGAAGAAGGACACCAGCCTGTCCCAACTCAATCGCTGAGGACAAAGTGGGTGCATAAGCAAAAGTGGTAAAGAAAGCTAATGGTGCCCCGCTATCAAAAGATATAGCATCTGGGGTCTTCAAGGCTTAAAGATAAACAGGTGGCCATGTAGCTAAGAAACAACAAAGCCCACATGAAAGAAGCCAGCCTACCCTGACACAATCACTGAAGACAAAGTGGTGCATAAGCAAATGCAGTGAAGAAAGCTGATGGTGCCCAGCTGTCAAAAGGTACAGAATCTGGAGTCCTATAGGCTGGAAGATAAACAAGAGGTCATCTAACTGAAAAACAACAAAACCCACATTGAAGAAGCAAACCAGCTTGTGAGATCACAAGGTGTCAAAGGGATCAGGTATCAGGCATCAAAGACCAAAAAAAAAAAATTAAAAAATCATAGCATTATGAATGAAGGGGAGTGGGGACCCAGGGCCCATCTGTGGCAAATTTGACATCCCCTTGCAGAAGGGGTGCAGGGATGAGACAAGCCAGTCAGGGTGCAGTGTAGCAATGATGAAATATACAAGTTTCCTCTAGTTCTTGAATGCTTCCTCCCCCTCACTATCATGATCCCAATTCTACTTTACAAATCTGGCTGGACCGGAGGATGTGCACTGGCACAGATAGGAACTGGAAATACAGGGAATCCAGGACAGATGAACCCCTCAGGACCAGTGGTGAGAGTGGCGATACTGGGAGGGTGGCGGGAAGGTAAGGGAGAAAGGGGGAAGAGATTACAAGGTCAACATATAACCTCCTCCATGGGGGACGGATAGCGGAGAAGTGGGTGAAGGGAGACATTGGATGGTGTAAGATATGACAAAATAACAATTTATAAATTATCAAGGGTTCATGGGGAATGGGAGAGTGGGGAGGGAGGGGAAAAATGAGGAGCTGATCCCAAGGGCTCAAGTAGAAAACAAATGTTTTGAGAATGGTGAGGGCAACATATGTACACATGTGCTTGACACAACTGATGTATGTATGAATTGTGATAAAAGTTGTATGAGACCCTAATAAAATGATTAAAAAAATTCAAGACTGAGTTGCAATATTAAAAAACTCTGTGGGCAAAACAGTCAACGATGCAGGAAGCATCAAAAGTTGATTATGGCGGATACAGTAAGGTTAAAATATAGTATCTTATAATTTGATCTCCATTTTGACCCATTTTAAAGTCATTTCAGTTTAAAAAACAGAATAAAACAAAGTGAATGGGATACACGTGGATTAAGCCTCCAGTGAATGCCCTCTGAACACAGACTGAGGATGCGAATAGCCTTGCAATCATGCACACTGCATGGGGAAGTGGATTACTGCAGATGCAGTTAGGTTAACATTTCAATTGAGGTTTCTCTGTTTTACTTTATTATCATTGTTCACTTCTTCCTTTTTTTGGCATATTTTTCTATATATGAAATCCAGGAGAGGTAAAATCTAGAGAGACAATGACTGGATTAATGGTTTCTTGAGGTTATAGTAGGGGAGACTGGGGGAAAATGGGGAGCTAATATCATGGTACAAGAAAGAAGAAAATGTTCTGAAATTGACTGTGGTGATGATTGTACAACTCTTCTTAGTATGATTGAACTAATGAATTTTATGATATGTGGGTTTAAGTCAATAAAACTTGAAAAAAAAAGATGAAAGGATTACTCAGAGTCACTGTACCACAAATAATATGTTGAGCATCATCTATTTCAAAAGGTAGCAAATGATCAAGAACCAGCAGTACTAAAGGAACAACTTCAAGCTGAACTGAAGGTTTTAGCCCAAAACAAGACTCCAGAAATTGACTGAAAGCCAATTGAAATATTTCAACAAGATGTGTTAGTCTGGGTAAACTAGAGAAACAAATCTAGGGAGACTCATATGTGTATAGGAAAGAGCTTTATATACAAGAGCAATTGAATATTGAGAAAACATCCCAGCCCAGTCCAAATCAAGTCCATAAATCTGGTATTAGCCCATATGTCCGATGCTAATCTATACATTCCTCTTCAGACTCACAGAACACAGGCAATGATGCTGAATGCAGGATGATCACAGGCCAGTGTGTGGAAAGTCTTGTGGATCCAATGACAGTATAAGCATCTCAGCGCTGGCAGGGGTCTACACGTGGCTCCTCCAGCTCCAGGGCTCTGGCTGCCATCAGACTGTCTCCATGTGTCTTGTCAACTGCAATGTTTCCCAGGGAGTGAGCTTGTGTCCTGCTTCCAGTGAGCTATTATGTTAGTGTGGGTAGACTAGAGAAACAAATCCATAGAAGCTCAGATGTGTGTAACAGAGAGTTCTATATAAAAGGTTGTACATTAAGAAAGCATCCCAACCCAGTCCAATCCAAGTCCATAAGTCTGATATTAGCCCATACATCTGATACCAATCTATAAAGTCCTTTTCAGACTCACAAAACACATGCAATGAAGCCGAATACAGGATGATCACAGGCCAATGGGTAGAAAGTCTTGTGATCCAGTGGCGTAAGCATCTCAGTACTGGCAGGGGTCTCCATGTGACTTCTCTAGTTTCCCGGGCATGGGATCTATCAGTGTAGTGCCATGTGTATTGTCAGTAGAGAGTCTCCAAGGGAGTGAGCAGAGAGAAAAGTGTGTCTCCTGTTTCCAAGGAAGAAAATACTGGAGTCCCAGAATTCTCAGGAGAAGGCCACCTTGTCTTTGTGTGCACCATTCTCCTGGATAACTCCCACTTGCCCTTTAGGACTCGACTCCAGGACCACCTTCTCCAGGAAATCTTATCTGAATTCCTTCTGTGAATCTATTAGCTGCTGTGCTGTGCCGTTTAGAATCCTCCACTTCCTTCAGTCCTGAAGCAGTCAGTACCCTAACTTTGGGGTGTCTTGGCAACTAAGAGCTTTCAGCTAAATTTCCCTTTGACATTTGCCCTTATTTGGAGAGAGTTACTCAAAGTCACACCTTCCTTCTTGGGTGAGCTCCATATGCAATAATTAGTTGATAAGGGCCATGGGACAACTCCGCAGCCCATCCAACTCTCTAATTCCTCCATGGAAAGGCTGAGGTCTTTGTTGTGACTATATCACAGCCCAACTTCCTCCTGTGCTTCTCCCATGGGTGTCAATCCTGAAAGCATACACATCTGCATCTCAGGGTCTTTCCCCCAGGGAATCGGAATAACATTAGTTCATTACAACTTTAACACCACTTGCTAGATCCTCTCAGATCTCTTATCCCACTGTAACTTAATTGTCTATTTATGGATCTATAGTAAGGAGCCCTGGTGGCAAATGGCTTATGCATTGGGCTGCTAACTGCAAGATCAGCAGTTCAAACCCACTTGCCATTCTATTCCCAGAAAGATTTCCAGCCTCAAAAACCCACAAGGGCAGTTCTATTCTCTCCTATAGGGTGACTATAAGTTGGATTCAACTCGACACGAGTGAGGTTTAAAAAAATAATAGTGAGCAACTGAAGAAAGAATTTTCAGTCTTCTAAAAAAAATTTACCTCAGTTCTATTTTTATTCCCACTCATTACATTTTTATGAATGGCTGAATGAACAAATGTGAAAATGAGTAAATTAATGTGCAAATGGCACAAGAGGCCACGAGCTTCAAAAGGCTTGGGGGCTTTCCTACAATCAGTTCAGTCCTTATGGCATCTTACTTCCCATTGGAGCAGACCGAGACAATCTGGGTGTCTTGCCAGCATGCTTATGCATTCTGATTTTGATATTTCCAGGAGTATGGGTATGGAGGCCTGAATTTGGAGATCTGGGTTACATTCTTGTAGCATCATACACCAGCTGTGTGACTTTGGGAGAATCATATAATCTCTCCAAGTCTCTACTTCATCCAAACTGAAAATCAGTTAATATTTAGTCCATACATACTGCTTGGTGGGAACTAGATGAGACAATGTCTGTGCAAAGTGGTGGTACAAAGTACATTCTCAGTGTTTAGTTTTCTTCTTCTCCTCCTCTGACTCCTCCTCCTTCTATAGATTGAAGACACCCTTTTTTCTAATAACTAGAAATAAATATAGTGGTTGGGTGCTACTGAGATGATCTCATTATCTTTCTTCCCCTCACATGGCAAAACTACATAAGTATCTGCTACTGTTCTTTTTTCAGGAGGGGAAAGGATGGGGTGGGGGCAGTTGAAAGTTTTTACTGAACAGTACAAGTCCTTACTTGCTGCGTGTTTGGTTATTTTTATTGTAAGGCATCAAATTTGCTTATGGCAAAAGGTGTGGCTAGGCGTGTCAGAGAGTGAATCAAGGTGAGTAAATAGTCCAAATGTTACACTACCTGATGGGTTTCAGTGAAGCTAAAATGATTTTATAAGGCACTAGGGTTCAACAGATGGCTGCAAGGTCTCCCATGCTGAAGAACCTGATTCACTCGGATGACCTGAAGCCCCCTGTATTTCCAGTTTTCTCGGCTTGAAAACATCTAGTGAGAAAGAATAAAATAGAAATGAGATTTCTTAAAAGTACTTGAAAAATTACCTTTTTCCACTACCTTGCAGTCATGTGGGCCATATGATCATTTTTGATCAATTGGCTGGGAGTAGAATGTAGCTACAACAACCATAAAAACCCCATATAGTATACTGGGTTAAGCATTGAACTGACCAAAGGTTGCTGGTTCAAAGTCACCATCCGCTCAGAGAAAAGGATGAAACTGTCTGCTCCCCTCAAGATTTACAGCCTCAGAATCCCCAGGAAGCAATTCTGCTCTTTGCTGGAGGATTGCCATGAGATGGCATTGGCTCATCCGCAGTGGGGAGAGTATGCCCTAAGTGTGTTGTTGTTCTCAGGTGCTCTTGAGTCAGTTCTGACTCATAGAAACTCTACGTACAACAAAATGAAACACTGCCCAGTCCTCACAATGGTCATCTTTGAGCCCATTATTGCAGTCACTGTATCAATCCATCTGGTTGAAAGTCCTATTTTTCCCACTGATGCTCTACTTTGTATAGGGAGAGGTATTTAAGATCTAGTGATCAGTTCTCAGCTAGAAGCAGCCTGAAATTTGGAAAGAAAGGTGTCCTCAGTAGTCTTTCTGTCATGGATCAGATTCGGCTAAAAGTGAAATAACCTTGTGGTGTGTGAAACTGCTGAGATTTTTCCTGGAACATGTACCACAACAAAATTTAGCTGACCTTGACTGATGAATTGGAACTTAGAAGACTCCAAGATAAGCTCAATTAACAGTCATTTTAGGAAAACAGGAGTCATAGTCAGCTGTCCTAGAAGATAGGACTGGAAGGTGGCTCACGATTCTTGTTCTCTCCTCTTTCCTCTCCTGCTGCACATTAAAGTGACTTTGCTTCTCTCTCTGAATTGGCTCCTTTCTGTGCCTGGTTCTGCCACCTCCCCTTTCCATTTGACTTTCTCAGAATTTCACGTTCATCTTTTAAGGGACAGAAGGCAATTGGTCCAATTTGCACACCCATCAGGAGGGTGTGCACCATCGTACTTCAGAGACTGCTAACTTTTCTTAAATCAGGTGGTTTTCTTCTAGTCCAATTAGCTACAAAAATTGGGTTAGGCCACAAAATACAAAATGTAGCCACCAGTGCTTAAGGGACATCTTGAGACTCTTCTCCCAGTTAGAAGTTATGGATTGGAGTTCTGTTGGGCATAAGCTGTAGATACATGGTAAATACCATGTTGGCCTGCCCAGTAAACTGAGATACAGATCTTTTAGATTAGTGAGAGAGAGGCTATTAAAAAGATGGGCTCTGATGTCTTTGTCTATGAGGCACAGAACTGGTGGCGCAAATATCTTGGTCTTGAAACTGAACTATGACTTCTAGGTTGGGAATAAATTCTTGCACAGTTTTTGAGTCATTCTGGATGAGACAGGAAAACTGGCCTGAATGACCATTGGTCAAATGCGAATTTCTGACTAGTTACTTGACCATAAACTAGATATTCAACTTCGAGAATGTGTTTGATTGATAATATGAACAAAAGACAATTCTTGTTTTAAGACAGTATAATAATCAGTGATTTATAACTTGTTCTGTGGTTAAAATATTAAATAGGGATCATGCCATTTCACCCAGGGTCACTCATGGTGGAGAGGTTTAAGTGGGACTTCCAGATTAACACAGACTAGGAAGAAAAGCCTGATCATTTACATCTGAAAATTAGGCCCTGGAACCTATGGCTGACAACAGTATATTGTGCAACACGGTGCTTGGAGATGAGCCCCAAGGCTGCAAGAGACTGAAAATACACGGTGGGCACAACAATTGACCGACACCTTTGAAGATGGCACAGGATGGGCAATGTCTTGTTCTGTTGTACAGGGAATCACGTGAGTCAGAATTGACTCAATGGCAGCCTGTGTGGTCATGAGGTGTCGAACGGATCACTGAAGACAAATGGGTGCATAAGCAAATGTGGCGAAGAAAGCGGATGGCGCCCGGCTATCAAAAAGTATAGTGTCTGGGGTCTTAAAGGCTTGAAGGTAA
>NW_022106471.1:7954820-8031935 GCF_000313985.2 Echinops telfairi | reverse complement strand
AAAAAAAAAAAAAAAAGAACCGACTCAATGGCAATTAACAACTAGCTAATTAAAATACTATAAATGAGGAAATAACTTTCTGACAGTTTAAGTGATGTCTTAGTCAGAGTCCTTTAAAGAAAGAGAGAAGCAGGCTGAACATTTGGGCAGTCCAAAATTGGTAGACCAATGACGGGCTGGAAATTCCAGTAGGATATCTCTTTATGACTAACTTTGATAACTTTATATCTGTTTATAACAGTTTAAAACTCAACTTTTGCTCTTATGACTTTCAATTGATTGAATGAGGCCAACTTACATTATGGAGGGTAATCTGCTTTATTTAAGGTCAATTAATTTAAATGCTAATCACATACAGATTTTTTCATAGCAACACATAGACGAGTGTTTGGCTAAATAACTAACTGGATAAGCCCCCAAGCTTATGCCATAGCCTATCCAAGTTGACAAATAAAACTAATCACCACAAGTGACAAAATAAAAACAATTCAGAAACTTTAAAAAAATATTCAGAGATGTCTTCGTAATACTCTTTAAATTATTGTGGTTAGGATCTTCCAGGTTCCTTTTGACACTACAAACAGAATTGAGTCCATCTTGGTCAGAGGGAATGATACAAGATACAGATGGTGAATTAATATTTTTTAGAAACTACCATCATATTTCACATAATTTAAGATGTTGTCATTTATCAATCTCATCTCTATTCAGAGCTGTTAAGGTATGAAAAAGGTGTGTGTACATTCTATAGAAATATGGCAGATGGTAGCAGGAGTTGGTGTACTGTGACAAGGAGCAGTGAGTAGTGGAATAAGTACTGAACTTTGAGACCTGTTTTGCTTGGCTGAAAATTGAGCCACCAGGGTGAGTTCAGTTCCAAACTTGAAGGGTGACAAGGGCCATAGTCTCAGGGGTTCCAGCAGTCTCCGTCTGACCAGTAAGCCTGGTCCCTTTTATAATTTTGAGTTTTATTCCATAGTTTTCTTGCATTCTCTCCGGGGCTTTCTAATGTGATTCCTTGTCAAGCACTTGATGGTGGTAGCTGAGCATTTCTGGTCTTGGGGTCATGATGATCAATATTGTGTGGTCTTCTTCCACTGGACTAATTGTTTCCATAAGTCTTCAATTTTCTTCACTCTTGTTTCCCCCAGACAGGGGGACCAATAGTTGTATCTGGATGGCTGCTCATAAGCTTTTAAGCTACTCACCTGCTACTTACTGAAGTAGGATGTAGTACATTGTCGTTATGGACTAGACTATGTCAATCGACCTAGATGGCCCTGGAAAGTAAAACTGAAGACCAGAGCCAAGAGACCTCCACTCAGAATCCAGAGGATTTGCTAACACCCAGAGTTTGGAGGGCAGGACCAATTTCCAAATGGTCCCAAAGAATGTAATTTGTTTTGCTGGAGTTTGGATTTGCTTAGTGCCCATTATCCCTTCTTTCCCTCCAAGTTCCCTCAATAGTGATGGAAATGACCACCTTGTGACTATTACACCAATGGACCTTGGAAGCAGTTAACCTGTACTCTAGACTTCACAGATTCCTGGATCAAGAGGATATTGCCCCAGGATGGAATACATCTAAAGTCGCACCTGTATTTGATTTAGATGATTCAGAAGATGAGATTTTGAACTTGGAGCTGATTGAGGACTTTTGGAATGATGTAATGAGGTGAATATGTTTTACATGTGAAAAGGACATGATTTTTTGGGTGAGTGTGGCAGTTAGGCAGGATCCCTGGTGGGGACTCTTACTCATTGTGCTTCTAACTGCACGGTCAGCAGTTTGAAACCACCAAACCCTCCATGGTAGAAAGATGAGGCTTTCTACTCCCTTCAACAGCTACAACTACCCACACAATTGTAGAAGTGGGTAATTCCAATGCGGTCTAAGTCTGTGCATTAGATGTTAAATGTCTCAGAATCCCACAGGAGCAGTTTTAACCTGTCCTAAAAGGTTGCTCTGAATTGGACTCATTTTGGTGGCAGTGATTTGCTTCTTTGGGGACAGGTTCTGTGGCAAGGAGGCTTGGCCAGGATTCTTAATGGTTTGGCAGTAAGGACCTTGGAAGCTCCCATGATGTGACCTTATGCAGTACTATCAACTTCGTGATGGGGTATTCTGGGAGCAGCCAAGCAGTTGTAAGAAGGTTGGGGTGGAGTGCAAATGAAGGGAAGTGTGCTCAGGGGTGTGACCCACTCTTAAATAAATAGACATGGCTGAGTGCTTCTTTGCTTCTTGCTGGTCTGGATCCTGCATCTTACTCATCAACTTCTGGTTCTTCAGACTTGAGGCAGTGACCCACCATCCTGACTTCCAAACCTGGGAGCAATCATAGCCTAATGTCTAACCTGTCAATCTTGGATTCATCCCCTTCTGTATTTACCAACCACGATACTCCTGCTTGCCTACTTGCTTCTGACTTGTCAGTCCCAGAAGCTGTGCAAGTCAGGAAACACATGCAAGTCAAACACACATTTGAACCAGAATGGAATTACCCACCCTACAACTGTGTGAGTCACTTTCTTAATATACTAGATAATATCACTGATTTTGCTTATCTAGTGAACCCAGCCTAAGACAGTGGTCAGTGGGTAGAATGTTATGAATTGACTGTGCTTCCCCAGATATATGTTATAAATTCCTATCTAGGCCTGTGAATATAATCCCATTTGGGAATAGGTTTTCTTTCTTATATTAATGAGGCAGAATTAGTATAAAGTGTTTCTTAAGTCAATCTCTCTAGAGATATAAAGAAGACTAAAGAAGCAAGTGAGGAAGCAGACATGGGGGAAGATGGATGCCCATCCACGTGGAGTTCTCTAAGGAATCAGGAAACAAACTGATTAGACGAGGCCTTTCCCCCAGAGATAACAGAGAAAGAAAGCCACTCCCCCTGAATTCAAACTTCTCATCTTCCCGCTGTAAGAAAATAAAACTTTATTTGTCAAAGCCACTCACTTTTGGTATTTCTCTTCTAAGAGCACTAAATAACGATTTGTTGTCACCGTGAGGTGGACCTTATGTAAAACAGAACAAAATATCGCTCAGATCGGTACCATTCTCATAATCACCGGTACGCTTGAGCCCATTGCCACAGACACTGTGTAGTCCACCCATCTTATGGAGGATTTTCTTCCTTTTTGTTGGCTCTCCACTTTACTAGGCATAATGTCCTTTCTACTGAGTGGTCCTTCCTAATGAAATGGCTAAAATGAGCAAAATGAAGTCTTGCCATCCTTGCTTCTTGAGTCTCTGCCTTCTGGAGTACTTTGGTTGGTGCTTCCTTCAAGACTGAGTGATTTTTTTCTTCTGGTGATTCATAGTATATCTAATATTATTTGCCAACACCGTAATGCAAACACATTAATTCTCCTTCTATCTTCCCTTTTCATTGTCCAACTTTCATGTGCATATGAAACAATTGAAACGGCCATCGCTTGGGGTCAGGTTACATTAGTTATCAAAATGACATCTCTGTGGACTAACAGATGACTAATCTCAGGTTCCTCAACTTTTTCCAATTTCCTTTATATTGTTTTTGATTTGACCATACTGTATTTGACGTTCATTCACTCAGTCCATTACTATATTTTGAGACTTTACTTTTTGTCAGGTACTGGGGATAAGATAGAGAGCCCTGCCTCCACTCAAGCACTTACTTATTGCAAGAACATGTTGTTCTATTAAATTGGCATTCCAGGATGCACACCTTCCCGACACGATTGCTGAAGAAAAATGTGAACAAAAGCAAAGGTGGTGAAGAAAGCTGATGGTGCCCGGCTACCAAAAGATAGAATGTCTGGGGTCTTAAAGGCTTGAAGACAAACAAGTGGCCATCTAGCTGAGAAGCATCAAACCCCACATGGAAGAAGCACACCAGCCTGTCTGACCATGAGGTGTAGAAGGGATCAGTCATCAGACATCAAAGAACTGAAAATCATATCAGTGGGTGCCCGCTTTACTGACACAATCACTGAAGACAAACGTGTGCATAAGCAAGTGTGGTGAAGAGAGCTAATGGTGTCCGGCTATCATAGCGTCTGGGGTCTTAAAGGCTTGAAGATAAACAAGCAGCCATCTAGCTCAGAAGCATCAAAGCCCACATGGAAGTAGCACACCAGCATGTGTGTTTTTCAGTCACTCACATGTGGTATAACAGAAATACCACATGTGAGTGACTGGAAAACACACATGTACTTTTTCACAGTTTGGGTTGTTGTTAGCCATCACGTCATTCCCCACCCACAGCAACCTTGTGCACAAGGGAAGGGAAGGAGCCACTGCCACATTCTGCACCATCCTCATAATTGTTCGTAGGCCTGAGCCCATTGTTGAAGCCACTGTGTCAACCTAGCTCCCCGAGGGGAGGGTCTTCCTCTTCTTCACTGCCCCTCTACCCTACCTAAGGTGATGTTCTTCTCCAGGGACTGGTCTCTCCTGACAATATGTCCAAAGGATGTAAGATCAAGTCTTGCCATCTTTGCCTCTAGGGAGCACTTCTTCCAAGACAGATTTGTCCTTCTAGTTTCTCCAGCACCTCCATTCAAATGCAAATGCATTGATTCTTCTTCAGCCTTTCTTATTCAATGTCAAGTTTAGAGGGCTAGAAGTTCAAATGCAGGGGCAGCGAAGAAGACGAAGACCCTCAAGGAGATGGATTGAACAGTGGCTGCATCAATGGACTCAGGCACAGGGACTATTGTGAGGATGGCTTGAAACCCTGCGGTGTTTTGTTCTGTTGTGCAGAGCATTGCTATGGTCGGAAAAGACTCCATAGCACTTAACAACACGACACTATGCTATTTATTTTATTGTTTGAATTCTTCCAGTTTGGGCCATAGAGTGCTCTTTCAGGATGGCTTCTGTGTTCCTTCAACACATCTCATTTTTCCTCCCTCCCTTCCTCTTTCCCTCCCTTCTTTCCTTGCTTCCTTCTTTCCTTCCTGAGGGCTCCTTGCTCTCTGTGACCACAGGAAACTTCCGGCTTATTTGATAGTTTGTGAGTTCCAGCCCTAGCATCAGCTACTTCTTCAAGAAGCCCTGGTTCCTTTTAAGGAAAATGACATTTAGAATCCAAGAACTGGCCACCAGGAATGCGCAACAAATATTTTCTGGATGTTTTTGGTGGGACTGGCATTCTTGGGCATTAGAAAAACATCAAGAAAGGTCTAGGCCCTTATGAAATTTACATTCTAATACATCAAGTTCATTAAATGTGATAATGTGAACAAAGTGCCTAGGAAAGCACCTGGTTCATAAAAGATGTTCAATAAATGTTGGTGTGGATCTCCTTTCCTCGCCCCGCACCCCACTACTGTGCTCCCCTATATGTCTTTTAAATCCCTTTCTTAAGGATGGACCAAACTGGGCTATGCTGAGTGCTGGAGACAGGTACAGCGTGAGTATAGGGGAGCTGTAATTCATGCTAGTGCTGAGCTACACAGCATTTGTCTTCACAGAGCAATTTGGAAGTATACCTGAGAAGGCAAATCAGACTGTAAGCATCTAACCTCAACTCAAAAGGTACAACTCAAAGTATTGCCAGGAGATGAGGACAAATCTTAGTGTTTCATTAGACAAAAAACAAATGCAGAAGCAGAAGCGCAATCCAGGGGAAAAGGTCCAAAGGTCCATACTGAAAGGTAGGAATAGGATGGTGAAATTGGGGCTCAATGGAGTGTGGAGATATCTTACCTGCTTTTAAGCCCAGGCAAGGCAGGTATGTTTGGCCTTTGAATAAACATCTGTTTCACTTTATTCAGCTCCAAAGGTTCCCAGGGTTCAAGTAAAGAACCCACCCTAGAGGAAATTTTGGCACAAACATAATGTGAACACTGTGATAGCCACAATGTTTATGTGTAACATTCCATTCCATTTTTGACAATTTGTAAATTTCCTAGATTCATACTTTGTAGATTCCATGTTCTAATTATTAATGCATGATTGTAGCTGGGTTTTGTTTTGTTTTTTCGTTTTGAGTTGTGCTCTATCCAGAATTGAAGATTCCAAAAGCTTTACTCCATCCACATCATTAAGGTAGAACGTGTTTTGGGGAGGCAGCTCTTCCCCAGGCATATTTTGATTGCTTTCTCATGAGGGGCTCATCTTCATCTTCCAGCACTGTGCCAGATAACGTATTGCTGCTATTCATAAGGTTTTCAGTGGCTAATTTCTCAGAAGTAGATCGCCTATTCTCTCTCCCTGGTCTGTTTTTACTGTGGAAGCTCCAGTGACTCTTCTTCACCATGGGATGACTGGTGGTATGGCGTCCAGCATTGCAGCACAGTCAACTGACAGATGAGTGGTTATTTATAGGATATACCCTTCATTTATACATATTATAAATAATGAACAAATCTAGTTATTAATAGCTAAATACATCAGAAGGCCACACACAACCACACAGCCTTCTGATATCTTTCTGAGGCTGTGGTCAGTATGGTTTTAGGAGAAACAAAATCACTATATTCTAGAGAAATGAATCCAGAAGAGAGTTTGTCTTTTAAAACCACTTCATTGTTTACAACATTCATATAATGAATTAAAACTGTCACTTTCAATCTCATTTTGATACAGGAAGAGGGTAACTGGTTGTGAAAGCCACACGGGTGCTCTCTTGTCTCTTTATAGCCTGGTCCCTTGACTAGAGACTGTGGGAGCAGAGAATTGAGAGAAGAGGTAGTTGGGGCAAGATGACCACATTTCTGACACTGTCCTCTCTTGAAACCTGTTCTCCTGGCACACTCTTGCCAAAAAGCAAACCAATCAATGCTTAAAGATACCAGTCAGGCGAGGTGCATGGGTAGCCATGTGGGATGATGTCAGGGATAAGTTGATTCTTCCTTAAAGCTGGGCATGATGTCCCCTTGTTGCCATGTACAGCAGGGCATTTGAAGGGCACTTCTGTACTTAGAATAGGATATTTTTAGAGACTTAGCTGGCTTAAAGTAGAAAATAGAACACAACAAGATTTTAAGCTAATTTCTATTCCTCCTTGGCAGCTGTAATATTATACATAGTAAATATCTAGGGTAAACCAAGTAGTCACATGGGAAAATGATATTTCACACCTCTATTTTGGAATTGTCTGCAAAGTTTGCCACATCCCTCATGATGAACATCACATAGTTAAATTGATCATCACTCGAGATGAACATGATGGTCTATAATTAAATTATTAGTCATTGTTCTTCTACATCAAAAAGATTGATTTCTCAATTCATGGACAAAGTCCATAAAAAAGGTTGCTGCCTTATACCGTGATATCTGCCACAGACTGAAGCTAGGTTGTAAATACTAGATTCACAAAGGCTAAAAAGCAGAGTGAATAATTAGCATAGTTGTTAGGTCATCTGTTTAAAAACAACAACAACAAAACTTTCATGAAACTTTACATTCAGCTTGTAAAAGAAGAATAAAACCCAAAGGACACTTGTTTCCTTAGCAGTATTCCTTGAATACTAGAACTTTGCAGTCTTCTGGGATATTAAATATAAATAAGCAAATTGAAAACCAGCTGCCAATGAGTTGAATCTAACTCACGGCAGCCTTGCGTGTATCAGAGTAAACTGGGTCTGTAGTTTTTTCCCCCCTTTTATAGTTTTTTTAAAACTATTACTGTTTATGATTCCTTTGAGAAAGAGCCTTTTATTTATTTATTTTAAAAGTTTTATCGATGTATAATTCACATGTCATACAATTCAATAGTACAGTCATGTGAAACGAGTTGTGTGATCATCACCATAATCAATTTTAGAGCATTTTCTTTTGTCTTGTCTTGGTTGTTATCAGCTCTCCATTCCTCCCCAACCTCTTCTAGGAAACTATTAACTCAGTTGCTATCTTTATAGACCTCCCTAGTCTAGGTTTCATAAATAGAAAAATGCACTAAAGAAAGGCAGAACAAAAAACCCCAACAATAATAACAAAATAGGAAAAACTTCCATAGAAAAGAAAGCAGGGCATAGTAAAACCTAGGGCAAATTTAACGTGGTTGACAAGTGAGATCAAATGATAAGGTGTCAAATTGTAACCTAACTGCATCCACCATCAGGAGCCTGGTTTCCCTGTTAAGCTGCTACCCACAAGGTCAGCAGTTCAACTCGCCTAGCTGCTCCATGGGAGATAGAAGAGGCTTTCTACATGTCTCCACCTATCTACTTTCCATGCACTGTGTCTGACAGGGAGGCATTCACATCCCTGGTCTATGTATGGTTAGTGAGGTTTCCAAATTGGATCCTCTGGTGTGGCCTATGAAGGATATCGTGCACCTCAAAAGTTCCAGAGGGTTTCTAATGGCTGGTTTTCAGAAGCAGACCTAAACCCAAACCAAACCCACTGCCATTGAGTCAATTCCAACTTAGATTGAACCTATACAGGCTGCCCGAGATGGAAAATCGTTCTGGGAGCAGATAGCTTCCTCTTCCTCCCACAGCGAGCCTGGTAAGTTTGAGCCACTGACCTGTGGTTAGCAATCCAAAATCTAACCCATAGTACCACGAGGGTTCACCAGACCTTAATTGACCATGAGGCACTGCTAGGAATGTATGAACCTCTAACCTTTCCATTTGCTGAGTGTATTGACTGTACCACCACAAAAATCCTAGGCATAGTTTACCCTGATGGTAGTTCTTACATCAACTTGGTGGCACTTGTGTGGAGGTAGCCTTGGAATCTAACCGGTCAATCAGATGTGTGGGAGCCTGTGTGGTCTAGAGAAACAAACCAGTGACACTCATCTATGTATAAGAAAGAACTTTCCATGAAGAAGCAACTTTACAGCAAGAAGCCAGCCTGGCCTAGTCAAACTCAAATCCTTAAAGTCCCTGTTAACTGGGCCCTTTTCAGACTCACGTAGCTGCAGGTTGATGATGTAGAAAAGTGAGTCAGGGAGATCATAGGCTGGTTAGTGGATCCAACATAGGTGGAAGCATGGCAGGGTGCCGTTGGCTCTCAGGATTAGGTGGCCCACTTGGGGCCATCCCTGGAAGCAGACACAGAGGCCCAGTGAAGTTCCAGTGAGGAAGAAGGTGAAGTGAGAGAGAGAAAGGCAGTTCCCAGAGTCCCTCAGTGTCACACCCTCAAGGAGACATCATTAAGCTACCATTTGATTGACAAGTTTGACTCCACCCCTAGTCAGGAGTGTCCAGTTGACAAACATCATCCAATTACCCCAAAAGAGACAGGGGTTGTGAACTATAAATAAAGGGTGGAACCAGAACACAAGGAGCGTTGAGGAGTGAGAAGGAAGTGAGGGAAATTATGGGATCTAGATGGGGAGGAGCAAGCAGTTCTTTCTCTCTCTTTTGAAGGCAATGCTGCACAGTGGAGGTTAAGAAACAGCTGGGTTCTTGAAGCAGACTAAGATTCCAAGCCCGGTTCCAGAATGCCCTGAGTTGACCTTGACTAAGCGATTTAATCCCTCAGTGTGGCCACAACCTCACATCTGTGAGGACTCATTAAGGGAAGCAGAATCACTATTGTGGGGGGCAGTGGGGAAGTGAGGCTCTGGAATCCAGTTGAAAGATCAGAGGGATCACACACAGATCAGCCCCTCTGAGAAAGCAGGTGTGTCCAACTGCTGAAATGGGACTGGGCGAGGGGGCCGGTGGAGCAATCTATAGGGAGGTGTGGCCTTGGAAGACTTGATCCAAACATGTGTTGATGAACTTGGGACTGCATTTGGTCAGATCCAGAGGTCTGGGGGGAAATCAGAACACAGAGGAGAGGAGAGGAGAGGAAAGGAGAGAATAGGAGAGGAGAGGGGACAGCTGGAACCTGCAGGCATCTCTGTCTATTTTCCATCTAACCATGCTAACTTTCAGAGATTAATGACTGCTTCTTCACTTCTGCCCTCAAACCTCATGAAAATTCCTCTCTTGACTGAATGAAATGCCAAACTTTACATAGAAGAGGAATCTAGGAAAGCTAGATTTCATTTAACCAGGTAAGCATGGTACAAACCAGCTACATGCCATTTTCAAAACACAGTTATCAAAGGTTCAACATGGGTCTAAAACATGTAAGAATGTACTTATCACAGTGTCTGACACATGGGAAATTCTCAACACATGTTAGTTGTTATTTCCCTTTGGTTTTGAATTAATTTCTACTCTTGTTGCCCTCTTCTACCTAAGAACCATTGTCAAATTTCTCCATACCATTGAAGTGCAGGATAATTAGTAAGTGGTTGTAGGTGAGATAACAATAAATTGGCACAGTAGTTGGTGTATATTGTAACTTTATATGTAACAAACTATGTAAGGGTTATCACAACCTCATAATTTAATGTGCATTTTGAAAGATGAAGAAATTGAAGTGGTGAGATTATTTATTTGCCTAAGATCACATGGGATTGAAACAGTGCTAGTGTACACCACAGTCATGGGAGCTCAGTTCCATTCTGAGTGGGAGCATCAAAGGAAGGTCACTTTTAGCAATGTAGAACCTTCAAAATTTAGAATTATTATTATTTTTATGTTGTTGTTGGTTCGCACAAGATTTGGACCAATCATAAATCTGCCTTCTGGGGTTTGGGATAATACCAATAGTCAGAAAGAACTTGGTATGTGTCCACGTAAGAGGAAGTAGAGAGGCATTTTGAGAGAGTGATGGAAGAAAGTTAAAGAAAGGTTAAAGTCAGTTTATATTTAGATATAATTTTACAATCTAGAACTTGAAAAACCTGCTCCAAATGGACTCCCTGACTCCCTTTGCAGCATAGCTTTATGACTTCCATTGGAAGAGCAAAGTTTATAAGTTATTCTAGCCCCTGGTTTTCTTGCCCATGCCCCTAAGGTCAACCTCTCCCCTAAATAGTCAGATAATATTCAATGGGTTTTGGCAGTTCTTTAAACACTTTGACAATTTTTGGAATGTTTTCATTTGGGGTTTATTACAGTTCCCATTCATCCTTCCTTATCATCTCTCATCTACCCTAACTTTGCATGCAAGTAATATTTTAAAATTATTCAACAACAGTTGCAGCTTACATTGACATGAAATTGCCAGAAGTTCAGGCTGGTTCAGAAGAGGACATGAAACAAGGGATATCATTGCTGATGTCAGATGAACCTTGGCTCAAAGTAGAGAAGATCAGAAAGATATTTACTTGTGTTTCATTGACTATGCAAAAGCTTTCAACTGTGTGAACCATAATTAACTATGGATAATCTTGAGAAGAAGGGGAATTCCAGAACACTTCATTGTGCTCATGAAGGACTTGTACATGAATCAAGAGACAGTTGTAGGATAAGAACCAGAGAACACTGCATGGCTTAAAATCAGGAAAGGTGTGTGTCAGGGTTGTAACCTCTCACCGTATTTGTTTCATCTATATGCTAAACAAATCAGAGAAACTGGATTATATGAAGAAGAATGTGGCATCAGGATTGGAGGAAGGCTTATTAACAAGCTGAGATATGTAGATGACACAACCTTGCCTGCTGAAAGCATTTGCTGAAGAAGATCAAGGATTGTAGCCTTTAGTACAGGTTACAACTCAATGCAAAGAAGACCAGAATCTTCACAATTTGACCAATAAGTAACATGATGATAAATGGAGAAAAGTTTGAAGTTGTCAAGGATTGTGTCTTGCTTGGATCCACAATCAATGCTCATGGACGCAACAGTCAAGAAATCAAAAGACAAGTTGCATTAGGCAAAATCTACTGTAAACAACCTCCTTGGAGTATTGAAGAGCAAGGATGTTACTGCAAGGGTCACCCAAGATGAACGAGTCTCAGCAGAGCTTCCAGATAAAAACAGGCTCCTAAGGAATAGCACTTGTAAGGAATTAGCCACTGGAAACTTTATGAACAGGAGGACCAGGCAATGTTTTGTTCTGTTGGTCATAAGGTTGCTATGAGTCGGAAGGCACCTATCAATCCAATAACCACACAAAAGAAATCCAAACCCAACCCACTGCCAACTCAGAGTGACACCACAGGCCAGAATAGAACTATTTCTTAGGGTTTCTGAGACTATACATCTTTATGGGAGCAAATAGCCTCACCTTTCTCCTGTGGAATGATTTAGTAGGCTTGAACTGCCAACCATGAGGTTAGTGGCCAGGTACCTACATTGCCCCACCAGGGTTCACACAGCTGGTGGGAATTAAGAGAATTTAACTTGTAAATCTATTATTCCATGTGGTTGACTTCTGAGGAAAGTTGTCTTGTTCCCCCAAGGAAGTGACCTCTAACCTGAGATTGGAAAGATGTTTGATCCTATAAAAGAAGTGGATTTGGTTAGTTGACAGTAGAGAGATAAAGCAGATTTAGTAAAAAAAATTCAAGTAATATCCTATGAACTACACATGTAAACAAAATCAATGTTTGTCTTAAGAAAGAAGAAGCATATCAGAAGTCTTGTGGCATTTGGTTCAGAAACATTCAAACTGTCAAAACCACAAGCGGAACAATGGATCATAGTATATCCAGGGAATTTCCAAGTCATTTTCAGTCATAGTGTACAAAGCAGAGACCCACTTAAGAACTGTTTTCTTCTATTGAAAGAAGATGCAGAGCGCACTTCTTTAAAGTAATATTTTGAGATGTTCTTGAAAAATAATGTACTTCCTGAATCCTAGCTAAATTTCTGACACAGCCCAATTTATGCCTCTTGCAAAACATGCCACAGAAAATAGCGCTGATCTCTTTCATTTAAATATTTCCCAGAGCCCTAAGCTCTGGGAAATAGTTGATGTGAGGATCCAGGAAACACAAAGTCTCCAAAAGGAGCTTCAATAGGACTTGGAATTTAGTTTGCAAGTAGAATTCCAAACTCCCTGGGTTCTCGCGGTGACGCTCATTTAACCCTGGAATGATGTACGCCGATTTGAAGAGAATCGCGTCCTCTCCAAGGAGAAGCCAGGAGAGCTCGGCAGTGCAGAATTCGAGTAGCACGTGACACCCGCTAATGGTACCTGCCATCACTTTGATTTGGGGTTTGAAATCAGGGTGACACTGCTTCCTCAAAACATCTCGATCCTGGTTTTTTAAAAGAAAAACATCCAGGTAGAATATCTAAGAGCTATGTTGAGGAGTGTATTCTCTTCAGGGCAGTGCAAAAAAGTGTGTAGCATCCCACCCCCAGTGCAATGTTTCAGAAATCTGCGCAGGTAATTCATTTGAAGGAATGCTGCCCAAGGACTGGGATTACTAGCTTTCCTGGTATGTCTGAGAGCAACTGAATTTGGTAACAGGCAAGCCAAGTTCAAGTATTCTCAGACATTCTATTGCATCTCTGTAGCAGAAATCACTGCCTCCCACCCTTGTGGGACATTCTGGGGGAGTGAGAACTCTGATGGGTGCAGTGGCGAATGCTTTGATCTCACCCACAAAGACAGACACCATCTCCTTGTCTGGCCAGCATGTAAAACGTCCCTTTTTGCCACTTCAGGATTCATGACCACAGAAACCCCGAAGTCCCCTGAACTCCACGGATGATACTGACTTCCTTTTCCCACAAAACCCACACTGACTGCTTTTCCACCAAAGTAAGTGGCTCCGTCCTTCCCTGCTGCTAGGTGAATCCCTGGACTGTCGAAGTCTGTTCTGATGCTCAGCCTTTCAAACCTTCGTTGTTGGATGCTGTCGAACCATTGCTGGCACCTAGTGACCCCATGTCTCCAACGTAAAGTTTTACATTAAACAATCTGTGGACGTGTGTGTGAAGGAAAATTCTGTTCACTCACCCTTACCTCCTGATATTATACATTTTGTAGCTTTTTTAACGGTTGCTCCACAAGTAAATGATCTGTGGAGTACATTACCTTTTTTATATGACAAGTTTTAAAATAAACCCTAATGCAAATACAATCGTGTAAATGAGGCTCAATACACTCAGTTTCCATGTGACCAATTCCTGGTTATCTTATTTTATCTCCACCCCCACTCACGCCTTCTTTTCTGTATTGTTTCTAATCAAACTCACAAACAGTTTATACCTTAAAGCCTTCTCTGAGCCTTCACAGGCCAAAAGACTACATGTAGACCTCCTGATTGTTCTCTGTCTGCTCGCATCTATTGCTTGTCTGGAAGCACAGACATTTTGGTACGCCCGCTGCAAATTTGAGAATGGCGATTTACATTTGGCATGACCTAGCAAAAGGAATTTGGAACGGAGAACTCTCTACGTGGAAAGAAGATGGACTATGAGGTGGGCAGCCCTGGCGACAAAACCTAGCCTGCGACTTGTTTGCTACATGGCCTTGAGCAAGCTACTTAACTTCTCTGACCCTTGCTATTCTAATCCAGGAACATGGAGTTTTGCTTTGCTTCATAGCACTGTGAAGGATTGAAATCTATAACAACAACAACAACAACAAAACACCAGAAAACAACAGCCAAGCCCATTGCCACCAAGTTGATTCTGACTCAGAGCCACCCTAAGAGTAAGAGTAGAATAATCTTAACAGAAACAGCCTGTCACATCTTTCCCCCATGGAGCTATGGGTGGGTTGGAACCATAGACGTTTTCGTTAACATCTTGTCACTTTAACCACTGTGCCACTGAGGGTTCCCACAGTGAGTGCTCACTCACCACCTATATCACCTGCTGCCACTGAGTCAATTTGGCCTCTCAGTGACCCTATTGGACAGAATACGACGGCTCCACTGGGTTCCTGAGGCTGAGACTCTAAATCTTTAAGGGAGCAAGCAGCCTTATCTTCCTCCTGAATAGTAGCTGGCGGGCATGACTTGACATGTGGTTGGCACATCGTGGGGGGGGGGAGGGGCGCCCTTCAAAAAGTTCATGAGAAAATATGCCATCGTTTTTTCAATTCCATTTTTTCACGAACTTTTTGAAGCACCTCATAGAAGTGTTTATTCTACTACTAAACTGAAAACCAGTTACCGTCACGTTGACGCTGACCCATGTGTCAGAGTAGACCTGTGCACCACAAGGCTTTTCAATGGCCGTGTCTTTCCCGAGTAGATCTTCAGGCTTTTTGATACCTCTGCCTGGGACTCAAACCTCCAACTTTTCTGTTAGCAGCTGAGCACATTAGAAGGTGGTCTTACCCAGGGACTTATTTATTAGAGTTTGTTATATGTGGCCACTGGATTAAGCTGGATAAAACTAGTGCTTTACTTATTTTGTTGAGAATGCTGTTAATATTTTCATTTTACTAATGAGGAAACAGGTTGAGAAAGGTTATGTGACTTGATCAAGGTTACTCAACTAGTTAGACGTGTTGGTGGGCTTAGTCTAAAGAGGAACTCTTGGTCACTGCCTAGCTTGCTTTTATTCAAATTTCTTTGAGGCATTGCAAATAATTGCACTTTAAAAAATCTTCAAGAAAAATACCCTTTCTTCCAATCACATATTGCTATTAGCATTGTCTATAACACAACCCAAGAAAATGCTCATTGGAAGCCTTGAAAATGGGAGAGTTAATAATGGAAGGATGCTTGCAGACCAAATTCATTTTTACTGAAAACGTTTATGAGAATAGTGATCTGATAGAAGATTAATATAGTCACTTGAAGGATGCAATGCAAAACAGACAGAAACTTTTATGCTTTGCTAATTTTAATGATGGAGCAGAAAAATATACTTAGAGGCATAATTTCCATAAGGCACTGATAGAAAATTTTCTGAAAGCCATGAGTCAAAGAGTTAACATTAGTAAAGTACTTAGAACAGTCTGGCATAAAACAAGCATGAAATAAGTGTTTATTGGATAACATGAAGGATGAAGCATTAAATGCTTAATATATTAAGTCACCTGGAATCAGAGGTGGTGTTTAATGGTTAAATAAGTCTTCAGAAAACACTCAAACATACCCAAAGATGGTTGTTATATATTGAATTGTGTCCCCCCAAAATGCATGCTGTAAATTCTAACCTCTGTCATCCCATTTGGGAATGAGTTTGTTATGTTAACAATAAAGACTTGGTGTAGAGTGTGTTTTGAACCAATCTCTCTTGATTTAGAAAAGAGAGAGAAGCAGAGATAGGGGAAGAGAGAGGCCAAGCCACATGAAGACTGCTTAGGATCAGGGCTCAGAAGAGACATGGACCTTCCTCCAGGATGCATAGAGAGAGAAAGCCTTTCCCTGGACCCCACATCCTGAATTCAGAATTTGAGCCTCCTGATGTTGAGAGAAGCCATGCCTGGTGACATTGAGCTGTGAATTGCAAGGCCAGTAGTTGAGTCCACCAGCAACCGTGTGGGAAAAAGATGAGGTGGCTTGCTCTGTAAAGATTTAAAATTTCCAAAACCCCAATGGGAAGTTCTACTCTGTTCTCCATAGTTGCTCTGACTTGAAATGGGCTCGATGGCAGTGAGTTATTGAGTGAAACTGTGAGAAAATACATTTCTGTTACAGCTATCCATGTATGGTTTCTCTGTTGTAACAACAGTTGACAACTAAGAATTTGGTCCCGGAAGAGTGGAGTGTTGCTCTAACAAATACCTACAATGCAGAAGTAGTTTTAGAATGGGGTAGTGGCTGGAGATTGACAGAATTTGAAGGGGCCTAATAGCAATACTGTCTTGAAAATATTGTAGTGACAATTACGGATGTCAAAGGCAATTCTGGTGAGGACTCACAAGTGAGGCGTGATGGAAATGTGGGATTAAATGTGTTTCTAATGGACTTGTGATTGGACAATGAAGAAAGGGCAATGCTTTTTATGCAGTGGCAAGGAACTTGTCTGAATTATATTTAAAAGTCTGGTAGAAGGTAGAACTTGTAAGTAGTGAATTTGGATTTCTGATTGAGAAAAATTCTAAGCAAGAGCTTAAAGGGGCTGTGTGGGTGTCTCCTGGCCACTTAGAGTACAGTGAAGGAGAAAAGAAAGGGGCTTCAAAATGAACTGTGCAAGGTGAAAGCAAAACAATGATTTAGAGGATTCTGTTGTCCAAATGGAGGACATGGGTTTTAGAAGATTCACCAAGGATGTAGCTAGAGGGGATAGGCCTGTGTTAATGAGGAGCCTTGCTGGTGCTGTGGTTATGTACGAGGTGGGCTGCCAACCGTACAGTCAGCAGTTTGAAACCACCAAGCTTCAAGAGAGAAAGGCTGGGCTTTCTACTCACATAAACAGCCACAGTCTCAGAAACACACAGGGGGATCTATGAGTCAATAGATCAATGCGGATTGACTCCATGGCAGTGGGCTTTGTTTCCCCCCCTAGTGGATTTAACCAGCTACCAGAGCAGAAAATCTATCAGTTTACACCGAAGAAGAGAGAAAAAGCAAAACAAAGAAGCTAAAGGAGCTAAAGCCACTGTTGGAAGGAGCACGGAGAGCAGGGTGAGGCCAAGGTCTCGTGCATCTCCAAGGGTGGGGCCACAGCCTTCTAGATTCCAGATTGCAGGGCTGTTAAGGTAGCCTGGGCGATGGGACCACAGCTCAAGGCTGAGGGGATGGAGCAAACATGCCCAAGGGGCAGAAGAACGGGCTTGCCGGGGCTGAGATGTGGGGTCCCAATTCAGATGGTCTGTCATAGGACCACCAAAGCTGATGGAGCAGAGTTGCCGTTTTAGTGGGATTGGAAGGTGGAGATGAAGCCTAGGGCCAACGGACCTCTGCCTACAACCGATGCCCGGAGTATGGAGGGCAGAACTCTTGCCCAGATGGCCCTGATGGACAGAGACTTGTTGGCAAGCCTTGAGAGCTCATGTACATTGTTCCGGGTTTGGCATTTGCTTGGTGCCTGCTATCTCTTCTTTTCCTTAATTTTCTCCCATTTGTAACGAAAATGACTACGTTGTGTCTGTTCCTCAGTAGTACTTTGGAAAGAAATGACTTACAGTTGCTATTTCACAGGTTTACAGATGAAGAGGAGTTTGGGCCAGGATGAAATCTGTTTAAAGTCTCACCCATATTTGATTTAGATGATTCAGAAGATGAGATTTGGGACTTGTAGTCGCTTTAAGGCTTTTGAGCTGGTGTGATTGGGTGAACATGTTTTTCATGTGAGAAGGACATGAGTTTTGGGTGACAAATGGATGGAATTTTCTGGATTGATTTATGTCCCCCTAAACTATGTGCTGTAAATACTAGACTCTAGGGGTGTAGTTATCATCCCATTTGGGAATGAGCTGCCTGTATGCTAACGAGGCAGGGTTGCTGCAGGGTGTCTTTTGGGTCACATCTCTCTTGAGATATAATGGAGATTAAAGAACAAGAGAGTGCAGAGATGGGGGAAGCAAGCCACAGGAAGATTGCCTAGTAGCAATAGCTCCAACAGACTCTATCTGCCACTGACGGAGAGAAAGCCTTCCCCTGAGCCGGTACCCTGAATTATGAGAAAATCACTTTCTGTCTGTTAAAGCCACCCACTAGTGGTCTTTCTGCTATAGCAACCCTAGGTAACTAAGACAATGCTATATTTTGTCTACCAGTTCTACGATGTGTGTGTGTGTGTGTGTGTAGTTCTGGCATTTTCTATTAGTTACATTAGTTACTCCAATACAAAAGCCTAGAGAAGCTTCCACTAAAATATTTACATTGGCTATTGAGATTCTCATTACTATGTGTTTAAAATACAAATATTTAAAGTGTTGGTCTCCAAAATACAACCCAGCCAGGAAATGTGTCTCTAAGGGTAGCTGCTGTCTATAAACTTTTTCAATCTGAAAAGAGAGTGAGTTTAATCAAGAAGAACCCAAATCAAGTGTCAGAAAGATAGGGTGTGATTTAGCTAAGGGTACTATCCCACTGAAAGTAAACAGTTGGTCTTCAAGAATCTCCCTGAATAGCTACTGTAAAGCTTCCTGAGGACAGGATGCTCATTTTTGCATGTTCAAGGCCCATTATACACGCTGGCTGTGGAATGGGACGGAAACTACTTGCGCTCTGGTCTCACTGTAGCAGGAACCTGGTTTTGTGCTTATTCTTATTGTCCAAGTTTACCTAAGCAAGTTCCAGAACGTTGGGGTAGTTATATTAGACATTCCTCTGATAAGTTTTGGACAATAATCTCAATATGATCCCGGTTGCATATGGCAAAATACAAACTTGCTCTGGCATGACTGCATCTGTGGGTTTTGATGCTGGCTGAGATGAAGCAGACATAGAATGGTTTCTGTGGGACAGATGAGGAATAGAACAATTGCTGCTTCCGTTGCTCTTGACAGAAGTATTTGGGAGAAGCCATGTGTTTGCTCTTCATGGAGAGACTCTTTTCTTCTTTATTCTGCAGGGATCTGAAGCTAACAGTAACGAACTAATATTATCAATCTTCAGGGTAGCTCGTGGGATCAGTCCCTTTGGGTCTGCTGAGGAACCCACACTTCTGATTATCCTCTCAAACTCACTGCCATCGAATTAAGAAGGAGCAGTAATCCCCTTTCTTTACTACGCTTGAGTCCTGGTATCCCAGGGATGCTCACCCATTGGACTTTGGCTTAGGTGTGGGGACAATCTCAAATGTCTTCCTCTGGTCCTTGTGTCATCCCTAATGGAAACATTTGAACCATTAACTTGCTTCTGCCTGGGGAGATCACCTCAGGTTCCCCAAGTTTAGCCTGAGGCAGAAAAGATATGTACCCTAGGGGCTGCTTCTTGCAAGGAGATGATGCTCTTGTACCCCTCACTAAGCAGAGCACGAAATGAGTCTCTAAAAGGAGGAAGCATGACCAATGTGTGCCAGATGTTCAGGCTTTCTGGGGGGCTCCAGTCAGGGCCAGGGATGTGGCTAGCTGGAACAAGAGGGAGAAGAGGAACTTGAAGGCAATTAGGGCCCCCCCACTCGCCCCACAGTGTCCAAGGCATGGAAGGGCGGGCAGGTAGCATGAGTGATTCTGGGGAAGACCTTCCTGTGCCTCCGATCAGAACTCTTCACCCACCCGCCCGCTTACCAACAGTGTGACCTTGGGCGAGTGAATTTCTTTACCGTTCTGTGCTTCTCTACAATGGGGGCACGGAGAGTAGGGGGCCATCAGCGTAGACATGGCCAACATTTGAATCTGCTCCTGGCAAATAAGCAGGTGCCCCCTACACATGAGCTATAAGGTCCGTGGCTCAGACTCGCTGTTATGATGTGATTGACTTAGGTTGTCTAAGTTTGTTCCAGAGAGGGCTGAGTTTTTTAAAACAGATCATTGTTGTACTGAAATACATCCATCCAAACAAAACAGCTGTCATTCCAACCATCTTTATGTGTGCAATTTAGTGACGTGAAGCATGTTCCGTATGTTGTGCAACCGTCACCACTATCTGTTCTAATTTTCCCCAACATCCTTAGCAGAAACTACACCTTAAGCAATACCTCCCATGTCCCTCTCCCACCTGCTCTTGGCAATCACTAATAAATTTTGGTTTCGATATAGTTGTCTATTCCAGACAATAAATGAAATAAATAAATTCATATAAATGACATCATAAAGTATTTGATCTTTTGTGACTAACTTGTGTTTCATTTGGTATCATGTCTTTAAGGTTCATCCAAGTTGTAGCATGTATTTGAATTTCATCACTCTTTAAGGATGAATAATATTCCATTACATCATATGGATCTACAGGCAGGCCTTGGATTACGAATGAGTTCCAAATCTGTTGGATTCCTTAAATTGAATTTGTTCCTAAGTCTGAATAGTTAGGCCCGGTTCATATCTAATGTCCGCTGGATAAGTATTTGTCTTAGCATATAGTGTACCTTCTTATGGATAAAAAAAGAAAAGAAACACTTCCAGGCACAGAAAATCATCTGTAATGATAATATATTGATAATATTTCATGTATATCACAAAGTCGTGCCTGTTGGTTATCACGTATGTATAGTATGTGCCTATTTTAAATGTAATAGACTTTGTAGGGGTTGGTTCATAACTGCAGGTCGAACATAAACTGGTGTTCATAACCCAGTGGCTATTTGTACAACACTTGATTTATCCATTCATTTGTTGAGGGGCATTTCCGTTGTTTCCACCATTGGCTCTGGTGACACAAGGACTGTACAAAGCTCAAGGAGAACCCCCCTTCATCTTTCTAGTCCATTTCCCCACCCACACACATTTGAAGCCCCTTCATAGGACTACAGTGAACATTGTGATACAAATATCTTCTGGGTCCCTGCTTTCAAATCTTTTGAATCCTATGGTAGCTCAACGCTTACTTTTGGAGGAATTACCAAATTGTTTCCCACAGCGACACCATTTTATAATCCCAATAGCATTGCATGAGGGTCCCAATTTCTCCACCTAAGTGAGGGCTGCTCTGGAGCACAGATGCTTCATGGGACATCACTTAGTAGTCTGAATAAAACTATGCTCGCCCGTGCAGGGAAGGGCTGGCAGTCCTTAAGGAATGCCCTTAAGGAAAGAAAAATCACACCTGCCACCAAGTGTGAATTCTCCGACTAATTCAGTGTTACAAAGACAATTTTTCAAAAGAGTTCTCCCCACATTTGTCCTCACTAGATAACAGAACAGGACACTTTGTGTCTCACTCTCTCGCCTGCTTACACAAGGCAATTAAAGAACTTGTTCGCAAAACATTTGGTTGCAAAACCAGAAGAGGCCAGTGTACATCTGGAGAGTGGCTTCTTTCTTCTGCAAGGCCGTTTTCCCATCAGATCTCATGCCAGCCTGCCTCGGGGGCTTGGGAGAGAAAATGCCAGCTCCAGGCAGAACTTAGTAAAACATCTACAGTGAGACTTGGTTAAAAAGCTCATGAGAAGAAAGATACTAATAACTTCCAAACAACTACATATTCTTGAGCATGTAGTTCAAAACCTAACCTTCAACACGTGATCAAGACCACCATAGGCTCTTGAGGGATACAGAGGAGATGTTACTGTACAGGTGATGAAGTAGTAGGATGGCATTGTAGGAGAAGGGGCCAATAATGCAAAAAATAAAAAAGGAAGCACATTATTTAAATCCTTGGATGGTAGTGGGATGGCATGGGGGGACTCCGATAACCTTGTGGATTAATTTTAACTACATTCTTAACAAGGCAGCCAATATCCTTAACACCGGAACATTTTAGAAATCAATCAGGAATGAGCTGGAAAGATCATAATTCGTCCTAAAACACAGATCACAACAGTAAAATATTGTAGAGACTTGGCTATAGCATTTTGGTCCAGGGGGAAAACGATCCTTCATGTATTTTCACTGGAGTCTAGCTTCGGAGTGTAGTGGATTAAACCAGGGTTTCCATGTAAGGGAAGACCTAGTGCCAGAGTTACTGAAAAGTCATTGTTCTAAAACATCTTCAATAATTAGCTGATGATTCGTAGCTCCTTGATGGAAATTAGCTCTGAGAAAAGCATTCTAGGGCACTGACTTTTCCTCTAGGATTCTGCCAGCTCACATCCCTGGCAGTGCCTTGCCAACAGAAGGGGGTATTAGAAACGCAAGTGGGTTCTTACCCAAATTGTTTTGCAGACTTCTCCCAGCACCACTGGGTTCCCACAGGTATTTCTAACTCATGAGGCCTCCTGTGTGTGAGAGAACTGTGCTCCCACACCTTTTCCACAGTGGTGACCTTTTACCAACTCATTCTTTTGAGGTGCCGCTAGGTGGATACGAACCACCAGTGTTTGGCTAGGAGCTTGAGGGTCCAACCCTTGGTGCCACCCAGGAACTCCTATTCTAATTTAGTGTTCCTCTGATGAAAAAGATGGTGCATTTTGGGGATTACTAATTATGAATGTTTCATTAATAGAAAAAAGAGGGAGGAAAAAATCAAAACAGCCACAAAATCAGCCAGTTGAGTTTGATCCTTTGAAAGGTAGAGTCAGAACGTTGGCGTCTGGATCTCGCCTCTCAGGGACAGACCCATGGATTTGAATAAATAACGTAATCTTTCAAGCTATGGATCAAGAATATTTGATGAGCAGTTCACCCCGTCTACAGCAGAAATGGATTTTTACACCACTTTCAATGAGCTTTGGGTGACTGATGGAGATGGCAAAACCAGGTCTCTCAAGTTACTGTCCTTGACTTGCATGGCTTGACTACTGGCATGGACTTAACGAACCAACTTATCGCAGACTGCCCTTCATTTTCTGCTCCGCAAACTTGACTGCAAGATGGGGTTTCCTCCTCTGTGAAAGTAAGCACTGCTTACATTACTAAGATTTAAAAGGGAAAAAAAATTCAAGGTACAGTACTTCAAAACCAGAGTTATCAGGAGAGATCAGTCCCAAGAAACGGACATCACACTTCGTACGCTTACCCGAGCAAAGGGTCTTTTTTTTTAAAAAAAGGAAGATCCTCGAGTAGACGCTTTGACACGGCTGCTGAGATAATGGGCTCAAACGTAACAACTGCGAGGATGACGGGAGGGCACCCAACAAAAGCAGCAAAAAAAACGAGAGTGGAAACATTTCCTCTTTCACTTCCCCATTCTCCTTCCTTAGATCACCCGATGGTTAGGATGGTTCGTGCCTCGCTCCCGTGGGTCCCCTGCCTCTGGCTCACGGGCTCTCAAACTTGACGCTCACCAGACTCACATGGAGGACCTGTGGACATGGGCTTGCTGGGCCCACCTCGGAAATTCAGATTCCGCGGCTCTGAGCAGAAGTCAGAGCGTTTGCATTGCGAGCCAGTTTCCAGGTGCTGCAGAGGCTGCTGCTGGCGACCAGACCACACGGGAGAACACACAGGGACTTGGCTCCTGTCAGCTCGGAGTTTCCCCCTTTGCAGCTCTGCTCAGAGCCTGGGTTCTGTCTTGGGCCACAGCTTCAATCACTGCAGGTCTCTGCCTGGTTTTCCATCTCCTCTTGTTTCCTCTGAGTGGCCCACACGGGGGCTGATGTGAAGGAGGCCTAACTTTCCCCACCCCTCCTCTAATGCAAGACTTGTGTGTGTGTGATAACAAACAGAATAAAAGGGGGCGTGATGAAGGATGTATCATAGTGAGAAACTGAATGTTAAGTATGATTGTTCTAGTAAAGTATTTCTCAACCCTGCCCCCCACCCCCATTTTCACCCCCTATAGAGACTTTCTTAATAGATACAGTTTTCTAACTGCCCCTCCCCAGGATGAAATGGAAACACCCCTGATAAATTGTAGATCTGCTTATTTGCTAGGATCCTTTGGAGCACCACAAACTATTGTAGTATCTATAATTTTTTTCAATCTACCTAGGACCAACTTTTGCTCCCTTGGGGTGAGATTGCCCCCATTGTTCTAGGGACATCGATGTGAAATCTGGCAATGAGGTCAACCTTTATAGGCACACTTCAGTTCTCCATTGCTTGGCAGCCTTGCCTTGTCTCTTCTTTAAGGTAGCTCCTTCTTCAATCTTTCTAGTGCTTGTATCGGCTCTTCCTGACCTGATCTCCCATGGAGGAAAGCCCTTGCCCCTTTTAGTTCCCCCCTTCAGATCTAGAAGGTGGGAAAAGGAAAGAGGAACAATAAAGCCACCTCAGACACTTCTCACCCTGTTTTCTTTCTTAGTTCGTTAGCAGCTGCCTCAGGGGTGAAACTAGCTGGCCAAAGGGGAAGTTCTAGTAGAACTCAGCCCCAGATGCCCCTTTTGTCTGGCCATGGGGACAATGATGCCACAACAGCATACCCCAAGGTTTGAGATATTCGATCAGGAATAATGCTGTGGGACTTCAGTAGAGTAGCCCTAGTCTAAGTTGAATAGTCCTCTCCAGGGTTTCTTCACTGTGAGATGTGTGGATGTTACTTAATCTCCCAGTGGTCTTTATACAAGTGACTGTGAGAACATCTTTCCTCTTTGACCCCCACTGACACGATAGCATCCATAAAACACACACACACACACACACACACACACACACACACGAAAAGGAGCAATTCTCTGAAACCTAAAAGTCTAAATTCAATCGAAGGCCAAAAGACATGTTTACCCTTAATACAACATGGTGTGTTCAATCCTATGCCTGTAAGGCACGTTATTGAGAACATTTTTCTGTTCCTTGCCTGTTTTCAGATAATGCCTTCATTCCTACTGTGAGAAGCCCATTAGGACATCTTGCCAAGAAACAGAACTCTGTTCCAACTACAGCCTGAAAATGAGAGGCATGTCTTTTCTCGGGGCCAGTATTCCTTCCACTGAGCTCTGAAGAAGAAGAAGAGGGAGCTTAGGCCGTGTTAGCCTCTTGTGCAGAGAAACCACGCAGTGCAATGTTGCCCATTGTTGTTGTTGGTGGTGGTGAGAAAGCAGTGCTCTCCTAGTTTTTTTTAAGGAAAAAAGAAAAGAAAAGGAATATGTTTTATTAGGATGGTATATGTATTTGTTTACCTCTTCTAAATGGAAAATGAAATCACTGGATACAATTTTATAACTAGCCCAGGTGATGGGATTAGCAGTTAAGAACTGAAATGGCAGAGTAAGCTCCTTGGACTGAAAACCACATCTCTGGTAGACTGGAGATGGAGGCTCCATGATTAGCATTATAACATGGCATATTAGTAACTCTTACTGGACAAGACATGAAACCCAAATACACTGCCGTTGGGGAGATTCTGATTCATGGTGGCCCTGTGTAGGGTTCCCCAGATTGTAAATCCTTATGGGAACAGGCAGTCTCATCTTCCTCTTATGAAGTGGCTGGTGGTTTTGAACTGCTGGCCTTGTGGTTAGCAGCTCAACAATGATCCCACTTGGGAAAGCAGTTGCTTATTCTACCCCGAGGAGTGAGACCCAGAGAAGTAGCTTGTCCTGAGGTAAAAAGAACTTAAGCTGGGGTCCAACCCAAGCTCCTCTGATTCCCATCTAGACAGAAGGTTCCTTTCTCAGCACTCTGATTGCTCTTACCCATGATTCCTTTCTCTCCCATTTTGTAAGGTCAGAATTCTATTTCCTTCCCAGATATGACCGAGATGTTCAAAGTCCCACAGTGGAAACATCTGAAAGGTCTGTGTGGGTTTAGGTTCTAATTTTCCAGTGAGTTGAAGGAAGCGAATAACCTTGTTAGCCTCTGAACGTGAGCAGGAGTACATAATGCGAAACCACAGAGGAGGCTCAGGGGTTCAGAAGAGCTCGACATTTTCGTGAGCCACATCGTCAGTGCCCCCAAACTGGCCACATAACCAACCTGGAACCAAGAAAGGAAAAAAGGAAGCTCATGATGAGGCAGGACATAGATTTCCCTTTCCTTTTTTAGTTCCTCTCCCTGCATGTGGACGGCATCAGCAGCTTTGGAGAAAAGGAGACAGAAGCCAAGGACGTGTGAGTGGGGAATTAGCAGTCCGGAGGTGCCTCACCTAGAAGCTGCAACATGAGAACGGTGTCCCACAGGTGAGGCAGTGAAAGTGCCCTATGAGTGTGGCCTCGGTGGCAGGTTTGGGGCCAGATTCATAGGTAGTTCAATTTAATTCAAAACAACAAGTGAGAGCTTAGCATTAATTATGTGCCAGGTCAGTGTGGTGGGAAATAGAAGGACGAACCTGGAATGCTAACCGCTTCCATGGGAGTTAACTTCTAGAACAGTGGTTCTCAACCTGTGGGTCTCGACCCCTTTGGGGGATTGGCCTAGACTGACCTCATGACACCAAGGCTAAGGGTGTGTGGCAGAGCAGCAGGGGGAGCAGAGCAGGGAGGTCCCAAGGGAATGCAAAGGATAGACTTTGGGGCCAAAGCCGTGACACCCCACTGGAGGACACTACTAGAGGTCAACAAACATACCTTGAACTATTTACAGGTTTTACTTATTTATTTAGTTATTTATTTTGATCATTGGTTTTCTTTGTTGCTGTCATCTTTGTGTTTTCTTTTGTCACTTTGTCTTGCGATGCCTTGTTTATTTGTGCACATTATCATCTCTGAAGGTTTAAGATAGACTGGATGAACAGTCTGGAGGAGAAAACAATGGTTCTGGGGGGACATGGGAGAGGGGAAGATGGGGGAAAGGTGGTGGTGTTGACCAACCCAGGGACAAGGGAACAACAAATGATCCAAAATTAGTGGCAAGGAGGGTATGAGAGGCCTGGTAAGGATTCATCAAGGGCAATGTAACCAAGAGAAATTACTGAAACCCAAATGAAGGCTGAACATGCTAGTGGGACAAGAGCAAAGTAAAAGGAAATTGAGGAAAGAACTAGGAGGCAAAGGGCATTTATAGAGGTCTAAATACAGGCATGTACATATGTAAATATATTTATATAGGATGATGGGGAAATAGATCTACATGCATATATTTATAGGTTTAGTATTAAGGCAGCAGATAGACATTAGACTTCTACTCAAGTACTTCCTCAATGCAAGAACACTTTGTTCCATTAAATTGGCATTCCATGATGCACACCTTTCCCACACGATCACTGAAGACAAATGTGTGCATAAGAAAATGTGAAGAAAGCTGATGGTGTCCAGCTACCAAATTATATAGCATCTGGAGTCTTAAAGGCTTGAAGGTAAACAAGTGACCATCTAGCTCAGAAGCAACAAAGCCCATATGGAAGAAGCACAGCAGCAGGTGTGACCATGAAGTTTTGAGGGGATCAGATACCAGGCATCAAAGAATAAAACATCATATCATTGTAAATGAGGAGGAGTCCAGAGTGGAGACCCAAAGCCCATGTGTAGGTAACGGGACATCTCCTTGCAGAAGGGTTGCAGAGAGGAGACGAGCCAGTCAGGGTGCAGTGTAGCATCAATGAAACATACAACTTTCCTTTAATTCTTAAATGCTTCCTTCCCCAACTATCATGATCCCAATTCTACCTTACAAATCCGGCTAGACCAGAGGATGTACACTGGTACAGATAGGAACCGGAAACACAGGGAACCCAGGACAGATGATCCCTTCAGGACCAGTGGTGAGAGTAGCGATACCAGAGGGTGAAGGGAAGGCGGGGTAGAAAGGGGGAACCGATTATAAGGATCTACATATAGCCTCCTCCCTGGGGGACGGATAACAGAAAAGTGGGTGAAGGAAGACGTTGGATAGTGTAAGACATGACAAAATAATAATAATTTATAAATTATCAAGGTTCATGAGGGAGGGGGAGCGGGGAGAGGGGGAAATGAAGAACTGATGCCAGGGGCTTAAGTGGAGAGCAAATGTTTTGAGAATGATGAGGGCAACGAATGTACAAATGTGCTTGACACAATGGATGTATTGATGGATTGTGATAAGAGTTGTATGAGCTCCCAATAAAATGATTTAAAAAATAGTGTTGCCAAAAAAAAAAAAAAAAAAAGATTGGGCCAGGGATGGGAGTGGAGCACTGTAGTTATAGTTAGATTTAAAAATGACATCTTGTCATTTGATCTTCCTTGTGATCTAATGTATACTTGTTCCAGTTTTTAATACTTTCTGCTTTCTTTTCTATTGAGGTTTTCCTCTGTTTTATTCTGTCAGTGTTGTCGGACCCTTTGTATTTTGTCTCGATTTTGTATGTTTTTCTGTATATGAAACTCAGATTAGATAAATCTATAGAGACAGTTGCTGGATTAATAGTTTCCTAGAGGCATGGTGGGTGAGGTTGGCAGGAAATGGAGAGCTAATGATGAGTACAAGGAAGAAGAAATGTCCTAAGATTAATTATGGTGATGATTACACAACTCTTTTGAATATGATTGAATTATTAAAATGTGCGATGTGTGAATTATATGTCAATAAAACTGTTTTAAAAAAATAAAAGGTAGTAGGTCCTGTTGCATCCACCTCTGACTAAGTTTCTGGAGCTACTGATTATGTATTAAGTGTCAACTAATTGGCAGATAACTTCCATTTTTACCCTGGTGAGAGCCTGTTGTGTTTTTTAATTTGTAACTCTGTGGCACAGTGAATGACTATACTGCAGCCTTTCGAATGATGCTCTTCTAAATCCTGTGAAACTGTGGGATGAGACTGGGCAAATAAAGTGCTTGTGGCCCACCAAAGGGATTGGACACCCTGCTAATAATTCAAATAAGGTACATGGAATGCTAATGGGGGTGGTACCATGACAGTGAATGACTATACTGCAGCCTTTCGAATGATGCTCTTCTAAATCCTGTGAAACTGTGGGATGAGACTGGGCAAATAAAGTGCTTGTGGCCCACCAAAGGGATTGGACACCCTGCTAATAATTCAAATAAGGTACATGGAATGCTAATGGGGGTGGTACCATGAAAATATGATACATGGAACCTTTATGAGGGGATTGATCAGTTTTGCTATCCTGCTAGGCTTAAAGAAAGTCTATCCCAGAGAAAGAAAGGACTTCATTATCATTAATAAGAATAGCCAGCAGGAGGGTGTGTTCTTTGGACCCAGAGTCCCTGTGCTGAGAACCTTCTAGACCCAACAGAAAAAAGAGCGAGAGCCCAAGTGAGAGCAAGAAGGAAAGAGTAGTAAAACTGTAAGTTGCAGTGGCATAAGATGGCAGGAGTTAGGAGACCAGCGCAAGACTGTTAGGTAGACTTTCTGGCCACAGTGCAGAAGAGATCGGACGTCTTTGTGCAGGAGACTTGCTGGTGTAGTGGGGTCCCTCTGAATATTTGGTGGAGATAGTATGGTATTGCCAAACCAAAGACTGAGAATGTTGAGAACTTTCAGGAGACTTGCTGGTTGAGTGGGTTGTCTCTAGTGCACTTACTGGTGAAGCCAAAGATATTTTTAATACTTGTTTGAGTAGGGCAGAGGCCAGGTCAAGGAGGGAGGGAGGGATAGAGAATGAGAGAGAGAGAGAGAGAGAGAGACAGAGAGAGAGAGAGAACGAACAGCCTGTGGACACAGCAAAGAAGATGCTGTCCTGATTCAAGAACTGCATCCTGAGTATTCCTGAAGCAGAATAGTAACCTGTTTCTTCTCTAATTAACCCCATGACTGTGAGTATGGTCCATGAGTTCTGTGTGATCATTGCAATGAATTTATGAACTCAGAAGAGAAGTAGAGATTGCTGTGGGAGGGGTGACTGGTGTCAGAATTGTTGAAAAGGTATGTTTGGGATGCGGCTATTCTTGATTGTCTCTCTTCTCTCTGAACTTAGTAGAGGTCAGATGCCATGCCATTTTAACATAGCCTCTTGGCATTGTTATTAGCTGTTTTCCAAGCATGAAAGGTAAATAATGACAAAGAACCAGCATATGCTTGGCCTGACCCAGCAACACTCCTGAATATGCTGCCAGCTCGCAGCCTAAAATATCTTGGTGGGTAGGCAGTTGAAAAATTAACTAGTCTTAATATATTCTTTGTTTTATTCAAAATGTAAATTAAATAATGAAAATGAAGAGGCTGGTGTGCTGTGTGAGCGGAAACCCTGGGAGCAGTGTCTAACCAGACCTGAGAATGGTTGATGAGAGGGGTCAGATTAGGCGATGCTGAGTGCTATAGATTCCAGTGAATGGAACAGGTATAAAGATAATTAGGTAAAAACTTTGCCCTTTTCTTTTCACCTGAAAGGTAGTTAATAAAGAATAAAGTCTATCTGGCTAATAGCAAAGATAAACGGAAACACTGGATAATACAATAACAAAAGATTTAACAAGAGACAGCAGGAGCAAGGGGCCACCAACTTTTGGCCTTAACAAAGCACAGGTATTGCGTTTCAAACATTGTGTTTCTTTGGAAGTGAACTTATATTTGCATTATTTTTGCTTATGGCCCAATGGCCTGATTTCCCCAGAGGAACCAATAGGCATAAGAGGTGAAGGATGATGTCAGACTGGAGGCCATAAAAGTCAGGGACACAGGAAACGAAAGACTGCTTTCTGTTCTTTTAGTGAGGATCCTCCAGTTGGTAAGGTTGTCATTATAGCCATGGTGACATTAGTGACTCCGATCTGCTGTTCAGCTGTGGTACCGCTTAGCCCTGCAAGAACACTTTGTCATGGCATTCAGCTGACAACCAGAGTCTTGTAAAGCCAGCGGGATGGGGAGAGCATTCCTCTCCATGTGTTCTGGGAGCTATTCAGGGGATGTGAGACTCTGAGGCAAGGCATACAACTTGACTTAGACGACACAAAAAAGTTACAGCTTATACATTCAAGTTAGCCTGATCCTTCAAGGAGTCATATTGGGAAACATACACTTATGGTAGTCAAGACACCACTGTTCACTGCATATTGGGGTGCCTTCATTTAGAGTTACCTTCAGAACCAGGTTCCCGGTTTATGGATTTCTCAGGACTAAATAATCAGGGTTTCAGCTCAATTTTGAACCCTGACGAGGAAGGTGATGGTGATTCACACTTTTGCGCGGTGTTGAAAGCGGTTTTATGATTTGAATGACTATTATTTGCGGGTGATTGTTCATCCTCCCCGAGTTTCAGCCAAACAACTCAGAGTACGTGGAAATATCAAACCCAGTCATTTATCAGGTGATTCATTTATTCAATAAATTCTCAGTGGCGCTTTGCTCCAGGCTCTCAGCTCCTGTCCGGTTGGCACTTGAGTTATTACAGGAGAGAGACCAAAGCCACAGCATCAACACGCTAACAAACTAATGACTAACCATACTTGCCAGGGGAGGTAAATGCCATGAAGGTACTGAACGAGAGGAATAACAAGAACTAATTTGCTAATAGATCGCTTCTCTGAAATCTGACATTTAAGTGCAACTGCAGACCGAACGATGGTCACTACTTTGCCCTTATTGACTAACCTCAAGGTTGTCAGTTCAAACCCAAACCAGCAGTACCACGATCAACAGGCCTGGCAATCTGCCTCCAAAATGGCGCATGTCATGAAGCAGCTCTACCCCGTCCCAACCAGGGCTGACATGGCTCAGAATCTACTGGACAGAGATGGGGTTGGTCTTTTTTTGTGACTGTTGAATTTGACTCACGGCGATGCTACGTGTCAAAGTAGAACTGTTCCATAGGGGTTTCAAAGCTGTCACCTTTTGGAAGCAAAATGGCCAGGCCTCTCTCCTGAGGTGCCTCCAGACAAGTTCAAATCCCAACGTCGAGGTGAGTGGTGGAGCCCTGAACCATCTTTACCACCTAGAGACTATTTTTAATTTTAATTAGGACTATTCAAATGAATATGTTTTCATTTCATTTTAATGAGTGTCTTGGGCAGAGCTCATTTTCTCCACGGTCTATTTTCTTACCCTTGAGTATAAGGTTGTGACCTTAATCAGGAAGATGGTCTTAGAAGTGAAGCCGAAATGCCACCAATATTCTGTTGAGCTCCAGTGACATGAATTAAAGCACTTGGCTGCTAACTGAAAGGTTCATGGGTCCAACACACGAGGCAGCCGTTCCACGAGAAGAAGAGTTGGCTGGCTAATCTCATAAAGAACACAGCTTTGGAAACCCGAAGGAACAGCGCTCCTCTGTTCTATAGGGTTGCTATGAGTTATAATCAACTTGATGGAAATGGGTATTCTGTTAGGTAATCTGTGATAGCAAATAGGTTATATCTGATCAATTGGTAACGGCTTCCTGGTAACACTATGAGGGGAATTCCTAGGCCTTGTCTTTGTGGTATAGCATGCTGAGAAGAGTTGATGACATCTACTGTATTATGAGCATAGAATGGAATCATAGTGATTAACTATTTACTTTCTTTATTGTTATAATTGACAGTGGGAGGTGACAACTTAATTCAGAGTTAGAAATCTTTTTTTTTTTTTAAGTGTCCTAAACCTCTGGTGTACAGAGAATTTCAAGAAAATCCAGAACGATTCATTTTCCTAGTCTGATGGGTCATTATTGTGAATGGAAGCTTTATTATTATTTTGTTAAGATTTTTAAAATTAAAAATGGTGAAGTTTTTCACAAACATATCTTAAATCTTTTTTTTTTTTAATATAGAACGCTTCACAAATTTGCATGCCATCCTTGCATAGGGGCCATGCTAATCTTCTCTGTATCGTTCTAATTTTAGTGTATGTGCTGCCGAAGTGAGCACCCTATCTTAAATCTTAAACTCCTTTTAAAACTATTCAGATACGGTCTCCTCTTCTATCATGAAAGCAAGCCTGGTCATCGCTTTCTGTGGGGTAGACCGAACTCGTGCTTGCCCTGCAACCGCAGCTGGGCTTCTCAATACAGACGTCACAGCTTCCCCACCTCCTTTTCAAAGTGGCCATCTTTTGAGCTGTTTACAGAAGGGGAGGAGAGCAAAAGCACTCCTATTTCTTTAATGGATTGAAACTTGTCTTGACAGTCCTGTCACTGGTGGTCATTTAAACCTGTGAATGGAAGCTTAATAAAGAGCAATTTTAACTCTTTGTAGAGAGGCAGGTGAGGCTAGTAAGTGACATGGTCTCAGAGTTAATGCACGTATCTCCAGCTATAGTAGAACCCTGGACCATGACACTAATCTGTTCTAGAAGGAGCGTTGAGATGTGACGCAGTTGAGTTCTGAGTTAATTTTTCCCATAAGAAAGAACTGAAAGTGGATTAGTCCGTTCTTGACCATCAAGTTTTTACCCTAACCTTTCCTTTTTATGCAAAACATTACACAGAAATTTCAAAGTAAATAAGTTCAAAGTCAAATAACATAATTTAAATAAGAAACACAACAATCAAAAAGTTTTTAACAACTACAGTATAGCCTATCCCTGGAGACTGATGAGGATCTGGATCTGTGGACACGATGTGGAGAGGAGGTGTGGAGAGAGAGTCAGTGTTTGGAAGGGGAATCCCCTTCCATCAAATCAACTGGTAGCTGCTTGTCAGGAGTTTTTCCCCCTTCTTTGCCTTTTTTCACTAGGACCTGGTTGGCTTTCTCTAAAAAACAATCAGTCTAATTGGAGTCTGCTGTTGGCGTTTCCTTAACTGTTTTCTAAAAGGATTTACTAAATTATCATCAACAATATCGATAACATGGTTAACCCATTCCTTATCATGATGATTCTTTTCAAAAAACTCTTTCTTAGGACCCATGTTTTTTATCTTAAAACAGTACAAAAAGCCACAAAACTAAACAATTATAGCAAAACACTTGGAACACAGCTGCAAAAGGTTTAAACAATGCGTACTAACAACACCAACTAGTGGAGTAAAGCTTGTGGGCCCCTTGTTTGCTGATGGGGCTGACTCAGAATTAGAAGAAACAACTTCAAACATCTATTAATAATTGGAGTGTGGAATGTATGAATCTAGGAAAACTTGGCATTGTCAAAAATTAAATGGAACATATAATGATGCATAGCCCAGGCATTAGTGAGCTGAAATGGCCTAGTATTGAGTCAGAAAGACAATCAGGGTTACTAGAGGAATATCAAAGCCAAGAGCAATGGTGTCACATTCATCATCAGAAAGAACATTTCAAGATTTTTCTGGCAATACAATGCTTTGATAAGATACTATCTATACACCTATAAGGAATTCCAGTTAATACAACTATTGTTCAACTTTATGTACTAATTACTAGAGCTAGTAATGAAGACATGGAAGCAATCTACCAACTTCTTCAGTCTGATATTGATCAAACATGCAAGCAAGATGCATGGATAATTACTGGCAACTGGAATACAGAAGTAGGAAACGAAGAGGAAGAATCAGTAGTGAAAATTATGGCCTTGTTGGTAGAAATGAAGGTGGACATCCTATGATACGTTTTATGACTAACGATTTCTTCATTACAAATATATATTTTTAAACAACATAAAAGTAACTATGTAAAGATCACTAGATGGGATGCACAGTAATCAAATAGACAATATCTGTGGGAAATGATGGAAAAACTTAATATTGTCAGACACCTTTTCCCCCCAAAATAAAAGCCAGGGTCTATCAATTACTGATATGAAAATTCCAGGTTGTAGCTGAAGAAAATTAAAACTGGTCAACAAGAACCAAAATACAACTTGGAGTACATCCCACTTGACTTTAGAAACTATCTCAAGAACAGATTTGAAGCACTGAACACTAATGACTGAAGGAAAACTTTATCTATAGCGGCGGTTCTTAACCTGTGGGTCGCGACCCCTTTGGGGCTTGAACAACCCTTTCACAGGGGTCACCTGATTCATAACAGTAGCAAAATTACAGTTATGAAGTAACAACGAAAATAATTTTATGGTTGGGGTCACCACAACATAAGGAACTGTATTTCATCTATAGGATGAAACCACACACTAAGAAAGCAAAAGGTCATTAAAAAGACAGGAAAGAAAGAAAAGGCCACAGTAAATGGCAGAAGAGTTTCTGAAACTTGTTCTTAAGTAACTAAAGCAAATGGAAAAATGATGAAGTAAAACAGCTGAACAGAACATTTCAAAGGATAGCTTGAGAAGATGAAGCAGAGTGTTCTAACGAAACACGCAAAGACCTGGAATTAGAAAACCAAAAAGAAGAATTTGCTAGCATATCTCAGGTTGAAAATTTGAAGAAAAATTCAAGCCTTGGATTGAAATATTGAAGGATCCCATGGGCAAAACATTGAATGACTCAGGAAGCATCAAAAGAAGATAGAAGGAATACACAATCACTGTACCAAACGAATTGGGTGATGTTGAAGCTTTTCAGGAGATAGCATATGATCAAGAATTGATGGTATTAAAAGAAATTTGGAAGATAATTACCTGGCCAACTGACTGGAAGAGATCCATATTTGTGCCCATTCAAAAAAAAAGACCCAACAGAATATGGGAATCATTGAACAATATCACAAGCATATAAAATTTTGCTGAAGATAATTCAGCAATGGTTGCTGTAGTTCATTGATGGGAAGCTGCCAAAAACTCAAGCAAGATTCAGAAGAGGACGTAGAATGAAAGCTATCATAGCTGACATCAGATGGAGCTTGAGTGAGAGCTTAGAATCCCATGAAGATGTTTACTTGTGTTTTGTTGACTGAGCAAAGGCATTCAAGTATGTGGAGCACAACCAATTATGGATAGCATTGCAAAGGATGGGAAAGCCAGAGCACTTCAATGTGCTCATACAGAACCTGTCCGTGGACTAGGAGGCAGTCATACACATAGAATAAGGAAATAACCGCCCGGTTTAAGATCAGGAAAGGTGTGTGTCAGGGTTGTATCCTTTCACTACACTTATTCAATCTATATGCTAAGCAAATAATCTGCGAAGCTGTCCCAAGACGAATATGGCATGTGAACTTGAGGAAGTCTCATGAACAACCTGCGATGTTGCTCGCTGAATGTGAGGAGGACTTGAAGGACTTGAAGATCACGAACTGCAGTCTTCCATATGAATTGCAGCTCAACTGAAAAACAAAACAAAAATACCCACATTTTCACAACTGGGCCAATGGATAACATTATGACCAACGAAGAAAAGGTTGAAGTTGTCAAAGATTATTTTGCTTGGATCCATAACCAAGCATGGAATCAGCAGTAAAGAAGTCAAATGACTTGTTGCGTTGGGCAAGTCTGCTACAGAAGACCTCTTTAAAGTGCTGATGAACAGGGATATCACTTTGAGGACTAAGGTGCACCTTATCCAAACCATGACATGTTCTATCACTTCATTTGCTTGTGAAGGTTGGACAATGAAGAAAGAAGACTGAAGAAGTATCGATGCATTTGTACTATGGGGTTGACGAAGAATATTGAAAGTACCATGGATTGCCAGAACAAACAGATCTGTCTTGGAAGAAGTAATCACACTGCTCCTTAGAAGAAAGGATGGCAAGACCAACTCTCAGGTACTTTGGGAATGTCATCAGGAGACATCAGTCCCTGGAAAAGTACATCATGTTTGGTAAAATATAAGGGCAAGGGCAAAAGAGGAAGACTATCCACGAGATAGATTTACACATAGGCTGCAACAATAGACTCAAACATAACAATTGTGAAGATGGTGCAGGACTGAACTGGGCAGTGTTTTGTTCTGTTGTACTTAGGGTTGCTGTGAATTGGAACAAACTCTATGGCACCTAACATCGTCGTCGTCATCATCATCATCATCATCATCATCAACAGCAACAACAAACTGAAGGAAGAGCTCCTACAAATTGTATTTTGGAAATGCAATGAACATTCATATAGCTTTCACCCAGATTGCTAACATTTTGTCTCCTCTCTGTTTGATGCAGTCACCCAGGGTCCACTCAAGAATCACATATTGTGTTTGGTTGTTATGTCATTTCAATCTTCTTAAATATAGAGCAGTCCCTTCAGATGCTTTTCCCTTTTATGAAAACTACTATATGGGTGGTGTAGTGGTCACACCAGGAGACATAATGTCAATTTGCCTTTTATGATACCCTGCCCAATATTGGTGATATCAAATTTGATCATTAGAAAATTGTCTGTCAGTTTTCTCCATCATAAAGTATCTTTCACCTTTTGTAAGTAACAGTTGAGGGGCGGAGATCATTCGACGAGTTAGATTCCAAACCAAGGCACTTCATGTGCAGCCACCATCCATCTGTCAATCAAGCCTGGCCTGTTGCTGTGATGCTGATCGGGTTTCAGTGGAGCTTCCAGACTAAAACAGGCCTGATAATCTACTTTAAAAGATTATCCAATGAAAACCCTATGGATCCCAAATGGCTGGTTCCCAGTTGATCATGAGGATGGCACAGGACCAGACAGTGTTTCACTCCATTGTGGTTGCAGTCTCTACCACCACCTCAAGAAGTACCATGTCAAAAAAGTACCATGTCAAGTATGTCTACTGAGTGAATTTCCTGTTCTCCAACAGCATCTCATTGCTAGATGACCTGTGGAGCTTCGTAAGTAGGAAGTCACAGAACTGTGACAAGAAGCAACTTCTCCCGAGCCCCATTCTCATGCACTTCACCATGTTTGCTCCATTTCAGGCTGGCCCATGAAGGCATCTTGGGATTTATGAAAATTTGGGTGTGATTTAGACTTTCATAGTATATTGAACACTTTCAAAATAAAATTTTCATGAGTAAAACCCCTATTTTGTGGGAAATAGATTTTCCTTTTGTGGCTAAAGGAATCTATGGTAATATTGCTAGACAAAGGAACCATTGTTATCGTTTCTCTAAAGAAACACGTAGATGTGTGCAGACCTCACACTGCTACATGTTCTTGAAGACATTTAGGTCTTATCTCTGTTCGACTCCACGGTGAGTATAGATCTGTGGGGCAGAAGAATTGTTGACAAGCATGAGTAACCGCATCTTTGCTTAGTAAGGTAGATTATGATTGAATTTCATTTTTTAGCCACACAGTGATGACTTTTATGCGAATTGAACTTCCTTGTGATTGAGTCTCTGTGAACACCAGGAGCGACATGTCCCAAAGACTTCCTGTGGCAATGCAGTCCAGGGAGTGGAGACATTGCATAGTTTAATGAGCTTGTGGACTTCTTATTCCTGGAGTTAAAAAACAAAACAAAACAAAAAACCCAGGGACCTCTGTGAATGTCAAATTCAGTAATTATCAAACTGAACAGAATTTGGCTCTGCTTAAATAACCAACTGGCACACTCTCTGTAGATAACAACACAGTTTGATATTTATAAAGGGCCCATTCCCCCCGCCTCAGAAAACAGAACTTCATTAAATAGGAAGCTTTATATAATTCTGTAAAGATCTTACTTCTTGGAGTTTTCCTGACATTTAAATGAGATATTAAAGAAGAGAGATCATTCTTCTGTTCGCCTTTCCTTGAAATGGAGTGGCAAGTTATCACCGAGGGCATAAACTAGGTTGGGTTTGGTAGGATTTAATAAGTAATAATTTAAAAATGAATGTCTCCTCGGTGTTGGCGCAATAAATAGGGAAGGCGGATTGGAATGCACTTCAAATCCATCAATGTCATAACCAGTCCCTTCCAGAATCGTGAACACACATTTAGGTTGATTTGGACTGGAAAGACGAAAACATAGCTTTCTTGAGCTCTCGAGCACCTGAAACAAGTTGTAGTTTTTCCAGTAGTCTTAAGTGCGTGCAAAAGCTGGATAAGGAATAAGGAAAATCAAAGAATTGATATCTTTGAACACAATGTTGGTGAGGAATTTTGAATGTACTACGGACAGCCAGAAGAACAAACAAATCTGTCTTGCAAGGAACACAGCCAGAATGTTCCTTAGAAGTGAGGATGGCAAGACTTTCTCTCATGTATTTTGGCCATGTGACCCCAGAGACCAGCCGTTGGCAAAGGACATTATGCTTGATAAAGCAGAGTCTGACAAAAGGAGAAAGACCCTCAATGAAATAGACTGTCACCGTGCTTGCAATAATGGTCTCTAATATACCAATGATGGTGGGGCTGGTGCAGGACCAGGCAATGTTTACTTCTGTCATTCACAGGGTCTCTATGAGTTAAAATAGACTTGACAGCACCTGGCAGCAACAAGTACAATAGTCCTCTTGCCAAATGCCTAAATAAATAAATGCTGGTTGAGGGCATATAGCTCAACTATAGGAATAGTCAATATCCATGGTCTAGGTCTTTTATATGAATATCACTAGCACTTATAAATAACCCCGTAAAATCCCAAACCCACTGCCATGGACTTGATTCTATCTCACAGTTACCCTGTAGAAGATTTCTAAGCTGTAAATCTTCATGAGTTCAGATAGTCTCCTCTTTCTCCTGTGGAGCAGCTGGTGGGTTCGAACCACTGACTTTGTAGTTAGCAGCCCAACATTTAGCCCACAGCCTCACCAGGATTCCTTTAAATAGCTCCACAAAGAAGTATAATTATTATTTTCCACCTTTTAATGATGAGGAGCCCTGATCATGAGTGTAGTTACTGGATATGTGTCAGGTTGTGAATCACAGGTCAGTACTTCTAACCCAGTCACCCCACGGAGAAAGATGAGGCTTTATGTTCCTGTCAAGAGTTACAGTCTTAGAAACCCAGAGGAGCAATTCTACTTGGTCCTATAGGCTTGCTATGAATTAGTTTTGACTCTATGGCAGTGATTCTGGCCTTTTGAAATGAGGAGGAAGCTGAAATCCAGAGAAGTTGGGTCACACAGACTGCAAATACCAAGAAGTAAGATGACCCTAGAATCTGAGGTTGCAGAGTGGGTTGTACTGCCTCCCAAGCTCTCCTGCCTCCCCACTGAGGGGCAGAGAGGGTTACAGCACTTTTCATTGAGGGATAAGTGCTTCCCTTGAGTGGAATGATAACATTCCACACACAGCGGCCCTTTGATGTCCCTACCAAACTAAGAACTGGACGGCCATCAGATGGGAAGATGACTTCGGTGAGGTACTTCCTGCACCCCTGGGAGATGTAGGCGGAAAACGAAGAGGCTCTCCCCTTCACTCCTGGGAGTCCACCAATGGCTAATGCTCTTCTCCACTCCACATTATGAAAGACAAATAGCACTTCTTCCCAGCCAGAGTATACTCATCTGATGCCTGCTCGGTAATCTCCCTAAGGGCTAACATTCCTGGCAAGGAAAAATGAAAGAAGGATAATAACCATCGTGGAGATTATGAAATTGCTTCTTATCTGACTTCATACTCTAACCCTTTTTTTAGTGCTTTCATAAACCATCCTAGATGGATAGAATTATCTTTTTATGACTCATGAATACGCTTTACTTTTCTATTTTTATCTTCTCTACTTTCCGATGATGAAAAAGAAAGATTCACGCCATAGAGCTAGATGGGCCTTGATTTTACTCTAATATGTGAACTGTGGACCCCCAAAGAGAACTAGGCTCAGTTTGGTACAAAGAATACTTTTAATGATTTTAAAGAATACTTTTAAAAGCTTTACAAAAACACAATTTAATGTTAACATTCATTCACCTAACGAGTTATGTTAAAAGCGCAAGGGACACTGCATGATTTAAAAATAAGGAAAAGGGTGCGTTGGGGTTGTATCCTCTCACTATACTTATTCAATCTGTATGGTGAGAAAATAATCAGAGAAGCTGGAATATATGACAAAGAATGAGGGTTCAGGATGGAAGGAAGGCTTATTAAAAACCTGCAATAGGCAGATGGAACAATTTTGTTTGCTGAAAGTGAGGAGGCCTCAAAGCACTTGCTGGTCAAGACCAAGGAGTGCTGTCTTCAGTATGGATTACAAGTCAATGAAAACAAGACCCAAATCCTCAAAACTGGACCAAAAGGTTACATCATGATGCACAGAGAAAAAAAGGAAGTAGTTAAGGAATTCATCTTGCTTGGGTCCACCATCAATGCACATGGAAGCAGCAGTCAAGAGATGAGCATTGCATTGGGTAAAGACCACTTTCAGGTATTGAAATGCAAGCGTGCTACTTCGAGGACTAAGGTGTGCCTGACCCAGGTCACCATCATCACCTCCTGTGCCTGTGAAAGTTGGACACTGAATCAGGAAGACTGAAGAGGAGTTGACGCATTTGAGGGATGGTGTTGGCAAGAATATTGAAAGTACTACGGACTGCCAAAAGAACAAACAAATCTGTCCTGGAAGAAGTACCGACAGAAGCCCCTTAGATGCGATGATGGTGAGACTTTGTCTTTCGTGCTCTGGACATGCTGTCAGGAGAGCCCAGTCCCTGGAGAAGGACATCAAGCTTGTAAAGTGGACGGGCAGCGACAAAGACGAAAGCCCTTGATAATATGAACTGGCAACAGTGGCTGCAAAGATGGCGCAGGACAGGCAGCGTTTGCTCCATTGTATGTCAGGTCACTGTGCATCCCGACCAACTCCATGGCACTCTAACCACAAGAAGCATTTGTTGAAACATCTTTCTAGGTGTAACCACCGAACATCTGTCAGTTGGTTGTCCTGTGGCTGTTAGTATGTTGCGAGGCTGGAGGTTATTTCAATAACCCTCCAGAGCACCTGTGGTGGACAGACAGAAACAGACAAAAACATGTTTCGTCTGGCCAGCTACTTTCAAAAATTAGCCAATAGAAACCTTATAAATCCCAACAGAACCTCCTCCAATGTGTGTGCTTGGGTGACGTCATCAGGAGTGATCACTCCCTGGTGAAGGATATCGTGTTCGGTGACATGAGAAAGTGCAGTGGAGATGAAGGAGATCGACACACTGAATTGCTCAACCACTGGGAACGCACCAGGAATGATCTTGTTCTCTTGGAGGTAAGTAGTTGATTCAACAGCACCTATCTGAACTATTTGTTTTCTAGGCAGAAAGCACCAGAGTAGGTGCCAAGGATACACCAATGTATGCAACGCCCTCTCTGCCCTCAAGAAGCTTACCTGTTGATGTGTCATGTGCCACCCATGTTTGCCTGGGGCAGACTTGGGTTACATCTGTTTTCTCAGAGTAATTATAAATATAATTATAAATAGCACCCCTTTTCACTCTCAGACGTGTCCCAGTTTGGATGAGAAATTATATATACCCCAGTAATAATATTTCCCACTAGATAATGTTTGGGAAATGCCTGGAATTCTTGGATATAAATAAAAAGCGCCAACCACAAGAGTCCAAAAGAAAAACAAAACAAATAACAACTCGTGATGACATGCTGTCTTCCTTCTGGAAACAGTATTTCTGTCCGCTGCGTATCGGTTTAAGTATGTTCGCTGGGTTGAATGTGACATTTGGTTTTGCATTCTTTTTGTTGTTGTTGTTTAAATGCCAGGACTGTCCAATCCTTTCAGGGAGGACAAAGTAAACTGGGCTGGCAAGCTGAAGAGGATCAGAGATAGCTGCAATCAATGCAGAGCCCCTCCTGGATCCAGCGGCCCGGGCTCAGAAGACACCTGAAGGAGCAGTGGACGTGTCAGGTCGGGCAGACCAAGCCATGCTTGGTGACCCTTCGACTTCAGCCTTGTCCTCTCCCGTTCATCTCGGCTCCATTGCCAAAGTTACTGGACCCCTTGGTTTTTAAAAGCCACCTGCAATGTGCTTTTGTGACAGGTTGGCGGCTGCCCAACTTCTAATTACACCTCGTTTTGTATACTGTTGTCTGAATATGTATATGTATGTATTTTGATATTGAAGACAAGCTATTTTTAGCTTCCTTTTGGGTATGTTTGGAGAAACTCTTAACTGTTGCTATGCTGCTATGGAAACGGTATCCATGAATACTGACATGTTTACAATTGTTTAAAACACTATAAACTTTCCAGGGCAAAGGCAAACAGCTTATTTCCATCAAAGTAGCTCCATGTCTCGTCTCCCCCCCCCCACCCCGCTTTTTATTTTTATTCGTTTATTCCTTACGTTCAGACCTATGTTGGGATCTGTTTCATTGGAGCCTGCACGACAGGGCTGTTTTTGTTGATGTGCATCATTATCTGATGGATTTCATGTTCACTCCGACAGCAGAGCTGAGAGAAGAGGCAAATCTTTCAGAAATCAGAAAGATGCTTTGGCCTTTTTAGGAAGTGAGAACTGAATACCTCCTAGGCTTCTGGGTGGAACATAGAAATAAGAGCTCTGGAGGGCGTTTTGATGACCTAGAATTTGAAACTGTAGGCGACTTTGTAGTCCTTTAAAAGGTAAGTATTACAATGAAGGGGGCCCCTGGAAGGTGCAACACTTCACACCCTCAGCTGCTAAGCTAAAGATTGGAGATTTGCGTCCACCCAGAAGTGCTTTGGAAGAAAGGTTTGGTGGACCACTTCCAAAACATCAGTCCCTGAAAACCCTGTAGTGCAAATTTAACTCTGGCACACAGGGCCCAATCATAATTTGGAGTCAACTCAATGACAACTGGATGGGTTTGGGTATTTTAATGATTATGTGTGTGTGTGGAATGAATTTAAGGACTATTTCAATTGCTAGGAAAAATGAAAACCCACAAAGGAGTTTTCTGGCTTCTTGCAAGCATGGGATAAAAGCAGGTGGCTGAGAATCCGTAGTACCATTGCTGGAAACATACTCCTACCCAGGTCTCACAATCTATGTGACTAAGAACCACGCTTGTGTGTAGGCAGCAGGAGCGTGACTCTTATCAGGTGTTTTCCAGGCATCAAACGACATTTGAAAGTGGCACCTGTAATTGTGAATCCTGTAACTCTGGGTCCTGGCCACAAAATGGGCCCACACCCCTGCTGAGCATAAGGTGCCATAGGATTTTAAACCCAGAGTCTTTTCTCCTTTAAACACTCTCCTCCACTCCCCTAATTTGGGGGTGTACCTTTCTGGGGTGGCGGGGGGTGTAAGACCAGAGTTTCAAAGTTCAAACCCATCAGCCTCTCTGTGGCATGAAAAGGAGGTTCTTTGTTCCCATGAAGATGTACAGTCTTGGAAACGCTATGCAGGGTCCCCATGAGTCTGATTCAACCCAGTGGCAGTGGGCTTGGGTAACATAGACTGTCTTGGGCATTGTATCTGTCAAGAGTCCACTTTCCCATCTTTTCTACGAAGACGTCATTTTTGCCATCTACTTGAAATGCTCATTTTAAGTTACAGATTAAAAAGACAAAACAACAAAAGCCACACTCCCCCCCACTCCAGGAATAGAAATCCTATGGGAATGAGGAGGTTGGTGGAGAGTGGGTTGTGGCCTTGACCTGGGCAGTGCTCACATCTAGGGTCAGGGAGCCCTAGGGCAGCACTGTCCCCTAGGCACCTTTCCAACAGGGGTTCTGCCCTTCCCCGCAGTTCTCCCCAGCAGATACATCCTTGTAAGTCCTTCTGAGAACAAGGTTTATATGATTTTCCCCATTTCCCTGTGGGAAGAATTCCTCCACTTGTGGCGCTGAGCAGCAGCTCAGAAATGTGACCCTAGGTCACATTTAGATTAGAACCCAGTGAAACCTGATGGGCTTGCTACAGCACTGCTGCGTGGGAAACCCAGCGTGACATCTGTGGCTTGATAATTCTACCAGGAGGGTCACAGGAGGTCCCAGGGGAAGTGAGTCAGGCTTAGCAACAGCTAACTTCAAGAGGCTAAGAGTTGTGGTACTAAGTCCCCGGGGTCCAGGAGCCTGAGCCGAGTCTGTGCTGAGTGGCTTTGGCAACTAAGTCCCTATAAGGGTTCCCCTCAGGATCAGGCTGCAAAGGGGGGATCTGGATGGGAGTAATATGACTTGATCTGAGGGCCCCTCGCGCAGTCACCAATTGGCTTACTCTGTTCCAATGTCTCTTAAGCAGCAATTTTCCATTTCTGTTCTATTGCCTCTTGGGGGATTTCCCAAATGAACCGTGTTAAAGTTTTCTTGAGGGCCTATTGCTGAGAGCGATGGGGGAATTTCCCTCTTTTGACCAAACCGTTGCCTGTAAGATGAAGGGCTGATCTTCATCTGGGGATTTCCTCATGGGCATTTTGCTTCTTCCTGTTTCCCAGGAGCCTCTGCTTTCTGGGAACGGAAGCATTTTTTAAGAGAAGGAGACTGATGGGTTTGGGAAAGGGAAAGTGAGGGGGCGGGGTGAGTATGGATTCTTCCACTCTTCTCGTTCTTCGGAGCAGTGACTCTGGGTTTGAAGATGAGGCCCCTCACACGTTCCACGGGCACTTGGGTTTCAGAGCTTAAACACAAATCCCATGAGTGACTGGTTTACTAGAGAACCTCTCGTGATTATGCGAAGGGTGGAAACACCTGTGGGAGAGGGAACCGGCTTCTCCTTTCACTTCGTGACACTGTCTGGGTGCCATGTCTGCGGTCTCTGCATGGTGTCCCACAACGACCCAGAGAAGTAGACCTTATCCGGCTCCATTTCACAGATGAGCAAACTGAGAGGTGCTGAGAGATTAGGGAAGCTAGCACGAGTCGCCCGCCTGGTACTGAGCAGAGCAGGGACCCACAGACATGGGTATTCATCCAGCTACAGATCTGTAGCAAATGTGGGATTTGCTTCATGGGACACGTAGGGGCCTTTCCCAGGAAAATGGTGGGGAGGGCCCTGGTGAAAAGCAGTCCCTAAAGACTAGGGGCGAAAATGTTTCAGGGAGCAGCATGGACAGCCTTTGCTCAGTTTTGCTTGACACTCTGCTTTGTGGACTTTTTGCTCGGCCATGTTACATTATTATTATTATTTTAATCATTGTCTTGGGAGTTCTTACAGATATGATAACCATCCCTAGTTCAATTAGATCCAGCATCATTGTACACCGGGCAGCAACTGCAGACCTGAAACTGATGTGGTCCTTAGGTGCCATCAATTGGGTTCCAGCTCATAGCAACTGGATGTACAATGGAGCGAGGCACTGCTGACTCATGCACCATCCTCACAGTCTCTCCTGTGTTTCAATCCACGGCTGCAGCTCCCATATCAGTCCATCTTGTTGAGGGTTTTCCTCTTCTTTGATGCCCCTCTGCTTTACCAAACATCATGTCCTTCTCCATGGTTTCTCCTGAGAACATGTCTGAAGTATGTGAGACAAGGCTCACCACCTTCACTTTTCAGGAGCCTTCTGGCTGCACGTTTTCCAAGACAGATTTGTTTGTTCCGGCAGCCCAGAGTACTTATCATATTCTTTGCCACCACCATCCTTTAATGTATCAACTATTCTTCAGTCTTCCTTATTCACCCTCCAGATTTTTCTAGAAGTTGATACCCAATCAAACTCACTGTCATCAATTCAACCCCAATTCAGAGTGAACCCTAAATAGAGTTTCCAAGACTGTAAATGCTTATGGGAGCAGACAGCCTCATTTTCCACCAGGAGAAGCTGGTGGGTTTGAACCTCTGAGTTAACAGCCTAACGCCTCACCCACAGTGCCACCAGCACTCCTTGGAAGTTGATTGAGAAGAACAAACTTACCGTGAGTTGTTTCTGACTCGTAGAGAGCCCATAAGACAGGGTAGAATTGCCTCTGTGGATTTCCCAGACTGCAACTCTCTGTGGGAGTAGAAAGCCTTGTTTTTCTCCCAAGGAGTGGCGGGTGGTTTTGAACTGCAGTCCTAGATGTAACCACCAGGGCTCCTGGAAACCCATCTATCCAAGAAGCTGCCTTCACACCAATTATTAAGTTTCTTTTCCTAGCAAATCTATCTAAGCCTGCCTTCATTTTATTATTCCCAACTCCACCTTTGTACATTTTATCATAACTCTTTGTGGGACTCCTCTGTGGATAGGGTCTAGACTCTCTGGGTGTACTCTGTTGAGACATAACTCCTAAGGAAAATTATCCCTGGCTTTCAAATGCGTTCACACCAGCTGTGTGTGTGTGTGTGTGTGTGTGTATGTGTGTGCTTGTGATGTGAGGTTCTCAAGGGGATGGATTATTAGCTAATGTTGACTTTCGCAAATTTCTTCAAGCGTTTCCTGTTCCACCCGGGGGATAGGGGTTGGCGGCAGCACCAGGATAGACGAGGAATTTCTGGGAGTTCTCAAGCACAGGGTCTCGCATCAGCATCAGGGCCGCCCCAGTGCCCATTGCATGTTTCCTGCAGCTCTGCCCTCCACTGTCTGTCTAGGAGGTCCCACTCACAGCCTCTGTATCAGATAATCACCTCTGATGGCCACCAAACCTGGCCGACAGATCCTCACCTGTGAGGGCCGGCAAACGGACTCCCATTTTACCAGAGGAAACAAAGGTCCTGGCACGTTAATCATTTACCCAAAGCCACTCAGCTAGTAAGTGGAAAGGCTGGAATCCAGAGATTCCTCTATCAGATTGCTGTTGTTGATGGTTGGGGCCATCGAGTCGGCTCTGACCCACAGCGACCCTGCGCACAACAAGGAAACACTGCGCCGTCCTGTGCCGTCCTCACAATTGTTCCTCTGCCCCAGCCCACTGATGCAGCCACTGTGTCCATCCATCTGAAGGGCCTTCCTCTCCTTTGCTGCCCCTCCACTTTACCATGCATGACGTCCTGCTCCAGAGATTGGTCTCTCCTGACAATGTGTCCAAAATATGAAGATGAAGTCTTGTCATGCTCACCTCTAAGGAGCACGCTGACCCTTCTTCTTCCAACAGATCAGTTTGTCCTTTGACCATTCCATGTACTTTCAATATTCTTCTCCAGCACCACAACTCAAATGCATCGATTCTTCTGATTGCTAGTCACTGCTGTACCGGGGCTGGAATTTTTAATCACACCACTCGGAAACTAGATCACAGCCTTGAAGCAGCACAGGCGGGCTATGTTGTCACTTCGAGCGATAACGCGGTGGATGGAGAATGAGATTTTTATCAGCAGGATGCCAACGTGGGGGCAGAAACAGGGGCCTGGGCAGCCCCTTAGCCTGGCAGAAAGCATTTGGTAAGGGAGGGCACCCCCCATTGGTCTGAGGGAGCCATCACCCCTGTATCCTCACTGTTGTCAGAGGGCAACTTCTCATCTTTAGAGTGCTGTAATTTCAGGGGCTGAGTAAACAGTGCTAGGTTTGGGCTCTCAGCCCATTCTACTCTAGAAAGAAAACAGATGACAAAACCACCCGGTCTTCCCAAATCCAGGTCTTCTTCATTAAGCAGACAAAGGCTACCTTTCAGCATCCACTACAAGGCCCAGGTAGACACAACCACAATTTCCTTTCTCATCAAGGGCAGCGTGTTCTTGCAAGCACATCCACCACTCTCCACAGAGTCAGGGGAGACACCCTCTGAGCCCTCATGCTGCAACGAGAAGGAAGCTCTCTCTGGCTTCACGTGGTGTCCAGATGGAGACAGGTGATGTGGGAGATCCTCAAGAAGCACACAGCCACATCTTCTTGGCAAGAAAGGTACTATACATCCATTGAGAATCTCTCAGTCTTCATCCTGGCCCCTCTCTCCTGGTTCTGTACCCACTGCAGACCGCTGTATATTAAAAAGAAAACCAAACAAGACAAACAAACCCACCCCCCAATATTTTTGATTCTTCAAATTAGAAATAACCTCAAGGCTGTTGGTTCATGGTGTGTACAAAGTGGTGTGATGGTACCCCCTGTAGATGGGGAATTGGCAGTACGCAGAGTCATCCCACCTCAAGCTCCATCAGAGTTTGCAACCAGCCAGCCTGCTGCTCTCATGGATCGTGAAGGAGGAGGACGCTCCAGCTTGGTACAGTGAGGAAGATTCCCTACTGACAACAATCAGGGCTCTAGGGCTGTCTTGTGCTGTCTCTGACCCAGAATTTAGCACCATGTGGCACACGGCTGCCAAATAAAGGGTTGGCGGTTTGAACTCACCCAGTGGGACCTCAGAAGATAGCTTGGTCATTTGCTTCCGGAAGGTCACGGCCATTGAAAATCCCTTACAGCTCAGTCCTGCTCTGGCATCCGTACGGTCGTCATGAGCTGGAATCCACTAGACGGCAAGGGATGAGCTCAGATCCACTGCCTCCTGGACATGACATTGGGCTGGGTCCGCCTCTCCAGCCCCTACAGGAACCCAGATTCTCAGGTCATGGCAGTCACCGCTGGTCATTCTGTAATACACCTGGTTAAGTTGCTGGCACAACAAGGAGTTTTCCTCTGGGTGTTCTAATCTCATTGGTAAGTTGTCAGTGAGCTCGCCCTCATGAAGAGATCATTGAAGATATGGGTGCTATTGTGAAGTGTGGTGAAGCCACCATATGGTGCCTGCTATCAGAAAGAATAGCATCTGGGGTCTTAAAGGCCTGTCTTCAAACAAGCAACCATCTAAGTGAGGCGTCAACTAAGTCCACATGAAAGAAGCACACCAGCCTGTGTGATCCAAGGATAGTAATTAATAAAATCCAAATCTGAGGAGGGAATGGTATAAAAGCTTATACCATGTGAACATCCAGTTTGCAGAAAATCCATTTTCAGGGTCCCCATATGGATTAAGTGTCCAGTGAATTCCCTCTGAACATAGTCCAGGGATGCAAATAGCCTTGCTATCAGACAGTGAGCATTGATTACAGCAGAGGTAGTTAGGTTAAAATGTAATACCTTATCATTTGCTCTCTCTTTTGATCCATTTTAAACTTGTCTCAGCTTTTAATATTTTCTGCTTTTTTATTGAGATTTTTCTATGTTTTGTCTAGTCATTGTGGTTGTTTGTTTGTTTGTTGATTCCTGGTTGTGTTTTGAATGATTTTCTGTATATGAAGCCCAGGATAGGCAGATCTCTTGGGACAGCATCTGGATTGATAATTGCCTAGGGGCATGGCAGGGGAGGATGGGGCAGGGCAGGGGTCAGGAAGGGAATGGGAAACTAACACCAATGAACACAAGAAGAAAATGTTTTGAAATTGATGGTGGTCATAATGGCACAAATCTTCATACGACTAAATGATTAAATTGATATGTGAAGTATATCCCCATAGAACTATTTTTAAAAATATATCCATGGACCATCAATTATTTTCTGTCCTGCATTTAAAAAGTAAGCACTGTTGGCACAGTAATTAAAGCCCCTGGCTGCCCACTGGAACACTGGTGGTTTGCGCCCAACAGCAGCTCTGTGGGAGAAGAAGATGTGGTAGCTTTACTCTGTCCTATGAGGTCACTCACTGTGGGTTGAAATGGAGTCAACTCCACAGCAGTGGGTTTGTGGTTGCTTTATTCAGGGGCCGTTGAGCTGGTTCTAACTCATAGCAACCCTACGGGCAATGCTAGGGAACATCTGGGTCCATCCTCACAATGGTGGGCCCGTCTGAGCTCCTGGCTATAGGCTCCGGCCTCCACGCGATGGGTTCAGTGTGTTTAAAGGGGCCCTGGTGGCACAGTGATTACATATCTGTTCACTAAACGTTGCTAAGCTCACCCAGTGCCTTTGCTGGAGTAAGGCCTGCCGATCTGCTCCTTAAAGGCTATTCTATGGGGCGGTTCCCCCCAATCACCCAAGGTTGCAAGAATTGGAACCAACGCCGCAGCAGTCAACAGCAACCGCAAGGTATTAAATATGATTTCAGCCCTTATTCTTACCAAATGAGATTGCCGAGACTGCCCAGGGCTTGACCAACTTTTGCCAAGGAAGAACCAATCCTGTCCCTCACAACAATTTAAATATGATTCAGGAGTCATAAATTTTTCTTGACAGGCACATGGAAACACCATGATCTGAATAACAGTCTTTGAAATTTTTCAACTGGACTTTAGAGCCACAGGTCCGTACCAAAAGAGCCGCGTGTGGTTCCCGAGACCCAGCTGGCTGACTCCTGAGACAGCTAAGTGAGTTGGAATGAGTTGTGTCAGTGGACAGATGAAACATATCCTCTGATTTAGAGGTGGCTGCAATATTCAGTTACCCATTTTGGAGCCTGTTTTTCAAAACAATGGCAATCAAAGCAGATAAAAAACAAGTTGCAGAATATTGACAGTGACATTGTCATCATGATGTGGCTTAGCAGCCACACCAGTTTGAATGTGACGAACAGCATAGTGTTCCCTTCCCTCCAGGAGAAAGAAAGCCAACCGCACATCTTTGGGTTTGCAGTTAGGGACTAGAACAAGTCCCTGGCATCAGATCTGATCTCTAAGGCATGACTCCTCTTCTCTTGAATCTTCCTAGCATCCACTGCGCTCACACATGGACCCACCCACTACCCTTTCCCATGTATTATTAGAAGGGAGGCGCGCAGCGATGCTAAGAGATTCTCCCAAGGTTTGCGTGGTTATAAATAGCAAAGGAAGCTGAGCTTGTGTTTCCCTTCGGCATTCCCTCTGAGGTCCATCATAGCATATCCAGAAGGAATGGGTGTGAACACCGTGAATACCCATCAACCAGACAAGGCACCTTTCAGATGAAGGATATTTTATGATGGAGAGAATATTATCATCCCTGAAATAATCTTGTACACAGGAAATGGCATCCACTGTTTGTTAACTAACTCCTTGACAAATAATGGTGTTACGAATATGTTTGCCTGCTTGAGAACGACTATAGTAGGTACTAATTTTTAAAAGTCAACACACAAAGAAACATATAAGAAAAAATGAGGCTACAATCCATTTCTTTGCCCCACTTCAGACCAAAGATTCCTAATGGGTTCTCTCTGTTTACTGCATCTCTGAAGTTGTGCACTGGGCTGCTAACTTCAAGGTCAGCATTTGGAGCCCACCAGCTGCTCTGTAAGAGAAAGGTGAGGCTTTCTACTCCTGGAAAGAGTTACAGGCTGGCCAACCCACAGGGGAAGTTCTACCCCATCCCATGGGGTTGCTATGACCTTGATGGCAAAACATTTGGTGGGTTTTTTTTTTTTGGGTTTTTCTTTCTTTCTTTTTAAAAAACACTTATATTGGGGGCTCTTACATCTCTTATCACAATCCATACAGTCCTTCAGTGGGTCAGGCACATTTGCACTTATCTTCCATTCACTCCAAACAGGTATGACTTTCATGAATGCTGCCTTGAAATTGCTCTTTCCAAAACCATAAAGGACCTGCACTTTACTAAGACCGTTGGTCAATTTTGAGTCCATGTCTCACTTAGGTGCATAGCATTTGATACAATTGGTCACTCTCTTTCCTCTAAAGCAGTTTTTCTTCCTGCGCTCCTGTAACATCACGCTTGCTCGGTTTTCTGCTCCTCTTCCCAGTTCATTCCTTCTCATTCTCGTTCCTGGTTCCTCCTCTTCTCCTAGTCTCATCCCCTTGAAGGGACCGAGAGCTCAGCCGTTTGGCCTCTCCCCATCTTTACCCACTCGCTTGGTGACCTCACTCAGCATGATGGCTGTGAGTACGGCCTGCAAGCTGCCAAATGTGAATCTCTCCTTCAGACTGCTCTCCTGAACTCTAGACCTTTGTCCATCTGTCTGCTTGGTATCTCAGACTGAACAAGTCCAAACCTGAACTCCCGTTCTCCCCCAGGAAACCTGTTCCACCCACAGTCTACACCTCTTCAAATGATGAGTCTATCCTGACTAGTTCAAACACAACACTGGGGAGTCATCCCTGGTCTCATCTCTGACACCGCTCCCTGTCTCTTTTGTTTTATCCCCCTCATCTAACATTTGCTGTTTCTAAAGATATCTGCAATCCAACTGCTTTTCACCACCTCCCCTGCTTACCACCCTGGTCATTGGATCATTGCAATGAGCTCCCCAGAGTCCTCCTCCTTCTGCCCTGGCCCTCTACAGACTCTTCTCAAGAAATGCAACCAGTGGGATGCTTCACAAAATGTGACTTACGTCAGAGCCCATCAGTCTTCTGCTCAAAACCTCACAGTGCTGCCCTATTCCACCCAGAGCAAAAACACAAGTCCTTACAAAGGCCTCCATGGCTTGGGTGGCCTGTGCCCCTCAACTCCCCTGATGCCCTCTGTGCCGATCTCAATCCACTGTAGGCATGCTCCTTTCTGTTCATCACCCCCCACCCTGCACCTCCCATAGTGCTCTCTCTCAGACAGCCACACGGCCCTCCACTGCCTCACAGGCTCTCTCAGTGTTGATCTTCTCAATGAGGCCTAGCCTGCCACCTACGGAAAACTAGCTTGCCCTTTCCCACCACACCCGGCGCATCTCAACCCCTTATGAGTTTATTTTTCAGGAACACTTATTCCCTGGAACACCCTATTGAAATGACTTATCAGGTGTACGATCTATTTCATGAGTCCCCACCTAGAATGAAGGCTTCATAAGGATCAGGATCCTTTTTCGTTCATGCGTGTATTCCAAGCACCTAGACCAGTGCCTGCCACATGGGCAACACATCCTTTTGGAGAGGAGTAAGAGAAAGATGAAACGTATAAAAATCACATCTGTGTTGATTCAGTGATTTTTTTAGAGAGAAATTTCAATCTTTTACTTCCTGTTGCAGGAATGGCTGTGGGGATGTGTGGACTCTTGTAGTCACTAAAGCACCCACAACAGTTTGTACACTGCAGTGTTGTAGTTGGAAGAAGTCGTCCAGCATCTCTCTCGTCTGCCCCTGCTTTTTGGGTCAAAATTCACTGCCATGGGGCCGATTCTGACTCATAGCGACCCAAGAGTGCTAGGGTAGAACTGCCCCTGCGGGTTTCCTAGACGGTGACTCATGGGAGTAGAAAGCCTCCTCTGCTGAGCTTGCGGTTATTGGCCCAGTGCGTAACCGTGTAACCGCGACGCCACCAAGACTCTTCACTCTTTGCAGAAGCTTCCCTTTTTCCGCAGTGGCGGTGGAAATAGACATCACAAACACCCCCACGCACACACTTCAGAGACACCAGTGACGCTGTCCACGTTGTGCAGCCGTTCTCACGGTCCGGTGCCTGTTCTGCTTCCCGCCACCACCAGGGACGCAGGCTAAGCCTCCTTATAAAGACATACTCAGGGAACTTCCCGAGTGTTTCTTTAAAAACCAAAGCAACTGTGTCCTGTGAATTAGGTGACGGGTGACAGACCAGATCAGCAGTTTTCCGTTCCATTTTCCAGACACATTTGGTGGCAACTCCCTCAGTGCAGTCCCCTGGGGGCCCTGTCACCTACCCCACTTCCTCCCAGTGTTTTCTGTTTCCAGCCCTCCTCCTCTCTTAGCTCTGTGAACTCTGCCCTTTGGATAAATGCTGCCTTTTTTATCATAAATGGCTCATTATTGGAACTCGGGGTGAATTCAGTTCCTGACCTAACAGCCAGTAGCTTTGGTGTTCCACCTGTCTCTATCCAATCAGTAAGCCTGGTCTCTTCCATGACTTTGAGCTCTGTTCTGCATTTCCCTCCCACTGTACCCAAGACCTTCTACGGTGAGCCTTTCAGAGCGATGGCCTTGGTAGTGGGTCACCATCTAGCTCTTCTAGTCTTGGGGTTATAGAGACTGATGGTTGGGGGCCCATTTGTCTATTGGACCAATGGTTTCCATGAGTCTTTCAATTCCCATCACTCTTCTTTCCTCCAGATGAACAGTTGCACCTCAGATGGCTGCTCATAAGCCTTTCAGACTCTAGTTACTTCTCACCAAACTAGGACGCAAAACATTGTTTTTATGAACTATTTTGTCAGTTAACCTTTGGTGTCCCCTTAGACTATGGTTTCTCTTCCTCCAGGCCCAGTGACTTCTTCCCTCAAGGTGTTGGGTTATTGTGTTAGGGAGGTTCTTTAGAAAAACAAATCCAGGATACACACACACACAGCACGAAGGAATAAAACAGCCAATTAGTCCACACAGCAGTATAGAGAGCTCAGTTCAACTCACTTCCGTGGAACAGTTAATATATTAGAAGTCCTTCAATTCACAGGGCTGCTGGATCCTCCAAGGTCAAGGAAGCTGAGTCTTCCCTATGGCAATGCAGGCAGTCTGACCACAGGCAGAGAATTAGCTAAAGCAGCCACACGCTGGTCTGATCACCAGAAAGCAAGAGAGAGGGGCTTGCCATTTATCTCTTTGCCCTCCAATTAAACTGCAATTTTATTAATCCCACATGTTCCTATTGGCCAAGTTGGCACAATAAACCTACCTATCACAGTTATGCCTAATAAATTTTCATCACGTGGTCCCCTGGATCCTCCACCACATTCATGAATGTATTTTCAGCAAAACTAAATATGCATATACAAATATCCTCTGCCAAATCTATTCCTGAGTATGTTCCCACTTTCCCTCCTGTACCTATTAATTCTGCATGACCTGCATGTCTACCCAAGCATCTGCTCATAGACCCCACAATTGCAGGATTAAGTATAAACTAGTACTTGCCTCTAAACCTTGCAAACCTCACAGTGTTTTCCTGTCTCCATCAATCTTTCCTAACCTCCACCTCATTGTGTATTGCCTTCCCCTTAACCCACGTGAACACTCTAGCCAGTGACTACCCTTGAGCCAGGGACTTCCCCTTCGCACCCCTGGTAAGCATCAAAGAATGTTTCTTTGAGTGTGAAAATCATTTTATGATTTTTAAACACAGTTGTCTTATACAATACTTTCCCTTTTGCAATCGACTCATTTCACTAAGCATCATGGCCTCCAGGTTTATTCAGGTTTGCAGACTCATCATTATTCTTTAGCATTGTGTTGTATTCCATTGTGTGTGTGTACCAAAGTTTGGTTATCCATTCTTCCACTGATAAACGTTCAGGTTATTTCCATCTTTGTGCCATTGTGAATAGTGCTGCAATGAAGATGGCCGTGCCTCTATGTATTCATGCTCTGGGTCTTATTTCTCTAGGAGATAAACCATGTAGAGGGATTGCTGGGTCATATGTCATTTTATTCTCAACTTTTTGAGGAAGAGCCATACCACTTTCCACACATTCATGATCTCCTAAGACCCCAGTTGCTACTCACCAAAGTAAGATATGGAGCACCTAGGCTTGTGACCTTGGTATCCCCCCAAACTACCATCCTGATCCCACAGGTCCAGTGACTCATTCCTTCAAGGTATTTGGTTAGACGTTTCCACAGCTTTACCTCATGTCTACTTCTCCACCTTCATGAGTATATTTGCACCAAAGGTACATAAACCCATATGCATATATATATATATATATATATACTGAGAAGTTAATATTTTATATATATATAAACTTCCCAGTTTTCCTTGCAAAGGACTAAGTTCTAATGAGGTGAAAGAGGAAGTATTAAATGGCATCAGCAGGGACTTTCCTTAGATGGCTGTTGGTGAATACCTCTGGCCCTTTCTTTGGCCCTCCCTCCACCTCTGCTGCCTATATTGTAGCTATGCTTGCAGGAGCTCTAGTTGACTTCTTGGACCATTGATGTATGGGTAGAAATGTCTGACCAGCTTGCAGACTCATAGGAGAGAAAGACAAGCTTCTATCTTGTGTAATGGCTACATGTTGGGTTACTCAAAAGGACAGAGTAATCTTAATGTACTTAACCCATTTTGGTGGAAAATATTAGACTACTTAGTCTGACATCAGGAAGTTGTAGCATACAACTAAGGAGCATTCGTGGCACAGTGAGTTAAACATTGGGCTATTAATCTCAATGTCAGCAGTTTATGTTACCAGCTTCTCCACAGAAGAAAGAGAGGCTGTGTGCTCCTGTAAGGATGTGCAGTCCCAGAGAGCGGTTCGACTGTGTTCAATTGGATTGCTGTGAGTTGGCATATACTCAAGTTATTGGTAGAATTGAGCCTCTCTCTCATCACTCATGTGCTTACAGTGAGAGTTTCTAAGCTCTGAACAGCACAATCCAATCTTTGGCTGAAGAATGATCCCTTAACTCGGGCTGGCTAGTCAGAATCTTCTCCAGGAATTTGAAAATAAGACAGAGAGAAAGAAATCAATCTCTTTGGACTGTAAGGCTGTTATAACAAATGCTCGAATTACAGGCAGTTGTATTTTCCATCATGTGTTGGGAGAAGTAGAAGCAGCCAGACTGCAATGAGAAGGGATGATGAAGCAGGTCCAAACAGAGATGCAGAGATTAGAGATGGAATCAGAGAGAAGGTTCTTATGCTCCTCAGAGTTCTCTAGTTCCTAGTCATGTGACTACCGTTGCATGCTCACCTAAGGTTCACCCTCCATGTCTCCTCATGTAGTTCAGGATCCACCTAGCCACAGAGGGGATGAGATCCATCTAAGACAATGTGTGCATGACAATTCCCTGGCCACTGTATTGATCCAGTGTGTAATGATACATGTGTAAATGAGCTCAATCAAATAGAAGATCTATATTCATGCCTTGGAAAGAAGTTACTTGTTTTCCTGCTGAATATGAACCAGGAAACACAAGGCACTGATTGTCCTTGGTAGGGATCTTGCCACCATACGAGGAACTCTCCTTGGCTGGAGGAACATGAAAAGTGGCAGCAAGAATTTTAAATCTCTTGGGTCCTTCATGGGTTCAAAGTTTGAACTATCATAGAACGGCAGCTAATATGTTGTTAGTTGTTGCAGCCTCGTTTCCAGTTCACAATAACCTCTAAATTTCATGCCCAAACCCATGTCCATGGAGTGGATTCTGATTGGGTTTCCTAGGCTGTGAAACTTGACAGGAGTAGATTGCTTCATCTTTCTCTCCAGCAGCAGCTGGCACCCTCACCCGACAGGGTCACCAAGCTCCTTCCTGGTGGTCTCTAGTAGACCATAACTGACTCTAGGCCACATGATCTCTGTTCCAAACATCCAACTCTGCCATTGTGGTTCTAAAGCAACCCAAGATACTGTTGGGTAAGCATGAGAGTGCTAACCAGTTGGTTCAAGCCCATCAATCCTTCCTTGGGAGAGAGGTGAGGCTATCTGCTTCAGTAAAGATTTATAGCCTCTGAAACTCTATATAAGGTCAACATGAGTCCAAGTTGACTTGATGGCAGTGGGTTTTAAAAATGGTCATGATATATTACAGTCAAATTTTATTGATTAAAAAAAATAGCCCATGGGCTGTGATTTGCCAACTCTTGTTCTCTAAATCAGTTGAGTACACGTTTTCTGTTGCCAAGCCATCACATGTGACATACATGTTCATGTCCCTTTCTCTAGCCCAGCTGCATTCTGCTCATGGAGATCCCAAGAAATCCCCTGGCCAGTGCTAAAAGCCTAAATATTGAACAAAGTGTACAGCTTGGACATTGGCCAGCCGTCAACATGTAGAATGCCCCATCTTGGGGTAAATATCACTCTGCTATTATCCCTCCACCTACCTACGAGGAAAAGCAGTTGACTATTATTGAAATTTATGCACCAACTGCTATGTCAAAGATGAGTAAACGGAATATTTTTTCCCAACTTTGGCAGTTTGAAGCTGATCAAACATGCAATCAGATGCGTTGAAGCAGTGAAGAAATCAGACAACTTATTGCGTTGGCGAATGTAAAAGCCTATTTAAGTCCTAGTTAAAATGATAAAAAGTGAAGCTACCACTTTGAGGATGAAAGTGCTAAACAAAGCCAGGATATTTTCGATGGCCTCATAGGCACGTGAAAACCGGATAATGAATAAGGAAGGGCAGGTAAGAATTGGTGCCTTTGAACTATTGTACTGGCGAACAATATTGAGTATACTATGGATTGCCAGAAGAATACAGAAAACTGTCATGAAAGAAGTACAGCCATAATGTTCTTAGAAGTGAGGATGGCAAAATTTTCTCTCAGGTACTTGGGTCATATTCTCAAGAGGGACCAGTCCTTAGGGCAGGACAATCCTGCTTGGCAGAGGGTCAGCAAAAAAGAGGAAGACTGGCACATCTTGGTGAGATGGATTGGCACAGTGGCTGCAACAATGAGCTCCAACCTAGCCAAGATTCTGCGAATGGAATCGGAGCAAGCAGTGTTTTGCTCTGCTGTGCTTGGGATCTTCTTGGGGTTGTTAAGTTGGAACCACTCAAAGGCAGTAACAACCATACAAACAAGGATCCCTCCCACCGGTCCTCTTTGTTACTGAAACGGAAAATGAAACAAATCACAACAAAACAAAACATAGCTCACTGTCATTGAGTTGGTCCTGACCTATAGCAACCCTCTAATGTTCTTGAGAGGCGCTGTCGACGACAGAACCAAACGCTGCCTGCTCCTGCACGGCCCTCATAATCGTTCCTATGCCCGAGCCCATGGTTGTAGCCACTGTGACCAATTAGCTTATCAAGGGCCTTCCTCTTTTTTTTCACCTCCTCTTTACTTTACAAAGCATAATGTCTTTCTCAAACTACTTTGGAATTCTTCCAGTCCTTCGTTTTGTTTGAACATCTGATGTTGATGGAGATCTACCATCGCGTTCTCACTAGGCCTGGGTTTGATTGGATCATTGCCATTTGTTTGAGGGGGTGGATGGAATCCATCTTAAAATGTTCAATGATTGAGGATTTTCCTTCCTTATTCCTTTCCCTTCTCACATAATTTCAGGCACCTAGTTATTCCAGTCACTCTTTTAGGTGCTGGTGAAAGAAAGCCCACGTTATCAAACACTCCATAGCATCAATGCGTTTATACTTTCATAGAACCATAAAATCAAACTCACTGCCATCGAGTGGATTCCAACTCATAGCAAGCTTATAGAACAGGGTAGAACTGCCCCTGTGAGTTTCCGAAATTGTAACTCCATGGGAGTAGAAAGTCCCATCTTTCTCCTATAGTTTCATAAGGAAGAAAATAAGTTAAGCATTTACAATGTACTTACAACCCAAATTTGCCCCGACACCACCAATTCACGAATATACATAGGGTGCCCAGAAGAGAAAGCATCCAGATTTAGCAGGCTTGTGGCCCCTCCTATACACGGAGCAACTTTGCCTTTTGCATGTGCTCCCACCATGACCTCCATTGACGTTTTTTCCACTCAAACCCCCAGCACTCGCCCCTAAACCCCCCACCCCCAGTTGATATCTTCTGCTTTCTAGCTTCAAATATGCCAGGTGTCTGGTACTTTCTTAGAAGAACATAAACACTGTTACCGAGGGTACCTCTTGGACACTGCCAAGCTGTACTAAGGTTCAAGAGAGCAGGTTTTCAAGAGAGAACCCATTTCCTTTAGGGTTATATGCTTTGGGTTTAGGATAGAGCCAGACATTTATGCAAATAGTGAACGAGTGGGCTGTCAGAATAGGATTAGTCCATCAATGTATGCTTCACTGCAACTGATTGGTTTCCATGAAGAAATGAGAAGAATGTCCCTCCCCTCAGTGGGTACTATTACTATTTGTTTTCTGGGTCCTGGTGCAGGTATATCTATGTCCCTTGTTCTTCTAGAGCAGTGGTTCTCAACCTTCTTAATACAGTTCCTCATGTTGTGGTGACCCCCCCAAACCATAAAATTATTTTCGTTGCTACTTCATCACTGTAATTTTGCTACTGTTATAAATCAGCCGACCCCTGTGAAAGGGTCGGTTGACCCCCAAAGGGGTCAAGACCTACAGGTTGAGAACTGCTGTTCTAGAGACTTTTGTGATTACAGCCTGATATATTTAGTTTATTGTGCCAACCTGGCTGATAAATACATGTGGGGTTAATTGAAGGGCGGAGGGATAAATAGCTCAGTGAGCCCTGCCTTTCTAGTTTTTGGGTCTCTTGCTTTGTAATGGTCGGACCAGGGTGCAGCTTCCTTAGCCAGTTCCCTGCTTCAGCAGGCAAAGCTCACTTCCTGCAAGACATCCTTGAGGAGAAGCCACATGGACCTATCCTGATGCAGCCTTGGGCACTGGAGCAGCTGTGTAGACACCCCTGCCAGCACTGAGATGCTTATACATTCACTGACTGAGCTTTCCTCCTGCAGTCGGCATCATTGCGTGCATTTTGTGAGATGGAGGAGGACTTTGTAGATTAGTGTCGGACATATGGGTTGATGGTGGACTTGTGGGTTTGAGCATCACTATGTTGGGATGTTTTCTTGATGTGCACTTAACCTTTATATAAAACTCTCTCTTACACATAAGTTTCTGTGAATTTGTTTCTCTAAAGTACCCAGACTAACACATAGCCTTTTCAAATGCTACCTCAGTGGCCTTCTCTGAGAGCCCAAGGCTTGGTCCTTGAGTCCTTACTGGGTAACAGGTATGCTTCACCTTCAACTATGGCCTGGGCTCAAACTTGGTTTCCTGACGTAATGATGCTGCAGAGCAATAAGAACTATGCTAGACATGCATACAGGGACAAAGAGGGGGGCGAAGACGCTGAAGCAGGAAGGGGACAGATGGTGTAAACAGGATGATGTATAGAACTTTTCCGGCTTCATATTTTTGCCTTTCGCTTGGCCTGAAAAATGTATCTTTGCTATCACTTCCTCTTCGCCTGGTTTTTAGATCGCAAGTACACACATTTGTTAGTCAAACATTTGCCGACTAATTGACAAAGAGAATTAAGACCTTAGTAAGTGCAGTTACTTTTCCCTTCATATTTGCTTTTCCGTATTGATTGCTATCTGGTCAAACTGGACTTTGAAATACTGGGTAATGAGAACTCAACAAAGTGGATTTGCTCAAGCCAATAACAACAGGCTGCACAACATGTGCCAAGCCTTGTGTTGAAGGGGAGGCCACAGAAATCAACAAGGGTCGAAAGAAGGGAGCCTTGGTGGCAGAGTGGGCAGGCGACTGGACTGCCCACCACAGAGAGGAGGGTGTTCCTGTGAAGACTTAAACAGCCTCGGAAACCTACAGGGCATTTCTACTCTGTCCCATGAAGTCATTCTGAGTTGGACCCAACTCAGTGGCAGTGAATTTAGCTCTAAAGAGCCATAGTGGGTGACCGCAAAGATTGCATGTCAAACGTGTGTCATGTAAGGGGGAAAGAATTCCACAGTGTACTGCAAGATGACCGAGCTTCCCAGGGACACAGGGGAAGCAGTGTGAGATGCTGGAGGAGGGTCTGTGGGGGAGCTCTCTGAAGAGTAAAACCGCACTGCCATCCTGTCAGCGTGGACTCACAGAAATTTTATAGGCCAGAGTAGAACTGCCTCTGTGGGTTTCTGAGACTGTAAATCTTATAGGAGGAGAAAACCTCACCTTTCGCTTTCAGAACGTCTGGTGGTTTCAAACCACTCTGAAGGGTCAGTCAGTTGTAACCAGTGGAGATGGGTGGGGGTTCGAGAACCCCCATGAACAAATAGAGAGAGGGGTGAACTTTTGATCTACATACATCACATAGGCTTCCAGTAAGTTCTCTCGTCCCTTAACAGTTGGTTGTCAGTCTCTTGAAACATCACCAGTGACATGGTGGCATTGCATTTAGTTTACACTGAAGACAGTTCACTGAACAGTGCTGCTGGCAGAATCTTAAAAGAAAGATGAAAATACCACACTGCATATGAGTCAGTCCCTTTCTGCATGCAAAGCAGCTAGCTGTTTAACATTTGTTCCATCCCTGGTATTGTCAGCCTTTCAGATGCTCAACAGTAGCCTAAATGGAGAATTCTATCACAGTGGAGGAATTTCCCCCCTGTAATTTGTTTATAACACACTCTTGAGTAATGGGCAAGCTCCTTGCTCCCTGGGGTTCTCCTCCAAGTCCATCCACATTCCAGAATGGTTAACCTTTCTCCTGTTGATACTAAGAGCCCTAAAAGCCTAGGAAATCAATACATATAATAATTTATCACTGACAGATTAACATTTTCTATTGATTTCTGTTGAGTGGGAATCCATGCCCCACCCCCAAGGAACTTTATTCTTTTAATAGACAACTAAGCAATCAGTTATAATTTCAAGTTTTGAAAAGCTTTGGCAACAGCCATTATGAGCACACAGAAGAAAAATAACAGGAGCCCCTGGATAGCTTCAAAGTCTTGCTGAGAATTTCTCTTGCCCGCCTGGGTCATTTGGGTGTCTGAGTCCCCTGGAGCACACACTCTCTCTTTGATCATGGATCTAAAGGGCTGGATGCTGGGGCCACCATCCATATAATGGCTGTTGTGGTCATCTGTCTCTGAGGTCCTTGCTAACCTTCTGTTTCACCATAGAAGATGTCCTCCTTCAACAATCCCTCCTGATGACGTGCCCAAAGCAAACGAGTCAGACGGTGTTTGACTGTGAGCCACAACGTTTTCATTGGCGAATTTTCTGAAGTAGAGCTTCAGGCTTTTCTTCCCAGTCTGTCTTGCTCTGGAAGCTCTGCTGAAACCTGCCCACCATGGGTGTCGCCGTTGGGATTCAAAATACCAGTGGCATAGCTTCCAGCTTCACAGGAACACACGAGCCACCACAATATGACCACCTGACAGGCAAGTGATGGTCAGCTCATGAAGTCCTGCCTAAATGTGCCCCAAACATCAGAACAGACCCCAAAGGGAGAGTCCCGAGCTCGGTGAAGCGTGCCCTTATTTATGTGAGTCTCTGAGACAATAGGAGGATCGAATAAGAGAGGAAGAGGAAGAGGATGGATCCCTCAATCTTTCATTCTGTACAAGTGAACACCATGCCAGACATTTTGAGCCCAGGGAAGATAAATTATGATCAGAAAACTCATAGAGAAGTATTCTACTTCAGAAAGGCAGACTCTTAAAACATTCCCCTGGCTGCCTATAACCTTGTCAGGAACCTTTACCTCCCAGAGACCCAACAAGGAGTCTGAGTTTCCTGGTCAGAGTTTCCCCGGCTGCACAACATTTTCTGTTGTCGTTCTTTGTATTCAAAGGTACTTCTGGCCACGATGTTACTGTTCCTGCGTGTGAGTCTGGCAGAAAGCCCCAAGATGTGACCTGATTTCTAAATAGCTTGTCCTATACTTTGTAAACCTGCCTGTAGTGTGTGACTCGACCATATAGGCTTGTGAAAGCAGTCAGAAGGGCAAAGGAGATTCCCACCTGGGATAGCTCACTTAAAAAAAAAAGCTTGTGCCCATTATCTGAACAGATGATGTAGAACCATGTACTCTCTTTTCTTTCTGAGAGAAGGGCTCCTGACAGCCTGGGAGTGGAAGATCATTAAGTAATTTGTTGTGAACTCAAGAAGGGTACATCTCAATATATTTATAAGCATGCTAGCCAGGGAGGAGGCGGGGTGTGCTTTTTGTATGTCTTATCTTTTCTTCTGCCCTAAGTGGATCTTGAAGTTAAATGATAACATTGCATTATTATACTTAAAAGGGAAGGGTGCTTCATAGAAAAGGCATTTACTAAGCTCTTAGGGGACTGTTACATGCTGATCAAATGACAGATGGCGTTCAGCTTTCCCAAAGATGGGGCGCTGAAAGAAGGAAGGGTCACCATGAAGTCATGGAAAATCATAGAGGCAAATATGGGACAATTTGTTGTATGCCTCACATAAGAAGAGTAGTTGCTGGGAAAACGATCCCAACCACAGCGAGAGGAACAAAGAAAACGAAACAGAATTTTAGCACTTGAATTCAGCAGTGAGATCCTGGCTCGGTCAACGGTATCTCTGGGCCTTGTTTGTTTTTACTAGGCCATCAGTTGAGAGATTCTCGACGGTCTTTAAAGTTCCTCCTGGGTACACTGGTACAGATAGGAACTGAAAGTACAGGGAATCCAGGACGGATGAGCCCTATAGGACCAGTGGTGTGAGTGGCAAAACAGGGAGGGTAAAGGGAGAATAGGTAGGAAAGAGGGAACCGATTACATGGAACTGTGTGTGACCTCCTCCCTGGGGAACAGACAACCAAAAAGTGAATGAAGGGAGACGTCGGACAGGGAAAGATATGACAAAATACCCATTTATAAACTATCAAGGGCTCATGCGGGAGCGGGGAGCGGGGAAGGAGGGGAAAAATGAGGACCTAATGTCGGGGGTTTAAATGGAGAGAAAATGTTTTGAGAAACGATGTACAAATACGCTTTACACAATTGATGTGTGTATGGATTGGGATAACAGTTGTATGAGCCCCTAATAAAATGTAAAAAAAAAAAAAAAAGAAATTATACTTCCCTTAAAAAAAAAAAATAAATATATATATATATATAAAGTTCCTCCTGGACCTGTAAGTCTACCTCGATGACTTGGTGTTGACTTCATGCTAGAGGCACCTGGAGATAAAGGACTCGTGCATTGCCATCTCCCGGAGGCAATTGTTTTGTTATCATCTCCACTTCACTGAAGAGACAAGGCCAGATGTCCACAGCTCATAGGACGCAGAGGTGGGATTCCAACCCGGGACAAACTGAGGCCATACCTAATTGCTTTAAAACTTGACAGTGTATCGCCTTTCTACTTTTATGAGTTTTCTGGGTAACGAAAGAAAGGATAGTTGTTTCCTTCTTTGAAAATCATCAGCAGGAGGGGATCCTTTAAGATCCTTTCTTTTCTCATTATCGACCCTGAAAAAGGAAGTTGCTTTAACTGGGGTCATAATTCAATGTCAAAGATGAGCAGCACACACCTTACGCAGCTCGCTTAGCCGTAAGTGCTACAAGTTCTTTACTTCCCAGCGTCCAGCCTGCCTAGGTGAGTGCCCTCCACCCAGGGCAGGCAGCTGAAAAGTAGCTTTGCAAGTGTCAGGCTGCGGCGTCTAGGATGCCTGTGCTTGTTTGGAACTTGAGATGCTGGGAGTCGGGGTAAGTGCTAGGCTGCAGGCTGCAACTGCCTCTTATCTTCTTCCAACAATTTTTCCCACGCCCACATGCCTGGTATCCAGTATAGCTTCCTGGACTGCACGCTGGCTTTACTCAGGCTGACTAGTAGCCTGATGGAAGAAAAGATCTGGTAATCTCCCCCTGGGAAATTCTAGGGGGCAGTTCTATGGGTTTTGACTCGATGGCACCTAATGACAACCCCAACTTAGCCCTTGGTGGCAAAGGGTACTGGTGGGTTGCCACCATAATAATTCGGCATAGCTACAGCTCACCTGTGTCAACTCTCGCTCCCTCTTTTTTTTTTTTTCCTTGACATGGTCTTATTTTTTAAATTAAAGCTCATGTAGAAAAGGAATATTGAAGAAGTTATATGGTTGGAAGTTTTCCATGACCCATTTGGAGCTCTTTTGTATATCCAAAGAGGGATGGGACAAGGTTTAGATTTGGGGTACAGTATATTTATTGAGAGGACCATCCTTTCTCGCTGAATTGTCTGTGCGCTTTGGTTAAGGTGACCAGATTTAAAGCGGGGCACCATTGACTGGGGTGGGGGGGGCGGTGTTCTTGGTTAAAAATTTGGTCTATATGGACCAAATAGACCATTCCCCTAGCTTGTCGTGCATTCTTTCCAAAAATCAGGACTTTAAAAAAATGCCCCAAATTGGGACTGTCCCACCCAAAGCAGGACGTCTGGCCACCTTAACGTTGGTCCTTCTCCTTGGGAGTGAGCCCGAGGCCTCAGTTCCTCTAAGTTGTTCGTTGGGGACCCAACCTCGGAGGGTGAGTCAAAAAGTATTGCTACCTGGGTTTCAGGTCCTGCCGGCACTCGTTTTTCCCAGACAAAAGGCTTCTTAAAGCAGCCTCTGTGCTCAGTGGGTGGCTGCAGACCAGTTCTCTCAGCCATGCACTTGTCTTAGTCTCCCTAGGGTGCCTCTAAAAGAAGAGGCCCAATCACAGTGGTTTCCGAAGGATCTGATTGGCCAGTTCAAGTCAAGGCTGAGAGGTTTTGGAGGTTCTGGTGACTCTTTTAGGGGATCCCACAAGGGTAGTCTTGATAGATTTTCTCAAAGGATATAAAGTGATCATGGGGTTTATTAGGAAGGAAATGGAAAATAAGCATTGACGAGAAAAAGACCAGGAAAGTTCCTCTGTTTCCATCCTGACAGTACACCTGCTCATTCTCTGAAGGGAGCGGGGCTGTCCTATGGGGATTTCCTTGGGAAGCCTTCCACCTCAGTCTGGATTGCTCCCTGTCATTCTTCGTTTCGTCCCCCAAACTCCAAAGAGCATTTCAGAACACTAAGATGTGAGTGCTTCTAAGAGACCAAACTGCCGTTTGGCCATGGTGTAAATCGAAGAGTTCAGAATTTCTCTGAGGCTATTTATTTACTTATTTAAAATTACCATTGAGTTAATTCTGACTCAGTGACCTGACTGAATACAACTGCCCCTGTGGGCATCTCAGACTGTGATTCTGACTCATCGCCACCCTGTAGGACTGCCCCTGTGGTTGTCTGAGACTATAAATCCTTAGGGTGGGTGGGAGGATGGTAGAAAGCTTCCTCTTTCTCCTGCAGATCACCTGGCGGCTATCAGAGCTCTCAGGGCTCCAGAGAAAGGTTAGAGAGATAGAAATACTGTCTTCAGAAGTATAAAGACCTGGTTATGGCAAAAAACAATAGCATCACAGTTTGAAAATTTAATAAAGGTTTCTATGATTTTATAACTATACTTACTTACTCTCATACAAGCAACCACCCACCTCTCTTTAACTACAATTACTTCAAGAGGCTCCTGCCCCATCCATTAGCTTAGAGACTGTTTCCCATGTCTTTGGACAATTAATGATTTCATGGTGCCATATCTTATTGATTCCTCTTTGGTCACTTCTACTTAGTAACAAACTTCCTCCCCTTTCTGAGCATTTATTTAATACCCAGCATGATCTCTGGCTTACCTCTATGTTCTCTCCTTTTAAACTAACCTGCGCTTGGTGTCCCAAGGTCACAAGTGACTAAATGAATTTGAAATTTTATAGTGAGGGCAGTAAGGTAGCAGAAGGCTTGGATTGTGCCTAAGAGAAATGGGTGGTTGTTCATAAGTCAATGTCACTATGGACATGTCCCAATCGGGACTCAGTATCAAAGGGCTCCTATAAACAATGAGTTATTTCCCACATTTGGTTCCTGTTTTGGAAATTCTGTATATGTACATGCCAAATCACATACGTGACATCAAAACCTACATACATAGTTATCTGGAATGGTCTTTTGGGGGGGCATTGTAACTATAACTTCTGCTCTACTTAATTTATAGACATACTTTTATAGTTATGCTATTGGGGAAATTTTCTATTATAGGACCTTCAGGGATCATCTGAGATTTGTTGCTTCTAATAAATCAATGGCAATAGCTTGGAACATTGCACTGAAAAGTATTGCCAGGTTGGGTTTAGCACAACAGGTCATGGGTTAGGCGTACTCACTCTGGGTGAGGGCGGTAGTGCCATGGGTGTGGGGTGCTCCTGAGTTGAAGATTAGGTTACCTTGTTTCCTAGATTATTAGTAATTCTTTTGTACTGCTTCTAGCCACTGAGAGGACATCTTGGTAATGATGGATCCATATGTGGAACTCCAAATCTCTCTCATTGCAACTTCCAATCACCTGTTCTCACTCGACCATTTGGAACGACATAGATTATATCCTATTCCACATCACAGTCCTTCAACTACCACAAGATAGTCATAACAAACACCACCTTTTCTACAACTCTTGTGGTTTCTGGAGCTCACACGACCTTGGATGTTATTGGACTTTTCCTTGCTTCTTTTCAAGTGCCCTACCTAGGAAAGGATAGCATAGTTCAGATAGGATTTGACTAACTAGAATGCAGAGGGATTCTTTCATGGTTGAAATGTACTTACTGTTTGTGAACTTCAGTTTGCACGCAAAACATATGACTTAACTATTTCACATTGAACTTTCAAGAAATAAGAATTCCTATTTTTGGGGAGGGGGTGTATGCACTACTTAATTCACTTCTTTCCTAAATTTATATTTGAATTTTTTACCTTTAAAACTGTATCATCATACTAACTGCCCATTCTTAAGTGTCTGCTCTGGGTATTCTACCTGTGTTTGCTTTGATAGCTATAAAGTAGAGAGTCTAGTCCCATTTTAAAGATATGAAAACAGAGATGCAGAGATGCCTCAGGTTGCACACTGTTCTATAGCAATGTACAACAACAAAAGACATCAAATCCACGCCCTAGAAAAGGTCACCCTGTATGATTTATCAATTAATGCAGGAGGGGTCCATCTACTCTTTTAGATGTGCTGGGAAGTCTCTCCATTCATAAAACTATCAGGACACTAAATAGGAGTATTGGTGTATATAGTTAACCCCGACTATCCCACCAATAAATCATAGATACATATATAAGGTTTTTTTCCCCTCTTTCTTTTTGATGTTTAGCTCAGGACATGCACTGATTCAGCCACAAAAGACTTACATTAGATTGAGGCAGAACGTGCACAAACTTAAACACAGGCACCCGGTCACGTGTAACTGGATCGCGGTTAGGAAGTCCTTGATACCCAACTAAAGCTTACTCTTGGTTGCCTTCAAGCTTCCACGAGCCCGAAAGAGAGCCTGCCTACCAATGGCACCTTGTGTTTGTGGAGGGACATGAAAAACTTGCTAAGCTGCTGCAAGCAGTAGCGACCTCCCTTGATAAACTTGACCTGTCTAGAGTAGCAACTTCGGACCGGAGTTTTTCTGCAGTCCTTCTCTTTGTAGTCTTCAAAAGCCAAACCAGGCTCCCCCCTTGGTCCGTTTTCCTTCCTATGGCGAAGCCCACTGGGCCCCTTTGACACCAGGGCCTCGGCGCACCAGGCCTGTATGAATATTCACCAGGGGGCGTGGCCCCGCCTGTGTGCGCGGCTCCAGCAGCTGGGACCCGCTGAAAGGGCGCGCCAGCTGCACGCTTGGGGAAACAGTTCTGGTTTTGTGTGCTGGGCTGACAAGATGTCCAGCCTCAAGGCGGCTGGAGACGGCCACATTGTGCGTGTGCGGGAGGGGCTGTGCCAAGACGAATGGGCTTTACTGAGGCAAGGGCCAGGAGCTTTAATTTGGGGGGCCCCAAATCCCTGCTACCCACCTGCAGGGGCATGTGACATTCCGTTGATAAATTCATGCATTATTCTCTTTAGGAGTTGGTCCTCTTTTAAGAAAACAAATAGCCCTTGTGTGAATAATAGGAGCCTTTTAAATCTTAGGGGGACACCTCCTGCCTGGCCATTCTCTCCAATGCAGACTTTTCTTCTACCTTCTCTGGCTGCTCACATTGGTTTTAGAGCATTGAGCCAGTTTGTCTCAATCTCCCTTCCGCCCTGCCTCCAACTTCATCTTTTATTTTATAGTATTTATTATACAATTGTATTATATTATAGGGTCACGAAAACCAACCAAGTCCACCGTGATCGAGTAAAGTTCCCCTCACAGTGGCCCTACAGGGCAGAGGGAAATACAGACAGAAAATATTTGTGGGAGCAGACAGCCTCATCTTTCACCTTGTGGGGGTCGGCAGCCCGACACTTAACCACTGTGTGCTGGACTCCTGGTGTGATAGGAGAGTGATTAGGAACCAGACATCTGGGTTATCAAATTCCAGCTTCGTCCTCACAAGCTTTATGTACCAGCTTGGCAAGGTCGTCGCTTGGGCCTCAGTTCCTTCATCTGCAAAATGGAAGCACTAATAATAATAATTATAATAATAATAATAATAATGAAATCAGTCTGTCTGTCTCTCACACACATACTCGACTGAACCGTCTCTGGCATGTTCTAAGTACTCGATTAAACATTCATTGTTTTTGTTACCTTTTGAGCTGATCACGTCTGGTGGAAGATGGCTGCGTGGAAAACAGAGAAGTTGACCAGGGCAAATATTGCTGGGATGTGGAACCCTTTTCAGAAGCATAGGGTCCAATAAGCCACGGCTACCAAACAAGCTTTTGTGCTTGTTTATATTTAGGTCTGAGACCCAGAGCCTGGTCCACACACCACTGATTCTTTTTTTTAAAAAAAACATTTTATTAGGGGCTCATACAACTCTTATCACAATCCATACATACATCAGTGTGTAAAGCACATTTGTACATTCATTGCCCTCATGTTTCTCAAAACATTTTCTCTCCACTTAAACGCCCGATATTAGGTCCTCATTTTTCCCCTCCCTCCCCGCTCCCCCCTCCCTCATGAGCCCTTGATAGTTTATAAATGGGTATTTTGTCATATCTTGCCCTGTCCGACGTCTCCCTTCACCCACTTTTCGGTTGTCTGTCCCCCAGGGAGGAGGTCACACACAGTTCCATGTGATCGGTTCCCTCTTTCCTACCCATTCTCCCTTTACCCTCCCTGTTTTGCCACTCACACCACTGGTCCTATAGGGCTCATCCGTCCTGGATTCCCTGTATTTTCAGTTCCTATCTGTACCAGTGTACATCCTCTGGTCTAGCCAGACTTGCAAGGTCGAATTCGAGTCATGGTAGTGGGAGCGGGGAAGAAACCTTTAGGAACTAGAGGAAAGTTGTATTTCTCATCGTTGTTACATCGCACCCTGACTGGCTCATCTCCTCCCCGAGACCCCTCTGCAAGGGGATCTCCAGTGGCCTACTAATGGGCTTTGGATCTCCACTCCACACTCCCCCCATCATTCACTATGGTAAGATTTTTTGTTCGGATGCACACCACTGATTCTTAAAGCAATAGGAATCTCAGGCTGGTCCTGGCAACAGGAGTTGGACCTTCACTTGGGAGACTTCAGCTTGTGAGGTTTGAGCGCTTGCGTCTTCCACTGACCGATCTTTCATCTTTAAACTCCAGCGGAACTGGTTATCCTCATGGTGGCAATCAGGGTCTGGACTCTACCCCGTCCGATCGAGGTAATGATGTCCATTTGGACTGTCTTATCTTTCTGTCTCTCCCGGGTCTGTCTACCCACTCTCTCCCCACAACGGATGAATGCCCATCACCTCCATTATTGGCTTCTAGCTATCGCATTCTTCATTCAGCTTCCTACCCTGGTGTAGTGGGTACAAGGGCCTGCGCTCACCACCCCATTTCGCCCTCGGTGTACATCAGCAGACACTTCTCAGTCCCTCCTGTGGATAGTTTGAGACAATGATCACATTCCTGACAATAAAGAAATGAGAAGAAAAGCTATGACACTCCCAGTTCAAGGAAGCTCAGAGGAGGTCTGAATTCTTCCTGCTCATTCTCTCTCATCCATCAGCCAGAAAGTACAGAACTCTAAGCCAGTGAGTTGCAAGATGGACTGACGAGATCCTAAGTTTCTGGTGTGGGAATGCTGCTCAAATTGGCCTGAATATTTTTATGAGAAAAATTCATTGATATTATGTGATATATATATATATATATACATATATATATATCTCCTAACCCTCAGGATCTCAGGATTATTTGCATTCCAAAAAGGATCTTTGTAGATGCTATTCTATATATTCTATATGCTCTTTATATCAGATCATCCTGGATGGCCTTGGGCCCTAAATCCAATGGTTGTGCCCTTATACTAAACAGCAAAGGAGAAGATCCAATGCTCTGAATCTCAGGAGAAGACTTGAGCAAGTCCTGGGGGGTCATGAGCATGTGTGGAAAAAGGGATGAGATCAAGGGTAAGTATATGAGTGAGGTAAGGAGATCATGGGAGCACGAACATTTAGGAGAAGGCTTCCTTGTGCTCCTCTAGGTAAACTTTACGTCCTTCTCGGCCATTCAATATTGGATGTGACATCTGGGGGCCCAGGGCTGGTTTGTGGATCCACATCTACAAATGTAACATTTAATTTTGAAGAGAGCAGGGCACTGCGCTGCTGAGCAGACACAGACATGCCTTTGAAGGAAGGATTTCTTGTCTTTATTGAGAAAAGTTCTCTGTAAATGTCGAGCTTTGATCACGTGAAAGGAAACTATAAAATTCTAAATTTCATCTAAAAGCCTGCCCTGGATTTGCTCTTCCTGGCTTTCTTTCACCCCAAGTCTCCTGACTTCTCTCAGCCTAACTGAGTGAGAATGTTGCAAGGATTCTAACTTGCTTGCCTTTGTTTTGGTTTTCTTTTTCTTTGGGTGACGGCTCCCTGGAGGCAATTCTTAAATGATGCTAAATACTCATCATATGACTGCAGCTCTGCCAGGGCAGCTGGACAGCTGTGACAAGTCGAGAGAGGTAGACTTGTTGCATGTAAGTCAAGACGGTCACAAGATCATCGAGGGTCTTTCCATGCGGCTGCTACTTGACAGGGAGAAACTTGGAGGCTCGGGTTCCTTTCTCTGGAATATCTCTCCCTCAAAATATCATTCAATTTGAAAATCAATTCCACCAGGGAAAGAAAGGGTTTTCCCTTTGATACAGAGAAACAGACGATTTCGATGTCAAATGAAATTCCAATAAATGGTGCTGGTTTTATGTAAGTTTTGATTGAAGATTAGAATCCCCAAATGTGTTTTCAGTAGCCAGCCTCGGTTACAAAGTATGCTGTTGTATACAGCCTTAAGTAACCTAACTCTTTCTTAAATCTTTGCTCAAGCTTAAGAGTATGTCACATCTGTCCTTAATCTTGGGCTCCTGTAGTCAAAACAGTCCACATGGGGCATGATATACTACCATGTGGTATGTGGTGTCTTGGTGAGCATCACTTAAATAAAAGTCTCCATCAGGGGAGAGGGAGAAAGAGAAATAGAGGCGGGGGGTGGGGGTGGGGGGTGGAGCAGACGATCAAAGACCAGCTTGCCCTGTGTCAAGGACATTGCCTCAGGGTGACATCTGCTCATGAGCTGTTCAAGTGCATTTTTCTCATACTGGAAAAAACAAAAACCCATCCTGGTGCTCTGCAGATTGAATCCTTGGTGCATGTGTTTATTAATTATTTTGGATCTCATCTCACCAACTTGGTGGGAACCTTCATATAACCTCTGAGGCTCAGCTGCCCTTAGCTGAATCATTGCTGTAGCCGTTTATTTATTGACTGCTCTCTGAGTGTGTATGGTATATCCTGTTGGGGTTTATAGGAGAGTATCTTCAAATTCCCTATTGACTTTATAAGGAGGTCATTATTCTTTTCCGTTTATAGCTGAAGAAACCGAGTCTTGGGGGGGGTGGGGACAACAGGCTCTGTTCTGAGGATAGCAGCACCTCTGGTCTTTGTAGCCAGAGGGTGGGTCTGTCTACGGGTAGCAGATGCTGGGTGTAGTTCGGGGGCCCTGCTCAAATAGCTAAACATGCTTATTGGGCCTATTTTTAAACCGTTGGACGTGTAAAGCTTTGGGTTGGGTGCCATGGGGCAGTCTGGACTAATGAGCCCCAGTTTGCTCTGAGAAAACAACCCCCAGGGTCCAAGTCCACAGAGACTACTTGGCTCTCCTCTGGGTCTTTGTCTGGGCTCCTCCATGGCTACTGTGCCCTCCCACAGGGTCTCTGCCTCCCACCAGCTCTTTCCCCTCCGTGCATTGGGTCTGAGGGGTAAGAAGCAGCCAGACCTGGGGACTGGGGACTGTGGCCCTTTGACACCCTTCAAACCTGCCACAGAACCCACTCCAGGATCACCTTTCAGCCAAACAGTCAGCAGGCCTATCAAGCAAACTGGAGCCCTGGTGGCCCAGTGGTGATGCATTGGGCTGCGAACCTCAAGGTCAGCAGTTTGAAACCACCAGCCACCTCGAGGGAGAAAGATGAGGCTTTCTCCTCCTGTGAAGAGTTACAGTCTCAGGAACCCACAGGGGCAGTGCTGCCCTGTCCCATAGGGGCAGAATGCAGAGATAACAGAGTAGGAAGCAAATTTGTAAGCATTCACGCAAACCACAGTGAAATGTTCAGAAACAGCAGCAGCAAACCCCACTGGACCTTGTGTGTGTGCTTGAGTGGGACCCGGAGGGAGGAAGCTTGTACCCCTGGGGGGCTAATGCTGGCTCATGGGGGATGGGAGCAGGAGGGTGTGTCCCCCCTCTCTGCCCAGGGAGGGACAGGTCTGAGACTGCCTTCACCAAATTGACAGGCCCTCCAGCGGTGCTGGCTCTGCCCCCTCCCCTGCCTCTGGCATGGCACAAAGCTCACCTGTTTGAAGGAAACCACCAGTTCAGTGACTTGAGCAATTTTACAGGATCCATCACCAGGATCCAATGTCAGCCCCATCCCAACCCCCGGAGGCCCTTCATGCCCATTTGCAGTCGTTCCTCAGTCTAAGCCCCAGGCAACCACTAATCTACTTTCTGTCTCTGTAGATTAGCCTTCTCTGACCCATAAGCCTTTGCCTTGGGCGCTGCTGGTTAGCTGGTCCAGGGTAAGACACAGAGCAAACGATCCGGAAAATTCCTTGATCCTGGACGACTGCCACGCCAGGTCCTCTGAGAGTGAGGCCCGAGTGACCGTCCTGGGCATCTCGAGAGGAGTGGGGCTCAGGAAATGCTCACACTTTTTGGTTCTTTTTATTTATCAGGGCGTGAGATGTATTCACAGTGAGCCTGAGACAGCGGGACAGGACACGTCTCCGCGGTCAGGAGGTCTCTGCCCAAATAGCCCAATTTCCCAAGCGTGGCTTTAACTCCCCTCAGAAATTAAGCCACTGACTTAGCACCTAAGCCTCTTTGTGAGATGGTTTCTCAAGGGCCAGCATGGTGCCAAGAGGGTTCCGGGGTCAGGCTTTCTCTGTGGTTCTGCCAGGTCTTTATTTCTCTGGCTCCCCCGTTAAAAGTTTCCTCTCAGGGGACTTTTGGAGGGGAGCACAGCAGGTTAAATGCTGGGTTGCTAACAGCAAGGTCAGTAGTTCGAACCCACCAGTCCCCTGTGGGAGAAAGACGGGGCAACTTGCTTGCTCCCTGGCGGTTAGCAGTCTGGCGCTTAAACCCTACCACGCCATGGCACCTAAGCAGCTAGTTGATCAATACCCTATTCTAGTTACACTGGCGCACTCAATTGATCACCGCAGCTTGGGGGTGGGAGAGGCGCTTTTCAATCCACACAGCCTTGTGGGCATCCCTGCTTACTCTCTGTTGGGTCAGGCCAGCCCCTGTGGTTTCAAAAACATAAAACAACTTGAAATAAGAAGGTTGGGAAGTGTCCCGCTACCAGTCTTCTGAGGGCCAATAAAGCGGGTGGTGTGCCTGGAGCCTCTGAGGAGCCAGGATGATGGTGATAGGAGAGGCATGCAAGTTCCCCTTGTGGGAACTGGTCCAGCGCATCAGTGGCCAAGCATCAGTTCAGAGCCAGGCCCAGCCCCAAAGTAGATGCCATCCCTGGGGCGACCAGCCACCGTGCACCCTGAGCCAGTGTGCAGCCATTCCCCACATTGCAATCTGGGATGTAAATATGAGCACCCCCCACCCCCCAATAGCATCTTGTTCCAACAGTCACCTGTTCGGACTCAGGGTGACCTCATAGACCAGGGGGCTTCAAAAAGTTCATGAAAAATTTCCACTATCTCTCAATTCCATTTTTTCCAACGATTTTTTGGCCCTTGTATATTCTGAGAGTCGTCCCACCCACAGGGCTCATCTGCCAGACAATATTCTGTGGTGACGTCTAGGGTTTCTCCTGACTGAGATTTGGAAGTAGATCACCAGACATTTCTTCCTGGTCTTGGTCTGGGAGCTCCATTGAAAAGCCATCTACTATGGGTAAGTTTTATTTACTGCTGTTACCAGACATTCCAGTGGCAGCTTTCAACATCACAGCACCCTTCAGACCTGCACAGAGGGGTAGTCTGACAGGGAGGTGGTTGTTTGTAAAAATCACTGATGTTTACTGAACCTTTCTGTGGTGCCAGGACCGTTTAATGTGTTCCAGGTGCATTATTTAATTTCATTCTTGCTGTATGCTAGGGAGAGCCCTCATGGCACTGTGGGTTAGACTCTGGGCTGCTAACCACAAGTCTGGTGGTTCAAACACACCAGCCCCTTCAAGGGAGAAAGACGAGGCTGCCTGTTTCCATGAAGATTTAATCTCAATAACAAAATGCAAACACGACAAAGGGAAAAGTATCAGAGCTAAAACTGTGAACACCCAATGGCTAGGAGGCTCTGGGGGACAGTGGTAGCCCCAAACCCATCTGTAGTGTAGTCAGACCGAGCCACTGGCAGATCCCCACTAGCCACAGGCACCGGTCCCCAACAGCCTCGCTTTCAGAGATCATAATAACCTTGACTATGCTGGATCGAACTTGATTGACCCAACCTGAAATGTTCTAATTGCAAGTATCTCTTGCATGTTCCATGGCAAAAACTTCTTCCCAGGCTTTTTAAATATTGAGGGCGGGCTTTTCTCTCTTACTCATTATTTGTACTTTTATCTTTATATTATTTCATCCTTGCTTCTTTATGTCGATCATTTTTTATTGTTTCTGTTGGGTTTCCAGTTTGTGAAGCACAGAAGGAGTGGATGCATAGTGACAGTAACTGATGGGAGGGTTTATAGGGATGTCCGGTGGAGGGTGGGACATGGGGAGGGAGCACCAGAACTGATTGCAATCAATCACTCAACTCATTTTAAAGGCCATTTAACTATGGTTGGGGGTGAGATGTTCTAAAATTGATTTTGGTAATGATTGTACAATTCTTCCTGATATGATTGAACAATTGAACCATTGAATTGCGTGATCTGTGGATTAGGAGCCACTAAAAATGTAGGAAAAAAAATTCGTCTCAGAAACCTTAGGGAATGGTTCTATTTTGCCCTGAGGGCTGATATAAATTGGAATTAACTCAATAGCACTGAGTTTGTTGG
>NW_022106471.1:7925292-7954720 GCF_000313985.2 Echinops telfairi | reverse complement strand
GGGGGGGATCAACATGCTGCTTGAGGTCACAGCTGCAAAGGGATAAAGCTGGATTCAAATCCAGCGTCTGCCTCCAGAGCTCACACCCTTTCGCAGAGCCCCGCCTGCTTCTCGGCAAGAGCCTTCTTTGTGCCATCAGTAGAGTGCTTCCTAATTAGGTCCTGGAATGCATTTTGGAAAGCTGAAACATATTAATTGAAGTCAATGAATATTTATTGGGTGCCAACTAGATGCAGAACCTTGGGGCAGATGGAGGCACTGTGCTCTGACCAGTGAATGTACAATACTGGACATTTCTTTTGGTTTTGCACTTTTGTGCAACTCCATCCCAAAGTAAATTTTTTAAATCTCTACTTTGAAGATTAAGGTGGGCCTGACCAAGCCCTGGTATTTTCATAGCCTCATATGCACAGGAAAGTTGGACGTTGAATAAGAAAGAAGAATCGATGCATTTGAAAGTATTAGGGACTGTCAGAAGACCCAGCACATCGATCTTGGAAGATGCACAGCCAGCCTGGGCCTTAGAGGCAAGGACTTTATGTCATACACTTTGGGCATGTTGTCAGGAGAGGCCAGTCCCTGGAGAAGGATATCATGCTTGAGAAAGTGGAGGGTTAGCCTAAAAGAGGAAGACCCTTGACAAGATAGGTTGACACTGTGGCTGCAATGATGGGCTCAGATGTCAGAACAGTCGTGAAGATGGCTCAGGACCAGGTGGGGTTTGTTGGGTTGTACATAGGGTTGCGACGAGGTGGACCAACTTGATGGCCCTTAACAAGGACAAAAACGTCCACAACAATACGTTTCTTTAGCACATCTCTGCACGCCAAACTTTATTCTTAGTGCTTTATCATCCTTGCCCCCTATGTTGACAGTGAGACATAACACACACCCTCAGTTTTCTTAGGACGTACTGGCACCCATTGCCATGAAGTGGATGTCAATTCCTGGTGACCTCTTGTGTGTCAGAGCAGAGCTGTGCTCCATGGGGCTGCTGGCTGTTTGGGATTTGGGGAATCAGGGGACAGGAGGGGGTGGGGTGAGTTATAGTAGACGACCAGGATTTTCCTTTGCAGTGCCTGTGGGTGACCTCTGACATGCATATTTTGGGTTATTGCTGAGCACATTAACGGTTTGCACCAGCCAGGGATGTTGTCCCTACAAAATCTTATGATTATTATGCAGCAGTTTGGAAAATGACCTCATCCTACTCTGCCAAACTGGTAACATTTCTCCAGGGAAGAGTTTGGCTTGGTCCCTTACAGGCCATCTGGTTTCGGGGAAGCATACTTTAAATTTAAAATACGGTGCCTGATTCAACAGTGGGCCTTCTCCCCCACGGGATTGCAATAGTGACAACAGAACTTTTGCGTGTTTGGGGTTCTCTGTCAGTGCATCAATGAGCCTGAGACAGAGCATTTGTGAGGTTCCCAGGTCAGATCGCCCTGGCTCTCTATGAAATGACTCATGTTGTTGTGGGCACACTTGGAATCAAGCTGCAATCGAGCTTACCCCGGCTCGAGCCTGCTCTCCAAAGGCTGAAACTTTCCCTCCTATGAAACTCATTTCCTTACATTTTCTTTTTGGGATCTTTTCATAGCAAGATAGTTTCCCTGGATTGGTTGTGAGCAGTTCTGCTATGGATGGGCATTTTGAGATGGATGCACATTTGTTTTTGCACTGAGAGGAAGAAATGTCTTCGTTTAGCCTGCTCTCTATTATGGAGTCCCAGTCATCGATGTGGGGAAGCTTTCAGATATGCAGATGTCTTAGGGAGACAAGAGGAAGATCTTTGTAGAATGGGAGAAGCCAACTAAGTGCTGAGAAGAATGAGTAGCCCCATGGGCCAGAAGAAAAACTGCTGGCAAAAAATAGGTGCGATCTCATGAGCTCTCTAGGAAAGAGACAATGCGGGTCTCCTGATTTCACGCCATCACATTTTGAGCAGCGCCCATTTCGTAAAGCAGTTGGCTTTATGAAAATCACATAAAGAAGTGATGGCGATTCCTTTTCAAAATGCTTTTCAAGGCGATACCTGACACATCACAGAGAGCGAGACCTGACATGGCATAACGAGACCACATTGAATAGCTGTTGTTACTGTTCTGTTCTGTCGAGTCAGTTCTAGCTCATAGCAACCTCGTGTACAACAGACGGCAATGCTTGTGTTATTATGGGCAAGTCCATGGCTGCCGCCCCTGTGTGTCGATTCACCTCGATGAGGGTCTTTCTGTATTTCATTGTCCCTCTCCTTTACTAAATATGATGTCCTTACACAGGGACTGGTCTCTCCTGATAACATGTCCTAAGTATGTGACAAAGAAGTCACTTCTAAGGAGCGTTCTGTCTGAGAACTTCTCTCCAGACAGACTTGTTTGTCCTTCTGCCAGTCCAAGGTATTCTCAGTAGTCTCTACCAGCAACATATTCAAATGCATCCATTCTTCTTCACGCTTCCTTATTCCTTGCCCAGCTTTTACATGCCTAGGAGGTGATTGGAAACACCATGGTCTGGCACGCCTTCATTCTCAAAGTGACACTTTTGCTTTTTAACCCTTTAAAGAGGTCTCGTGCAACAGATTTACCCAATGCAATGGATCATTTGATTTCTTGATGCTGCTTCCACGAGCACTGAGGTTACCATGAACATTCACGATGGACCGCAGTAAAATGAAATCCTTGATGGCATCACTATCTTCTCCACTTACCCTAATGATGCTTATAGGTCCAGTTGCCCTCAGCGGCCAAGGTTGGGCCCGAAGTATAGCACAGATGTTGCTGAGCCTTCCTCGCACCCCGATGTTTGCTCGTCTTCATGCAGCCAAGCTTCGTAAGTTATTTGCTTGGCCTACAGACTGAATAAGTATGGTGAAAGGACACAGCCTGATAGGCAACTTTCCTGAGTTTTAAACCATTCACTGCACCCTGGCTTTGTTTGAAGGGCTACCTCTTGGCCTATGTATCGGTCCAGGTCAAAAGAAATACCGTATGGAAGTCCATTGTAGCGTAGTAAGATGATCACCCAATTGCATCAGATCCACACCATCAAATGCCTTTGCATAGGCAAGGTGTTAGTCTGGGTACTTCAGAGAAGCAAATCCACAGAGACTCATTATGTATAAGAGAAAGTTTTATATAAAGGGAAGGTGCACATCAAGAAAACATCCCAACCCAGTGCTGCCCAAGCCCACAGGTCCCACATTAGCCCATATGTCCGACACCAATCCACAAAGTCCTCCTCCCTTTCACAAAATACACCCAATGATGCCGACTGCAGGAGGAAAGCCGAATCAGTGAGCGTGTAAGCATCTCAGTGCTGGCAGGGGTCTCCACATGGCTGCTCCACCACCTAGGGCTGCATCGGGGTAGGTCTATGCGGCTTCTCCTCTGGGATGTCTTGCAGGAAGTGAGCCTTGCCAGCTGAAGCAGGGAACTGGCTAAGGCAGCTGCACCCTGGTCCAACCATCACACAGCAAGAGACCCGAGAACTAGAGAGGCGAGGCTCACTGAGCCATATTTCCCTCCCCCCTTCAATTAACCCCACGTGTGTTTATCAGCCAGGTTGGCACAATAAACTAACTACCTCAGGCAATAATACACAAGTGAACACCTTTCTGGTAGTCTCTGGTTTAATCTAAGATCTATCTGACACCAGCAATGATAGCTCCTATCCTAAATCTGGCTTGAATTCCTGGTAGCTCCCTGTTGATGTGCTGCTGCAACTGTTTGGCAAATTTTTACTGGCATGTGACATTGTTTGCTAACTGTACATTTTTACTGCGTCCAATATCATTTCATTATCTGAGATGCAGTTGCTTCTCGAGGCTGGCCACTACAGAAATTCATTCATCACATTAAGACTCCTGTTGCTGGAAACATCACATGATATTTCCAGCATTAACTTTTCACTTCTTTAGACCCTGAAGCCTGTTGTTTATGGAGCCAGTGATTCCTTGTTCTTCTCAATTTATTTTTTATGAAGCCCCAGTGGTGTAGTGGGTTAGAGTTTGCCTGCTAACTGCAAGGTTTGTGGTTCAAACCCATCAGTGAGTCAGTTAGGTAAAGATGAGATTGTCCACTCCTATAAAGAGACTGTTAAGTGTCAGAAACCCTACTCCGTCCTTTAAGAGCCAGCAGTGCTTTTGACTTAGTAAAAATTATTATTATTCATTATTAAGTCATAGTAGAAGTGACTTCATACTAATATTAGAAGCTCTTTTCTCTTTGGAATCAGACAAGCCTGTAAATGATGTATTCAGGAGCTAAGAACCCCAGAGTACTGAATGTCCTATGATTCCATGAAAAATGTCCAAATTTCTAGATTATCAAAGACAGTAACAGGAAATATAGGATGGAAGTCCATGGTTGCTTCACAAGATGATCGTTCAGTTGCATAAAGGGAAAAACACCCAGGGCTAGAAGAAGTACTGTGATAAATATTTAAAATGTTCACTGTCAAGAATATAGGACCAAGGCGCTATCTATCACTCCCAGAAGGTGCCTTCAGCATTCCTTTCCATCTCTCACTTTCTTCTGCGACCAAAGCAAGATGGATAAGGGTGAAGCGAGTCAATGTAAGTAAATGAGACTGCTGCTCAAGGTTAATATTCTTTGACGTCCTTAATTGTGCACTGTGTCTTGAAGGACGGTTATGATCTCTGGCTTGGGTAAATCTCATTTGTGAATCTAACGTGCAACAGGAAATATTCGTCCCTATAAATTAATCCCCCAAATAATTATGAAAGTTGAGGCACCATACCAGAAACCCAGAGACAGTTCCACCCTGTCCTAGAGAGTCGCTATGAGTGGAACCCACCTGGCGGCAGTGAGTTTGGTTTGACTTGACTCTCTGTTACAGGACTAAGGTGGGGCTAAGACCTGACCTTCAGAGGGTATGAACCAAGTCTTCCCTTTGGTTTCCTTGGAGACATCTTTAAGACTGGAGAGGGTAGGACTTAAGACACCATCCTTCCTTTTCCTTGGGTGTATGGTCAGCTTTCTGCTCCTGCAAAGAGCTGGCCTCTCGGAAACTCGCAGAGGCAGTTCTACCCGGTCCTATAGATTTTGCCGTGGACTAGCATCACGTGGATGGCAGTGAGTTTGGTTTTGTATTTCATTTTTAGGGTCAGCCGAAAGACAGATCACACCTCCATCAAAGCCGTTCCCCATCATGTTAGAGTCATCGGGGACACAGAGAAAAACCACAGGGCCATGTGGAAGAGCATGTCTCAGAGCTCTGCCTGCAGTGGCAGAGGCCACCGAGATCAGAGACTGTGGCTTACAGAGTCGAGGAGCAGCACTGAGCCTATACCTTCTGCTCACCTGGCCAGCGATCGTGGAACTGGGGAACAGAGCAACAGGCAGGCTGGTTTCCTGGCCCAGGGATGCAAAGGCCAAGGGACCATGTAGCTGAGAGACTGAGAACAGGAGGGAGTCTTGGATGCTGGCTGAGGAGATGCATTGCTGAGGACCAGTGACGGTGTCCTTTTTGTTTAGTGATCCTGACTTGTAGTAACCTATTAACTTCCCTAATAAACGCCGCCCCCCCCCCCCCAATCAGGAGTATTGTCTGTGAGGTCTATGTGATCTATGTAATGAATTATCAAGCCCAGATAATTGGTGTCAGAATAGAGCGAAGTAGCGGGGAGCATGGAGGCATGTCTGACACCTGCCTGTGGCCATCGGGACACCAGAGGAGGTCAGATATGCCCGCCTCCACTGCTGTTTACTGCGGTATTTCCTCCAGAGTGGACTCTATTCTTTCTTTAGAGTTTCTCTTAAGTCTTTCTTTAGGAACGGGAAGATCAGATGCTCAGTGTAATTGTGGTGAGCTCCCCAAAAACTCTGTAGGTTGTGTTGTGGGATGTGAGTGAGCAAAGTTTGAACTACAGAGTTCCAATCTGACTGGCTTCGAGCTCCAATGTGCTTGGGAAATTCTAGCAGTTTTAGCTCAACATGGTCTAAGAAAATCAAATTCAGCTTAGAGCTTTGTGTTCTTATTTTCACAACAGCCATAACCTCTCATACTTAAACACACACACACACACACACAATAATATATATATTATTTTCAAACAGGGTTGATTGAGAACGAGACAGCATTCCCCAAACTCCAAACCAAACTCTGCCATCGAGTACCTGTAGGACAGGGTAGAACTGCCCCTGTAAGGTTCTGAGACTGTAACTCTTTACGGCAGTAGAAGCCTGTCTTTCTCACGCACAGCACGGCGGCTGGTGGCTTCTAATTGCTGACTTTGCAGTTAGCAGCCCAAATCGTAACCGCTTTGCCACCAGGGCTCCTGCAGACAGTATGAGACCACCATGATTTCGCTGGGAAAGAAAGTTCTGCTTTGTGTATAGGTGACCCAACTTACAACCTTGGGGCCTCTTTGAAAATATAAAGAGACGCACAGGATTTACAGGTATAATAGGGCTATAGGTGCACTTGCTTGGATTGGACCCTTGTGTCAAGTTTCTGTCAAATCATATTTTGCAACAGGTTTGAGCCCACAGAAGCAGGCTTCTGGAAGACAAAGTTTAGTGTAAGTTTGGACTCCACAGATGTAGCAGAACCGCTTTGCAAACGTGGGAAAAACCATTACTTCCCAGCATTTAAACATCATTCGTCTTTCAAAACCGCTTTTCCTCTTCCTACCTGGCATCATGTAAGATAACACTGCAAGTGAATGCCCACATGAATGCTGAATTATTTATAAGAGCAGACAACCAATGTGGATTGGAGAGAAGAAATAACAAAGCAAGAAGATAATAAGGCTATTGAGATTGATCGAGTAAAAGGACATAAGCACACGGAGGGAACAATTTCTCTAGAGATTTACGCCCCCAGGGATGCTGCAGGCTGGTACTTGGCTTATGTAGCTCCTCCCTTGAGAATAGAAATCACACCTGGGGAATTCACTGTACTGTATTATCTAACATTGTATTTATAACTTTTCTGCAATTCCCATAAGCAGTATAATTTGGCTACAGATGTCTTCGTAATCAGGATCACAGGCTCTGGCAGTCATATTTTTAAAGAGAGCTGATGTAGTAGCTCTTCGATGTTCGACAATTTGTAACCTTCCGGCTCTTGCCTATTCACTATTGTATTTTTACAACAGGCTACGTCAGCGCTGACAATTCGCTTTAGAGGCTCCATTTAGTGCTGTTTCCAAAAGAAGTATCTGAAGGCTGCCTGTATCTAAGGACTTTATTGTTCTTTTTTTAATTCAGATGTGAGTGGCCAAGGTCGTGTTTAGATTTTTGGCGAGGAGCCGATCTGAAATCTCTATGGCTACCATGGGGTATGGGCTACAGAAGGACGGAAAATCTTACAAGGGACCATTCTCTCTTCAGAAAGTTGTTCCATGTTGGAGATGTGCTCCCCAACCCTTCCTGATAGGCCAGTCGAATCTAATACCCACCCCACCCCCTCTTTCTCCAAGAGCCCTGGTGGTACCTGTTGGGTTGCCATCTGCTTGGTCAGCAGCTCTGCAGGAGACAGACTGGGCTTTCTACTCCCCTAAACAGTTACCGTCTTAGAAACCACCATGAGTCAGCCAGGACTCAATGGCCGTGAGTTTGGTTTTTGGTTCAAAAAGACCTGATCTGGTTTCTTTATCACTTCGCAAAACCACATTCATTTTAAATCATATCTTTAAATGTCTTATGATATTTTCTTTACACCTAAGAAGTATTTAGAAGGCTCACGATGTACCTTGCAATGTATTTTCTCTAGGAGGGTAGAACTCTTTCATGAAGTTAAATCTGTCCTTTTAAATTTTATTTTGTTACTCTTGCATCCTTAGTGTCTAGAACAGTGCCTGCCACCTAGTAGGTACTTCATAAATGAATGAATGGATAAAATCAAGCAATTCAAGTGAACGAGGCCAGAAATCATTGTCTAACTTCTATCCATTTGTCAGTTTGGCGTGGGATGGCAGTTTGTGTGTTGCGGTAATGCTGTAAGGTATGCCACAAGTATCTCAAATGTCATCAAGATTACTTATGGTGGACAGGTTTCAGCAGAGCTTTCCGCAAACTAAAACGGAAGTCCTGGCAATCTCCTTTGGAAAATTAGCCAGCGAAAACCCTATGGATCACAAAAGAACTTTGTCCAACCTCCTTGATTGGCTATGCCATCAGGAGACATTATGTTTGGTGACGTTGAGGGCCAGCCAGACCGTTGGTGAGATGGATTAGCTACATTGTAAAATTGGAGTAGCTGCCCTGACGGACTAAGATATAATGGTGATTGTGATGATGGGGTGGTGTCGTGCTTATGCATTGGGCTGTGAGCCTCGTGGTTGGCGGTTTGAAACCACCAGCTGCTCAGCGGGAGAAAATTGAGGCTTGCTGTTCCCACAAACAGTTACATTCTCAGAAACCCAAAGTGGCAGCCCTATCCTGTCCTGCAGGGTTCCTATGAGCCAGCCTCCACTCGATGGCAGTGAGTTTTTTGTTTTGCTGAGGATGGTGTAGGGCAGGCCAATGCTTTGTTTTGTTGTGCATAAGCTTGCCACAAGTCAGAGTTGGCTCAATGGCCAATAACATAAATATAGAGCTCACTAGTTGTGAACATGGCGCAGGGGTCACATTTGACATCCTCAAGGGAGAAGGAAAATCTAACTCTGCTCCAGCCCGAGGCCACCTTGACCCTGTTTCTGACACTACCTCTTCCTCTCGAGACACCCTACTTTCCTGTGGGGTTCTGTAGTTTGTTGCAATGGCCACACAGAGCTCATAGACAACATTCACAATCACGGGGGTTGATTAGAGAAGTTGGCAGCTTACTGCAAGTCAGGATCAGTAAATAGTAAGGAGACCGTCCATAACAGGGCCTCTCCTCAACCAGCAGCCAAGTCTTCCTCTAGTCCTCAACCTCTGCCTTGGCTTCTGCCTCTGTGTGACAGGAAGCCTTGCCACTGCCCTGTCTCACAGTCTCACAGTCTCAAGACTGGTCTTGTTCTCTGTCTCATGCTCTCGGTGTGGCTAGTCTCTAATGCCGCTGCCACTTCAAGCAGGGACGGATCTTGAACGTGCTCCGCTACTGGCTCTTCTTCCTTGATGGTCATATCACAGAGGAATGGTTTGATGGAGGTGTGGATTTTGTCTTTGTAGCAAACCGTATCCCCAAGGAAACAGAGGTTGGTGCTGACTTGGTTTATACCCTCTAGTAAGGTATAGACTCAGAAAACATTCCACCATAAATCTGTCCATTAGCATAACAGAGAATTCCCTCAAAAATAGAATAGGATTATAACTATAGCAATAGAGGCTAGGATTAATAATAAGTCACAAAAATGGTTATGGCTAGAAGGGCCATATAGATTGACTACATCTCACTAGTTTAGGATTTCTGGTAGTGTAGTGGTTACATTTTGGGTTGCTAACCCCAGGGTCAGTAGTTTGAAACCACTAGATGCTCTTCAGGAGAAAGAAGAGGCTTTCTACTCCCATAAAGATTTACAGTCTCAGAAACCCACAGGGTCCTTTCTACCCCGTCCTATAGGGTCATGATGAGTCAGCATGGACTTGATGGCAGTGAGTTTGGTTTTGAGCCACTTGTCTGGGACTACGAAACAAAGTCACCTTAAATACCCACTTTCCATGACGTTGAGCTCTAACTTGGATCTAGAGGAAGTTAACCTTTGAATGTCCCTAAGGTATTTCTTAGTGATTCCTGCAAAGTACCTCATGTTCATTGAGGATTAGAGCCCATGCTTCTCCTCCCGCCACTTTGCTGAGCCGCCATGCTGCTTTCTGCCTCTGTTGGTGATGATTTTTAGGAGGCCGCCCCTTCTCTTCACAAATCTTTCTTCCTAAGCCCCTGCCTACCCTGCCCGTGGTGCTGGGAGAGCGTTCCCTGTTTTCCTCTTCGCCACCCCATCCGAACCCTGGCGGAGGCTCTTCTTGAATTCCCCACAGCACACCTAAGCCTGGGAAAGAAACCATGGAAAGGTTAGTATAGGGCTAGTCCAACTCAGCAGATACCTGAGGATTGTTGCCAGATAAGGCTGCTCTTAGGGTCCATGAGACCCAAGCCCCGCCTGGTGAGGTTGCATGTGCTTTCTTGCCTGGTTTTCAGCCCGTCTCCATGCGTTCAGGGCCAGCTCGCTGGAATTGCTGAGGATCCTTTGAGCATGTCTTCACTCCTTGAAATCCAAGCCTCCACGAACTCAAGGCTGGGCGAGGAGGAATGGCTCCGTCCAACAGAGACGTAAGGCTTTCTTCCCAAGTTGGGCAGTGGGAAAATCCATTCCTTTTTAAGAAAACCCCATCTACACACACACACACACACAACTAACCAAGGCCTCTTATACATAGCTTTGATTTAAAATTGAATGGGTCATTTTTCAGTTGAAATCCTTCTTCATTCAAGTGAGTCCGCAGCTCTTACCAGACAGAGGGTAGCTCTTCACTTTACAGCCGTGGAACGCAATCTCTCTTTCAGTATACTTCCTTCCCTGGAAATGAAATGGTTTAACCTACAGATACATTTTGGTTTCTTACTGTTTTTGAACAAGGAAACCTTTTGCATATTTTAAATAAATGTTTTTCTAGTTTCTATTCTATAAATTACCGAAGAGTGGTTTTCAGTGAGGATACTGCATCTCAATGAAAACAAGCTGGGTTAAGTGCAATGTGGGATCCCGGACTAGACTCAGGAACAGACCAAGGAAATTAGGGGAAAAACTGGTGGCATCTGATCAAAGTCCGTAGTTCCATTCCTGGTAATGCACCAATGTTCATTTCTTCATTTAAATAAATGTCCCAAGGTTAAGTAAGATGTTAATAAGAGGAGGAGTTGTGTCTAGGGCTTACAGATGCTCTTTGTGTGTTTTTTAAAAAAAAAACTGTTCTAAAGGTCTAAAATTATTGCAAAGTAAAAGATTCATTAATATATAAAATAAGCTGAAAAGTAAGTTCAGACACCAGAATTGAACTAGTTACAATAGTTGGTCATTAAATTTAGTACTGGTTTTCTTAGAAGCTAAGATAAACAGGGAAGTGGGTGGATTGGATGATTGTTGCAATAACAAAAAATTTACTTGAAAATAGAATATTTTTTCCAGCTTGGGATTTTAGAAGGAATTGACTACATAGATGTTTATGTGTATGAGAAATCATGAGTAACTTGATTTATGTTCAACTACGATTTAAGAAAAGAGATGATCCTAAATATATTTTAAAAAATAATGGTCTTTAAAAATGTCAAATGTATAATGTAAAAAGGTTCATCAGTTTATTATATTTTTGTTGGGGGGGGTGTGTGAAAAGAGGAAACTTAAATGTTCCAAATATGTAGGGTTAGGGTTAGGGCTGGGGCTAGGACTAGGGCTAGGGCTAGGGTTAGGAAAAGAAAAAAAAAGTTCCAAATATGGTACTTTTTAATGATCTTACCTAGAGAAGTTAGAACTGTAGAAAGTTCAGATTATATGATTAAAATGAACTTAAATGATTAAAACTTATATACCGTATCCTCCTGGTAATGTCTCTGAACCTCCCTTTATCATTGATTCAAAGGGACCTAATGAGCTTTGTTGTGGCTGTGTCGTTAAGTGCCACAAGTCTGCTCTGATTCATAGTGACACAATGAACAAGTAAACATAACATTGCCTGGTCCTGCGCCACCCTCACAATTGTCTGGTTTGAACCCATTGTTGCAACCCCCGTGCCAAACCATCTCTTTGACATCTTTCTCCTAAAGGCACCTCTAGATGAACTAGTTTAGCCAACTTTTCAGTTAGCAACCAAACATGTTAACCCTTTGCACTACTAAGGTCCTCTACACTTATATAAACAGAGAACCTGGCAGATTGGATTGGGAGTGTCATGGATCGTATCCACGTGACTGGGCCATGCTTCTCAGTGGCTGGGCAGTTATGTCACGATGTAATCATACCTCATGATGTGAGCTGATAGAACTATCCTCCCTCTGGATGAGCTGTTAATGAGCACAAAGTTATGTTTGTTATGTTAATAAGAGAGGATTAGGGTGTGATTTAATACTCTTACTTAGGTCACGGCCCTGATCCTTTGCAAGAAGAGTTCCCCTAGGGTGAACTGTGTGTCATCACAGTTTCATCCTACAAGAGATAAAAGGGGAGAGAAGTGCATGCAACGGGCGGGATCGACTAACATCAGAAATGAAAAACCAAGAGTCGAGCACATCCTTTGGACCCAGGGCCTGCGCTGAGAACTTCCTAGATCAAGGGGAAGATTGATGCCAAGGTGCATGGACATCTCCAAGGGGCTCCAGGTTCATGGGAGACCAGGATTTTTCCCCAGAGCTGACAGAGAGAGCAACGTTCTCCCTAGAGCTGGTGGCCTGAATTTGTATGCCTAGCTTCCTAAACTTTAAAAGACTCCATTTAAGTTTGTTTAAAGCTATCCACTTGTAGTACTTCTGCCAGAACAGCATTGATAACTAAGCTAGGGAGTATGACTTGGACCTATGGCCTTTGATCTGACAGTCAGTGGTGCCTGTGAGCCCAGCACTAAACTTCAGCACAGATTTCAATCACGACCCCATTCAGCCCTGTGGACCCAAAGCCATCTCATTCATCCAGCGTGAACAGAGAAGAAAGGAGAATGGTTAGCTTCCCCTTATGAGTGGCCTTTCTGCATGGAGGTGCAGAGCACAGAGGTGGATAAGAAGAACCTGGAATCAATAGGCCAGAGCCTGTTCCTTCTAGTCTGAGGCTTGCAACCCTACCACTCAGTAAAGTGTGGCCCAAGACAGGGGAGACCTCTGACAAACTGGGTTAACCACTCCTCCCTTGGGGAGCAGCAGCAGCAGCAGTAGTTGGGGAAAGGAAGATGGAGTTTTTTTGTCCATCATTTCCCCGAGAGAGAGAGCGTGGAAGCTGCATAGGAAAGGCCTAGGGGTAGGTGTACGTATTGATAAGGATGCAGGGAGAGGGCAAAGTTGGCTCTCACATGTCCTCCCCAAGCTAATCTGTCAGATGAGCCTCGCTGGTAGCATTCTTGTCGATATTAGAGAATTATTTGTCAGATAGAAAGATTTTTGTTTCAGTGTTTGGTAATCTTGGCTTTTTCGGGGCGGGGTGGGGGGCACACCTGTGGGAGAAACACATTCAAGGGGGTGGGTAGTAGATGCAAAAGTACTGAACCCCCACACAGCAGAACCTCTGCCACAAGGGCACCCGGTCCTGCTCCTTCCTGTGTTGGGGGTCTTGGGTCACTCGCAGTCAGACTGGCCCTGACATTCGTGGAATCCGACACAAACTTCCCAACTGCATTCCAATAGTCAAAGGTGGCAAGTCCAGCTAACCAATTGTCAAATGGGTGTGGTACTGTGAGCCACCGCCCATGGGAACATTCTAAAATGGCCAGGAAACGGTCACCCAGTCCTCCTGCAAAACAGCACCTGGTCGTGCAATCCTCGCTCCCCTCATGCGCTCTCAGAGGAGAGAATAAACAAGTCAACCTTTTGTCTTCCTCTCTTACCTATACTCAAGTCCTACCCAGTCTCAGACACAAGGTCATTCTCTAAGATCAGCTGCAGCAGCAGCACAACCCACACTCTGGGTGGCATTTGGATGCCAGGCAGGAGGGCAGGAGTCGGGGAGAAGGTGGGATGAGATGAGGTGCTTCCCCTGGGAGCCTGAACAGAGGAAACAGTGCAAGCAGATATTTAGGGTTGGGGGGTCTCACTGGTCAGGAGCCAAGCACAGCGCCCAGACTGGCGGAGCTTTCTCTGTGTTCTTTCACATTTCCACTTCTTCGTGCTCGCAGCATGTGGGGGCCTTCCTGGGCATAGCCCTCCTGCCTGGGTGTAAGGGCAGCGTGTCTCACAGACTCTTGTTGGAAGCCGTTCACATTTTCTTACAGTTGGTTGTCCCTGCTGCCGCCCCTCCTCCGCAGTCTTGGGCATCATCTGTTGCTGTCACTGAGGGTGAGCTTTCTTTCTAAGGACGCTTTCATTAGCATCCTGAATAGATAAACGCTATCTTTTCTGTTCCCTAATAGCACTCTCTCTGGGGAATTTGGGACAAAAGCCCCAGAGTTGGCTCTGAGAAGAATCTCCGTAGGATTATCCTGTGTGTTATCCCAAATCACTCTTGCACACCTTCAGCCAGGGCCCCCAGGCAGAATTCAGACATCCCTGACCCCTTCCCCAACCCTTCTCTGGTTCCAAAGCTGTCCTTCCTATTGTTTACTCTGGGCTCCCTGAGCCCTTTTGCAAGTAAAGAAGGCTCCTACTGTTGGCTCTGGGGTAGGACAACCCCCTCAGTTCAGGCTCACCTGGGCTTTCGGACAATGACCAAGCAACAGGTAAAACTTCATAGAACCTTTCCAAGTTCCTAACAGAAGACGAGAAGACTAGAGGGCTATTTCCAGTGACAAGAGGGCATGGAATGAGTTCACCCAATAGCTATGCCAAATTCTTTACCCAGATGGCTAAAAGAAGGAGGAAAGAGGCTAACAAACAGTCCCGTTTCACTCATTCACAATTGGGATTTTGGGTCTATCCAAAGACTATTCCTACCTACTTGATGTTTGGGATCTGTGGCTCCAAGTCTCCGCCAAGATTAGATAGGTGGTTTCTGTTTATGGACTCAGAAGGTAACAGAAGACCCATAGGTACTGAGGCAAAGAAGACTCTGTCTCTAACCATTGTTACGATGAGATAAGACAGTGTGACAGTGGTCCGAGGTGAGGTTTGGGGCCTAAATCTAGTATATCATTAGTCTGAGTGGTGTGGCCCTCGAGTCTGTTGAAAAGAAGGCTGACGTTCAATTTTGAGGGATGTGGAGCTGACCCATCTCAAAACCTAGGGAAATGAGACTTCGCCTTTTGAAGATTGAGTTGATGGCATTTAGGTTCTCCCTGGAGGAATCTCTATATATCCAATTAATTAGGATGATACAGAAAGAACTGAGATCCAATCAGAAAGACGTATTCCCATATTTTTGTTCATTGCTAATGTCTTTTGCTTTTTATAGTCTTTTGCTACTTCCTGTATTCCTAGCACCTTTCGCAATATAACGTCTTATTAACATCTCACCAAGAAACTTCTGTAAGATTGGATCTTTGTGAAGGTGACCAGATTTTAACATTGGTAAAGTGGGACACCATTGATAAAACTCATATCCTGGCGAAATAGCCATATGACAGCTGAAAACTGTATACCCTAGCTTGTCATGCATTCTTTCCAAAAATCGGGACTTTTTTAAAACGCCGCGAGATATGGGACAAATTGTTAAAAATTGGGACTGTCCCACCAAAAGCGGGACGTCTGGTCACCTTAATCTTTGTGCTCATTCTACAGGTGACAGAGTTGAAGAGAAGGTAAGTGATTTAGCAGACAGCAGACAAACTAGTCTGTCTCAGAATCTAAGGCCCCTCCCTGCTGTCCGTTTGATTCCAGGGTCAGTTCCACTGGGTTACACTACCTTCCACATTATTCACAAACACATGAGAGCCTAATGCATGATCCAGGCAACAAATGCTGGGAATTCCGGTCTAGGCTGGCCAAGGGAACCATCACAACAACTCTGAAACCTACCGAAGAGAGCGATGGCGGCATCAAGCAGAAAGAGAGAAACTAGATGTTAAAGTACCTCAGCAACAACCATATCTGAAGACAGAAAAACACCTGCTTCTTGGGCTAAGGAACCAGAAGGTTTAGTCTGGGTAGAAACTGCCCTGGGCTGTTTCAGGTTATCCAATCCGACAGCATGTCAGTTTAACACTCATCTTTAAAGGTGCCTCTCCCAAGCTCAATTGCTGCCATTGAGTGGGTTTTGACTTACAGCAATCCTGTAGGACAGGGTAGAACTGCCCCTGTGGTTTCCAAGACTGTAACTCTTTACAGAAGTAGAAAGCCTCATCTTTCTCCGAGGAGTGGCAAGTGGCTTCAAACGGCTGACTTTGTGGCTCAACAAAAATAAAAACTAATCAGTTGCCATCAAGTTGATTCTGACTCAGGGTGATCCCATGTGTTATAGAGTAGAGCCACTCCCATAAAGTGTTCTTGGCTGTGATATTTACAGAAGTGAGTCACCAGGGATTTCTTCCACAGAACCACTTGTTTTTTGTTGTTAGGTACCATTGAGTCAGTTCTGACCCATAACAACCTTATGCACAACAGAACAAACACTGCTCAGTTTCTGGGCCACGCTCACCATTGTTCCTATGCTTGAGCCCATTGTTGCAGCCACAGGGTCAGTCCATCTTGTTGAGGGTCTTCCTATCACTGCCTCATCTACTTTACCAAACATTATGCCCTTGTGGTAGTTACATAATCTGGTGTCCATTTGGGACTTGAGAGGATTAAGAGTGAAAGGGTGGAGTCTATTCTGTCAATCAGGATATAGCCAAGGGAGGCCTCTGTGTGGGCATGGGCTTCTCCTGAGGATTCTGGGAACTCTTGTATTTTCCTCCTTGGAGTTGGGAGACACGCGCTCTCTCTCTCTGCTCACTCCCTGAGAGACTCTACTTACAAGACACATGGCACTACGCTGATAGACACTATTACCTAGGAACTGAAGACGCCACGTGGAGACCCCTGCCAGCTTCTTTTCAATTGGTTGCCTCCTCATAGAAGATCTTCTTGTGGAGTTGATTACATTGTATTAGATTTCATCCTGAGGGATTACTGAAAAGCAAAGGTGTCACTCTGAGTGCTAAGGTGCGTCTGATCCAAGTCAGGATATTTTCAATGACCTCATAGGCATGTGAAATCCGGGCATTGAACAAGGAAGACCACAGAGACATCAATGCGTTTGAATTATAGGGTTGGTGAAGACTATTGAAAGTACTGAAACACACACACATTTGTCTTGCAAGAAGTACAGCCAGACTGTTCCTTAGAAGTGAGGATAGCAAGATTTCATCTCACGTACTTTGGACTCGGTATCAGGAGACCATCCCCTGTAAAAAGACAACATGCTTGGTAAAGTAGAAGGGCAGGGGAAAGGAGGAAAATCCCTTGACAAGATGGATTGACACGGTGGCTGCAACATGGGTGCAGGCATAGGAACAATTGTGAGGATGGTGCACGACGGGGCAGTGTTTCTTTCTGTTGTACAGAGGGTTGCTATGAGTTGAAACTGAATCGATGGTACCTAAGAACAACTGCCAGACCACAGAGAATTCTGGCCCAGCCAAGTTGATACAAAACACAATGATGAAACATACAACGTTCCTCTAGTTCCTAAATGCTTCCTCCCCACCCACTATCATGATCCCAATTCTACCTTACACATCTGGCTAGACCAGAGCATGTACACTGGTACAGATAGAAACTGGAAACACAGGGAATCCAGGACAGATGATCCTTCAGGACCAGTGGTGAGAGTGGAGATACCAGGAAGGTGGAGGGAGGGTGGGGAAGAGAGGGGGAACCGATTACAGGGATCTACATATAACCTCCTCTCTGGGGGATGGACATCAGAAAAGTGGGTGAAGGGGATGTCTGACAGTGCAAGATATGACAAAATAATAATTTATAAATTAGGGTTCATGAGGGAGGGAGGGGGAAAAATGAGGAGCTGATGCCAGGGGCTTAAGGGGAGAGCAAATGTTTTGAGAATGATGAGGGCAACGAATGTACACATGTGCTTTACACAATTGATGTATGTATGGATTGTGATGAGTTGTATGAGCCCCTAATAAAATGATTTTAAAAAACCCCGTAACTATCACAGTGTGTGCATGCAGCTTCCAGCTTTCAGTATAACCTCAGTTGAAAAGCACTATTCTATGCAAGCCCATAACACGAATTTGCTTCTATTAAAAAACAAAGCAACTATTTATTGGGTGTGATGGTTAGGGATATGTCAACGAGACACTCTTGGGGAAGGGTAGGGATGGAGCCCTGATGATACCTCCTTGGTGTCACAAGCGATTTTGTAGAAGAGAGAGAGCCTGAGCAGAGTCCAGGCCTCTTTGGCCCTTCACCTTCTGCCAGAGCTGGGTCTTACATCTGGTTCCTCAGTCTCCTGTTGTATCATCTGCTGATCCATGGAGCCGTTAGAAGATTACAACGGTGGATTGATTGGCCAACTTCAGACCTCTGCATCCACCAGCCCGTGCCTTCTATTGCCTCTGCTTCATCTCTCTGCTTGTAGCTTGTCAGCTTCGAGCCAGGAGATCCCTGAATGAAGCAGACTGGCCTAGTTTATTTCTGCAATGGTGCAAGGCAATTTGTCTCTTTTTATATTCAAACACATACGAGCATCGGTGGTTTTGCCTCACTAGAGAATGTAACCTAACACATTGGGAGATCCAAAAACGGGAGATCCAAAAATGTGCTAAGTGACTGAACTGTTCTAGTTTTTCAAACCAACGCAATGCACAGATGAGATGAGATGACCATGAACTCTGAAAACTAACTAGCAAGAAGAATGACGAAACCCTTCACAGACTGAAAATTCCACTTAAATCCCTGTTTTTGAAAAGTGAATAGAGAGATAGGAATGCTGAAGCGTCCAAGGTGTCCCGGGAAGAAGTGGGAAGGGAAGAAGCACTACGTTTCCCCCTAGCCTGAGAAGAAGTGCATTTGGAGCATCATTGGCAACAGGCATCTTGACATGCTCTGATGCACCTGGAAGTGTCGCCTCACCCCTACTCTTGACTCGACTCCCCCTGTGGCATGCTTGCAGTCACTGCATGGGTCCAACGGGCCTTTTCCCTTCTCAAGGAATTCACGTTTCTGTGCCACTTCTTAGAAGGGATGGAGGGTCTGAAAAAGGAAACCAAAAGGTGGAAGGGTAGGTGGAGCCCAGTCAGGAAGTCATTAGTAACTCTGGGTTCCAGTCTGGGCTCGAACATCTGGCTGTGAGCCTCTGCAAGTCATCTAACATCTTGAACTTTCATAATTTTATGTGAAAAACAATGCTCCACTGATTCATCACCAAGCGTTTATGGCGTGCATACTGCAGGGCATTGTTCCAGGGCCGAGGGAGGGGCTCCGGGTGGGGGGTGAAGGATGAGAGGGGAAGAGTCCGAGCTTTAAATGCTCAGAGATGGACTCACCGAGAAGGTGATAGCAGAGCCAAAACTTGAAGGGAGCAAGAGGGAGCTGCGAGGGCAGCGGAGGGAAGAATGTTCCAAACAGAGGGCCTGGCTAAAGCGAAGGCCCTAAGGGGACAGATGGCCCATGTGCACATGGACCTGGAGGCCAGTGAGACCAGAGCAGAGGGAGTAAAGCTGGACACAGCGGTCAGGGGAGAGAGGAAAGCAGAAAGCTGGTCATCGCGCTGTTCCTCCACGTGAGAAGTGATGGTGGTTTGGTTTGGACCAGGGTGTAGTGGTGGAGGTGGTGACAAGGGGCTGGAGTCTGGATGTATCTTAGGATAGAAAGAATAGGGTGTTCTGACAGACTGGCTGCGAGTGTGAGAGACAAAAAGAAGAGTTCAGGAGGACGCTGGCGTTTTTGACACAAACAACTGGAAGAAGTAGATTACCACGAGCTAAGACTGGAACACGGAGGGAGGGACACGTTTTTGGGGTAGAGGTGGAGGGAGATGGGAAGTTCAGTGACAATAATATCAGCTCTGTTTCTCTCACAGGATTAACAGGGCTGATTTAGGTACCATTCACCCTCCAGATTTGTGTTGCTGTGACTGGAATCCAATCCTATTCGAGCCCTGCGTGCTGCGCATCCTCTCTCGCTCCTCAGGTGGCACGGGGCGAAGTGTTCTGAGCACACAGACGCCTCAGCTGACAGGTATTATCTGAGCTATGTTTAGGTGGCTATTTTAGGATATCCTCACAACTATGACTCACGTATGACTTCACAGCTAATACCTTTATTTCTCCCGAACAGAACACTGTTTCTAATTTTCCTTCTGGAGAGCAACTTGTGTTGCCATGCAGACCGCTTGGTTGCTATGAGATGGTGGCTTGCCTCTGCCCTGCGATTGGCCTCTGCCTCCTCTGATGGGAGAATCTCACTCTGGCGACTGGCACTGAGCTGTTACTATGGTGAACCCTTTGATTGGCGACTTTCATAAATAGATCTGTAGAATTCATTAGATTCAGGTAGGCAAAAATGAAAAATAGCTATCATCACCCTTCCCCGTCACCAACATGGAGGCCACGTGACACTTAATGACATAATGAATCAACATTGGGTGACATAGGAACCTTCCGAAAACTGAAGCATGGTGACATAACTGCCCTCAATTTAGGTGGGATGTAGCTTCTTGCTTTGTTCTGCGTGGATGATTCAGAGTTAAAGGCTTTGGCTGAGCAGAGTTGGAGGTGGGGGTGGAGGGGTGGAGGGGTGTGTGTACTGGAGTGTCAACTCACTGGGATGAGGATTGATGCTGGCGGAAGGGTGTTGAGGACCCGAGGGCCAAAACAGGGGCTTATGCTGGTTGATTTTGCCTTTCAGAACAGTGAGCTTCCATGGTCTGGGGAGTGTGGTCAGACTTGGGTGGTCAGACGCTCCTCTAGAAAGGAACGAGGCCTTCCAGCTGCCACTGCACCCCACTGGGGGCAGCTTCAAGGGCTCAGAGGGTCAGCAGTTTCTGTGCTCCTTCCATCCTCCTGTCTCCACAGCCCCGCGCCCAGGTTTACACAGGCAGATCGGGAGTACAGGTGAGGGGGAGGTTAGTGTCATGACGGGTCTGGCCTCTGCTCAGCTCTGCTCTCGGCAATTGGGAGAAAACAGCAGAGAAATAACCAGCCCATCAGGTTCTACAAGAACTAATGGCGTTGGAAGAAGAAGGAGGGGAAACAGGCGGTAGAAGGGATGGATTGAGTTGTGTATCAGGACTACTTTTTATCACACATGACTAGCTACTCTGTTTGCAGTGATGCTGCGGAGATGAAGGGGAGGGAGAGAGTCAGAGAGTCACAAAAATAAAACAGGTAACAGATTCAGATGGTAGGGTTAATACTTCATTCCCAGAGCATAGCATTTGAAACATCCCTTCTCTCATTATGGGATAGCACAGTGTGTTAAGCATTAGGCTGCCAATTACAAGGACATGGGTTCAAATCCACCAGCTTCTTCTTGGGAAAAAGATGAGGCTTTCTGCTCTCATAAAGATTTACAGCTTTGGAAACCCTATGGAGCAGTTCTATTCTGTCCTATAGGGTCTCTATGAATCAATTCCAGTCGGTGGACCCCTCTATGGCTACATTACTTTTAGTAATAATTATAGAATAGAATGAATTGTCATAAAATCCAGGACAGAAGAACAGATAATAAAAATGTTCTTTCATTAAATTTTGTATCAGATCAGTAAAAAAGAGAATAAATAGTACAATAAATAAAATTTTGAGGTTAACATCTGGGAATTTGTAAAAAAGAGAGAGACTTATGGATTAATAGTTTTAATTTCATTACTGCATTTTTGGGAAGAAAGATGAAAATAGATACCTCCTTATTGATTTGTCATAGTAACGAATAGTGATTGTACAGTTTCTGATTAAGGAGCCCTTGTGGTGTAGTGGGTGAAGCAATGGCTAGCTAATCAAAAGGTCAGCAGTTCAAACCAGTCACTTTATGAGAGAAAGATGAGGCTGTCTGCTCCTGTCAAGATTTCCAGGAACCCTAGAAGCCCAAGGGAGAAACCCAAGGGAGCAGCTCCCTCCATCCTGTGGGGTCACTCACTGTAAGTCAGACCCAACTCAAAGGCAGTGAGTGTATTTTTAAATTTTGTTTTGTTTTCAGCTTGGTTTTTGAGATGAACTTTTACACATCTTTCTTCTCTTAAAGTGCTACTCCATCTTTGCTCTTGGTTGGTCGAAGAGCACTTTTTTTTTTATTTTGAGAAGATGGTTGAAATTTTATTCAACTCATATATCATGAGAACTGATTTATGTGTTTTTTCAGATGATTTTATTTATTATTATTATTATCTTTAATCCTTTTACTGGGGCCTCTTACAGCTTTTATAACAATCCATGCATCCATTGTATTGTGCACATTTGTACGTAAACATATGCTGCCATCATCCTTTTCAAAACATTTTCTTTCTACTTGAGACCTTGGTACCAGCTCTTCATTTTCTCCCTCTCTCCCCACCCTCATGAACCCTTGTTAAATTATAAATTATTATTATTTTCATATCTTACACTGTCCACTGTCTCCCTTCACCATGTTTCTATTGTTCATCACCCTGGGAGGTGGGGGGAGTTTGGGCACCATCAGCTTTCTTCACCACATTTCCTTAGGCACCCATTTTGTCTTCAGCGATTGTGTTGGGAAGGTGAGCATCACAGAATGCCAGGTTATTAGAACAAAGTGTTCTTGCATTGAGGGAGTACTTGAGTGGAGGCTCAATGTCCATCTGCTACCTTAATGCTTAATATGTAAACATATGTACATAGATCTATGCCCCTATCATTATATATAAATATATTTACATATGTACATGCCTGTATTTATACCTCTATACATGTCCTTTGCCTCCTAGTTCTGTCCTCTATTTCCTTTTACTTTCCTCTTGTCCCACTATCATGTTCGACCTAAGAGCACTCTAATCCATTTTGATTTTTAAAGGCTGCTTTCACTTGAAGCAACCAAAAATTAGGTAGCTAGGAAACAAAGCATATGTTTGACATAAAATTTTCATCTTATTTATAAAAATCCTATTTTGCAATAAAGTCTCAAAAATTGAAACACAACTATAAACTCCAGAGGCCAGATAGAATGACAGGATTGAAGACTCTCAAGTTCTGCTCCTTTGTCTTTACAAGCACAGGGCTCCCATTGTTTATTCTGAATCCACGGCTTGAGTGCAGGCAGGGGCTTGCAGTGCCATGGAGGTTGGGGGCCCAGATTATGCCCTAAGTCAACCTTGTTATGAAGAAACTCCAAATGAAAACACATAGTTAATTCTCTGAATTCACTTCCATGTAGAATGCAATGTTTACTAAAGAATAAGCAATAAAACATGTGCTGAGTTAACTCATCAATTTTGTTAAAATTCGACAGCCGTTGTTCTGAACATAGATCCACAATAGAGTTTGAGGGTGATAGGTTGGGGGTTGGGGAGCTATTTTTACCCTTGACATTGTTAAGAATTGCTGGCCTCGGTGGTATGGAAAGCAAGAGTGAATTTTAGGTGATTTGATTATTATTTCTCAGTTTTCTACATGGGAGGCACCCCCTGATCGCCGGTACCAGGGTAGACTGCCTGCCCCCTCTGCCTGCCCTTGTTACCACTGACAGCCACTGTGACTGATTCTGACTGAGGTTGGAACGTGTAATAAAAGGCAATCAAGCTGGAAGGACTTGCAGGAAGGACAGAGAAATACTGAGATGCTGTTGGCTAGCAGATATCTGGGAAGTGTCTGTCTCGGACACGACCTAATGGATTTCTCTTTCTCTCTCTCTCTTTCTTGGCATAATAAACAAACAACAATCAAGCATCATTGTTGTAAGTTGTGATCAAGTGGGCCCTGACTCATGGTGACACTGTGTGTAACTGAACAAAAGGTGCCTGGTCCTGCCCCGTCTTCATGACCATGGTATGTTTGAACCCATTGTAGCAGCGATTGTGTCCGTCTGTCTGCTGGATGGTTTCCTCATCTTTGTAACCCGCTACTTTTCCAAACATGTCCTTTTCCAAAAAATATTTGTAATGCCCACAGCTTTGGGGGCTTGGTCTCCACTTCCATACTTAACTTTGCGCTGTTTTATTCTGTGCCCTGCTGTGGTTGGGAGCCTGTGATTCACTTAGCAATGGACTCAGCCCCGTTCTTCACCAACAAAACGTGGCTTTGTCACATAGAGGCAGTCGATTGGGGTCAGGAAGTTGCAAGCAACCATTCTAAGTGTTGGGATGAATGGATTGAGGGAAGGCGGAAAGGGAAATTAGCACAAGTCATGACTTAGTCTTCTAGGCTTATTATGTATGGCACTCCCCTCCCCACCCCCCCACCCCCGCCCGTCACCTCATCAGAGATATAAATTTAGATCCACCCTGGTATTAATAGACAGTTTCCTGGGGTGAGTGATTGAACAGCGTCAGTGTCCGGAACTCCATTAGCTCTCCATAGTCCTTCCGGGTTACCGCTGCTGTTTGCTCCCCATCGGCCTCTGGAAAGGACATTCCACAGGAGTGCAGAGGTCTCTGGGAGAAGTAACACACCAAGCCCCTACATGGATGGCTTCTTCTGTTATCTGATCCACAGGAGTTGGGAGGGGGGGCTTGGTATTTATACAGTCATGGAGACTACATGCCTCAAAGCTCAACCCTGCCATGTCTTGAGCGTGTCCCTTGGCTTTAAGGACTTCCAAGTCCCACTCTGAGAAGGCCAACCTTGTCGGACGGAGGCACCACAGACCTACAGGAGACCTTGTGTGAATGTTACTTCCTTCCCAGGAACTGCAGCTCCCCAGCCGATGACACAGCCCCTCCCTTTGCCCCAAGAGCAACAGAGGCTCCATGCTATCCGCTGTGTCTTGTTCTCATGCCACTCACATATCCTTGAGAGTTCTTCTGGCTCTGCCTCCAGCACCGTAATAGTGGTGGATCCGCACTTCTTCATACCGTGCGGGCAGGTGGCAGCAAGCCAAAGTGGCCTGCATGGCGTGTGTGTGTGTGTGTGTGTGTGTGTGTGTGTGTGTGTGCTGGAGGGGTGTTTTCAGCATGCATTCAAAATCAGGAGCCGGCCAGGACAAAAGCCCAGACTGACAGGGAGCCCCTCCCAGGGTGTCTATGTGAGGCTTGAAAGAAAGAGAAAAGAGAAAGTGCCCCCCACCCCACCCCCACACATTGAATGGATGTTCTGGGTCAGCTTTTGTTCCTAGGGACACGTGGTCTCCTGCATGTGTGTGCAAGTGCATATTTATGCAAATGTACACACGACTACTTGCTCACACAGCTGCTGGCTGAGAAATCACGTGGGCAAGTTGTAGGAGGAAAAGCTGGCGTGGATTCAAAGGGAAGTTAAGAGGGTGTCCCCAAAGGTCATCATGAGCAATCAGAGGGCCCGGGGTTTTGTTCATTACGTGTCCCGTCTCATGACTTAAAAACATGATTGGGCCAACAAAGAAATCGTCCCAGAGCATTCATTCAGTGATTTTGTAAAATGTAGCTACCTCACACGTAAGGTGTGAATAGGAAGCGTTCATACTGGTGTGGATGTGGGGTTGAAAAACAAAACAGAAAACCAGTTGCCGCCGCGTGGACTCTGACTCATAGCTGCCCCCTGTGTTTAGCGCAGAAGGGCGCTCCGTAGGGTTTTCAATCCAGGCCCTTTTGTAAGAAGATCGCCATGCCTATCTTCCAATGCACCTCTGGTGGGCTGAGCGGCCCTTTGGTTAGCAATGGAGTGTTTAATGATTTGTACCACGCGGAGACTCCATGGAGGTGGAATCAGTCCCATGGGGAGCCACAAAGATGACTTCCACACCATCATACTCCATTTTCTGAGTGTTCTCTCATCATAAAACCCACTGCCGTCACACTGGCTGCAACTCACAGTGGCTATATGGTAAAATGTAGCACTGTCACTGTGAGTTTCCGACACTGTGACCCTTTCAGGGAGTAGAAAGCTTCCTCCTTCTCCCTCAGAGCAGCTGGTGGTTTTGAACTGCTGCCCTTGTGGCTAGCAGCCCAATGTGTAACCACTGCACCACTCTCCCGCTATATGTAATAGGTGTTTTCCCAGGAATCTATGTAAAAACATTTTTAAATAATGTATTTTGATTTTCTTAAAGGAATGAACATTTGTGTGGTAAAACTGCTTTCTAAAAACGACATGGTAGAACGGTGAATTCTCATGCATATGGTGAGTGAATGAATGCCACAAAAGATCTCCAGGATTCCTTTCTGACATCATTCTGGGGATTAAGAGCCACTTTGTGATTTTAATAATCACGTCATGATGTGTAACATGTCTGTTGTCTCTTCAAATTGGAGGGCTTTCCCCTGGACTGCCTTAAGTGGTGTTGACTTGAACTTGTTCCAACAGGTGGCCTGAATTCATTAGTCACTCGCTATTCTCTTGGGGTGACGTGGAATGAGTTATAAGTGATGAGACTGTAAGAGCACGCGGAGACAGACAGACAGAGGCAGGAAGAGAGCTTATGAGACATGCCAACATTCCCCCCTAGTCAGCTTGTTCCTGAAAAATCAAGGGTACAGTATTCCGCCCTGGCCGAATTGGACATCGGTCTTGGGGGGACGCTGTGACCATTTCCTGAGACCTGGCAGCTCACACTTGCAAGGAGCTACACTGCAAGTGTCTACAGAGGAGAGCCTGTGAATGGTCTAAATTCTAGGAAGTGAGTCCATTGGGCCAGCATGATATTGGACAACAGCCTTCTGTGAGCCAGGATTTCCATTGGTTGATATTTGCATGTAGATCACCAAACCTTTCCTCCTGGTTTGTCTTAGTTGGGAAATCCCACTGAAACCTGTCCTCTAGGAGTGATTCTGCTGGTCTTTGACATACCAGCATCATAGCTACACCCAAGCTATGGCAATATGTCAAGCTAACAGATGGGTGGATGGCTCTCTCTCTATATAATATCCAAGGGGGGCTTGTGAGCTCTTGCTGCCATTGATCTGTGAGCAGGAAAGTTGCTCTGATCTGATTAATGAGCTCAGCTGGACTTTGCCCGGTGGCTTAGGGGATGGTGTGTGTTCCCAGGATGTTTGGAGGAGGGATGGCAAGAGACTCACTCAGCATGCTCAGATGGCAGGTTGGCCCCCTGGACTTATGTATCTAGGCTCAAAGGAGGGCCCTGATGCCAACAGAGTCACCAGAGATGGAGTGACAGAGACATGCTGAAGGGGACGACCGCCCATCTGCTCACAAAGACCCCTTTGGGAGCTGTAGGACCACCCTGGTTTCAGCAGGGGAAACCCACTCGAATGAGATGCAGTGAGGGGCGTAGGCAAGAGAAAGATGATATGAACCACGACCAGCCTCGGTTCTCCAGGCCGTCCTGGGTCTAGATTGTGACTGTTGTGTTCTTAGTAAACTGGGCAGTGTTCCTATCACTGTATAGACTCAGTTATTCTCAATAAGCTTTTCTTTCTTTTGAGAGGGCCCTCTCTCAGTGAAGAGAGGCCTCTGAGCTGGCAGGGGGAGGCACTGGACAGTCGTACTGGCTGTGTTGTCTGGACAATGGTGACTTGTCTGGCCCAACCAGCCCACTGAGCTCGCCACCTTGTGCCATGGCCCAAGGCTGGGCCGGCTGGGGAAAGGAGCCCTACTGTGTAATTGGTTTGTCTTTTTCAAATGTCAAGTCTGCGGCCCGCCCTCTGACAAGGAGGACGTGGGAACCATCTTGGTCCTCACCATCGATAGTTCATGGGCCCACCTGAATGGGACCTATTCCTGTTGAGGCCGCCACTAACTACTCTTGCCCCTGAATGGAGACAGACAGAAGCGTCACCTTCAAGAGCCGGCATGCATGACGGTGGCTGTTTAATGACTTTTGACGAGGTGGTGTCCTCCTTCCAGCAGAGTCTCAGGGAAAGCGCCCTCTACCAAGAGATCTAAATATTAGGTGTGACTCTCAGGTGAGTCATTCACCGTCCCGAGCTTTAGTTTCTTTACCTGTAAAATGGAGGCTGGCTCTTTGCAGGCCAAGAGATCTTTCTGGGAACTGAATGCTAAGAGAATGTTCTGGGGAATCCTTTGTGACTCGTAATCACGTGGACAAACGCAAAATGTGTGGAGTGATCGCTCTCTCCGGGTACTCTTGGCCTCTGATTCACCCCTGCATGAGAAACCAGATGTTCTTGTTCCTATTGGGTGCAGGGACCGCTTCAAAGCCTTGGGAAGTCAGCTTCATCATGCTGTCCTTACACTGGCCCCAGTCCTCTGCAAGGAGGGCTGCCCTACCGGGTTTCTGCTGCCCTGTAGGGCACTTCTTTAGAGATAAATCACATTGCTCAAGGGAAACTCAGGAAGAAAACTTCAGTGTAGCTTCATGAAGTTGAATGAATAGGCAAAGGATTAGGGGTCAAAGTCAGGAATCTGAATCCCATTAAATGGACTTCACGATGGTTTTGTTAGCTTGTGAATACTGAGACTACATGTTTTGGTCAGATGGGCGGATTCAAACCACAATCTTTTGGGTCGATCCTTCTAACCCGGGCCGGCCACCTCGGCATTCTCAAACTACTTTAGAGCAACTTCTCTTCCTTGTCTTTCTCCAGCCAGAAGAACCCTCTAACTCATCTTCAATAACTGGACCCATGACGGTGTCTACTGGTAGGTGGGATAGAGAGTAATTGAATTGAAAGGTTCCCCCAAATGTTTTCCTCTGCGTCCTACTGCTCATGGCTGAAAGCTGCTACTAGCCACTACTTCCTTTAAGTAGGGACATCCGGCCCAAGGCTGTATCAGACACCAGACATCATCAGTACCAGCTAACATCGCTCTTCTCCCCAAAGAGAGGCAGTGCCAGCCATCACATCAAGGGTGAGTTAATGAAACGCTTGACCAAATATGGCAGGCTAATTTCTAAGTTATTAATTTTGTAGGGCCCGAGAGTGATGTTAGACATATCCAAATGGCCCTTGGGAGAAAAAAAATTGCCCCGCCCCTGCTTTCAATTAAGAAATGACTGTCCTATTAAAACTAAAAACCCCTGGAGGGGTTCCCTATGACAGGTAAGCTATTATTTGTCATTTGCATCTTAGCATGGAGAACTTAATTTGGAAGTCAGCAATTTTTGTTTCCTGTACAGAATTAGGAGAGTAAGTATTTAGCAGGCAATATGGTACGGCTTGTGTTGCCATGAGTCCGAATGGACTTGACCTTGGAGTTGGCCTGTGGACTGTAGTCTTCTATCTGCAGCCAGCTGTGAGCAGCCAGCTGAGAGCCTGGGAAGAGAGGAGCATGGTGGTAGCACCCAGGAGATGACCAGTTTATGAAGAGGTCCAGAGTCACGAGGGGAGGCAGAAGTTACCCCCAAAGTAAACTTTATACGAGCTCTGTGTAGATCTTTTGGGCTTAAGCTGAGATCGCTTGAGACAACCAGTTTGTAGACTCCATATATTTCGACAGCGTGTTTTGGATTAGAGGGTTGATCGTTTTCATCATTCATTTTTATTTTATTTCATTTATCAATTTAATAGCCACAGGACGAGGCAGCTCCCATTCAGCCATCAAACAGCCAGGGATAATACTCATGCCATGGAAGCTGCTACGCACTGAAGGGCCACACTTTTGAATTCAAATACATTTCAAATTGTATTGTTCTCGCCCTTCCTGTCTGCCGGGAACACTGCTTGACCACGTGGTCGATGGCCTGCAAAGGGAACGGTGGCCCGTTTTCTTTGAAGCTGCGCGTCAAAATGCTTGCCTGTCTCTCCTCCCTCAGACAGCATTTTATTTCAGCATCCCCGGTAGCGGTAGTGGAGGCAGAGCGCAGATTCTCAGTGGTGACGTGCTCTTGGAATACAAAAAGAATTACTTGTAAGCCTTTCAAGCTTCATTCAGGTGTAGTGTGGGCATGGCGGGGGTGGGGG
>NW_022106471.1:7880593-7925192 GCF_000313985.2 Echinops telfairi | reverse complement strand
GGGGGGGTGTAGGGGGGGATGAGGGGGTGAGGGAGGAAGTGTTCACATGCACCGAGCTGACACTGCTGGCCCACAGAGGGATAGAAGCTGGTCTTGGACTGGGTGAAGAGTTGAACTGTGTCCTTCTCCAAACGTGTGTTCTGAATCTTAACCCTTAGGCCTGTGGGCGCTATCCCATTTGGGAATAGGGCTTTCTTTGGTATGTTAGTGAGGTGCAGTTTTCAATCCATCCCTTTTGAACTCTAAGAGGAGTGTATTAAGCACAGGGAGAAGCACGGAGACACAGGAGGGAGGGCAGCGCCCTGCCACGTGGAAGTTGCCAATAGTGTCAATAGACACTAAGAGGGGCATCTTACCCCAGTGAGGACTGAGCGGCTTTCCCTAGAGCCAACATTCTAGCCTCATCAACTAGGAAAAACAATTTTTGTTTTCTAACAACCACTCGCTGGTGGTGATTCTGGTACAGCGACTAAGAAGCCAAGGCAGACTGTGTTCCAGGGCTGGGGCTGGATTTGACCGAGGTCATGACTCTCTTTCTTGTCCAGTCCCGAGTGTGCTACCCAGCACACCATGGATGATGGTGAAGTTAGAAGGGGGAATGGCGCCTTCAGCCATAGGCTGGCCAAGCTGGAATCATCATTACAGACTCTGAGAAGAAATCAGCTGACCACTAGGATGAGGGGGGAGGGCGGGCGCCTTCACTTTGCTCTGAGACATGCTGGCTTCTCTCTCTATTTGGGAAGAGGCCAATGATTTGGAGACAGTCTAAATGATGTTTTATACATTCATAAAGAAGTTTATTTTTGGTAAAGGCATCCCCACTGGAATAGATTTGATTGGCTTACATTGGAAAAGTAATTTGGGGTTCATCATCCAAATTGCATTAAAAATGCTGAAATGCCTTCCAGTTATTGCCTCGTCTCGCTGGCTGACTCCTTGCTGAAACAGGGCAGGCCCTAACATCCAGGTTCCCGGCTCTGCATATGTTTTGCGTTCCTACACTGGAATGAGAGAGAGAAGCTCTCTCCTTGTCGGAGGACTAAGAGCACTTAGTCTCCGTGTTGTCCACAGATTCCCCTCCTCCCGCTGCAGAATGCCCCTCTGTGGCACAGGGCTCTTACCAGTGTGCTGTGCGCAGCCAGCCCTGCAGGAGGGGAGGCACTGCCCCCCATGGAGAGCCCCAAGAGAATGATCCTGGAGGGATCTTCCTTCTTCCCTTTCCTAGACCCACCTGGTGGCCTGGATCTGAGACCCCGTTCCGGGTAGGAACCACATTCAAGAAACCCCTGACGGTGACGGGGTGTTGAAAAAGGAGCAGAGTCAAGCCCCTCCCTTTGACTTGCTCAAGAGGACCCACCTTTGATTCTAATGAAATTATTTTCAATGATTTTCTTCCTCCCTTCGACTTGGACTGTTCCGTGTGGAGTCTCATGTTCAGCCCCTGTCCTGGAAGGAGTGCGAGGATTTTTGCATGGCTCCCAGCCTGTCCCTGTCAGCAGTGTGATGGGTTCAATTTTGGTGTTACTTCCTGGTCTCTGGAGGACCAAGCTTCCCCCATTCTTCTTGAGGGAAAAGATGCTTAGGGGAAAGGGTGATAGAACTTGCCCTGCACTCTCTCACGAGTTGCCCGTGAGTCCATTCTGACGGAGGAAGCCCACCTGTGTCAGAGTAGCACTGGGTTCCTTAGAATTTTGAATTTGGGGGAAGTAAATCACCAGAACTTTCTACCAAGACACCTCTGAGTGTCTTGAACTTCCCATCTTTGGCTTACCAAATGAATGAGTGATCCTTGTGCACCCCCCCTCCACCCCCCCCCCTGCCCCCGGACTCCTACCCTGTCCTCCAGTTGTCTGCGCTCCAAAGGAGGTGCATGGACAAGCTGTCTTGGCATCACCTGAGAGCCTGTCAGAAACAGAGGCCTGAGACTTGTTGGGAATGAGAAATGAGATCTGAGGTCTCACCCCAGAACCTGCATTTCTAGCAAGATTCCAAGAGATTTATACCCACAATGCAATTTTAAAAAAATTAAAGCACACTTTAGATACTGGTGGGAGTCCCAACACTCTGACCCTTTGTCCTCCTTCAGGTCTGGAACTGAGCTCACCCTTCTGTTAGAGTGATCTACCATTTCAGATGAAAAGGGCAGCGTTTACCCAAGGACCAAGTTCCGAGGGTGAGGGACAAAGGAGAGGGAGACATGGGAAACACTGGGAGGACAAGGGACAAGGGATGGTGTGCTGAGGGGAGGGCAGGCGGTGAGGGGAGGCAAAAGGTGTGTGTGCATTGTTGAATGTGACAGTGCACAGTGCAGATCTGCTCTGCAGACCTTCATCTAATTCACAATGAAATGTTAACAATAAAATCAGCAGCATGCGCTAGCTGGCTATCGGGAGCCTAATGGTCCTTCAATCCTCACCACTTACAGTGACTGAGCCCGACCCACCTTTCCTCTCATTTTAAAATCAGATATCCAGAATAACACAGCTGTACCTGGCACCGTCCACAGCTTCATCCCGCTTCCCACAATTGGAAGCCCTTGAGATCCCCATCTACCCAAGCGGGCCTGCGTTTCTCTCTCCTACTTGGGCATGGCTTTCCATTCCAAGCTGCTCCCCAGGAGCCTTCTGCTCCTGACAGTTGCCTTTCCTCTGAGCTCCTCCTTGGGGTTCCATAGGCCAAGTGTGGGGAAGGGAGGACAGAACTTTTTCTTCAGATTGACGTGAGCAGATTCAAGCACTGATGGGGCACAATTCAGAGAGGGAGTAGGTCCAGCTGAGAGATTTAGGGAACAGAGGGTCAGTTTCTGGGTGACCCATTTCCCAGGTGACCTGAAGCCCACACGTGACTTCTACCTAAGCCTCTGTTGCTTCAGTTCTAGGGTGATGGGAAAGCTACCTTTAAACACCTTCTGTGAAACCCATTAAACCAACTTGGAATCTTAAAGAGTCTCTGTACTTTTGCTTTTAAGGCCAACTTAACCAGAAATATATGGTCAGCAAAAAGTTTCCGTGTTGACTTTACTAAAAGTCTAATGGCCTCTTTTGTTTTTATTGAGCATAGAATCCATTAACCTATAATTATAGGATATCCCCATGCCGTGCACTCAAATGGTTAATTGGATAGTATGTCTTCAATAGTTTAGTCTGTAATTATAAAAACTCTTGTCAAAACCCCATATTTGATCATTCCCAAAGAGAGAGGATTTCTCACCATGAAAATTGGCTTTAGGCTTAACAGCAATTACTCACAGTTCCTTTTCCTGGCATTACAACTACAGGAGTAGACAATGGATCCATTCCAAAAATAATCTCAAGCATTTTCCTCTTAAAGTATGTCAGTTTCCGGGCTTATCTCTCCTGTCTCCAGAGTGGAGAACATACAGTCACAAACTGCACAATGGACTCTAGCCTGTGATTTGTTGAGGGGCATTTTCTTGACAGCTCTGAAATGCTACATGGTTCATTTCATGGCTGCTGAACCCAGAAGGATGGAATGAGTGTCAATAGACATGCAGATTCACGTTAGCAAAGTAAAGGAATTACACAAGCTAGTTGATTTACACACACACACACACACACACACACACACACACACACACCCCTGGAACACCCCCAAGAGACTGTGGTGTACCACTCTGTTGTTATTGGTGTGATTACCAGTTGCTGTGCAGAGCTCTGACTCACAGTGAACCCACATACAACGGATTAAAGCGTTGGCTGGTCCTGAGCCATCCTCATGATGGCTGATATACTCAAGTCCATTGTTGTGGATACGGTGTATGTTTGAGTGCCTTCCAACTTGGGGGACTCTTCTTCCAGCACGATATTAAATAAGATTCTGTTGGGATCCATAAGGCTTTCATGGGCTGACTTTCAGAAATAGATCTCCAAGCCTTTCCCCCTACATCTGAGTTTGAAAGCTCCACTGAACCTGTTCGCCACGAGTGACCCGACTGGTATTTGAACTACGTAGTGGCCTAGCCTTCAGCATCATAACACATTAGCCACTGGGACCAAGTGTGATGGTACAGACAGGTGATGGTACAACACCAAAGGCCACCGTGGTTGTCCAGGTCAGTGGGGCTCATGTACAGGGCACGCCCCGCGGGGCTATACAGAGCAACACTGGGAACACTCTGCTCTGGCTTCGTGTGGCTGCTAGGCTTCAATTTCAGCCCAAATATCACCTTCTCAGAGACCGCTTCTTAACTATTTAACCTAAATGGAGTCACACCCTTATTCTCCAATCACTCTTTATTTCCAAAAACCAAAGCCAAACTGACTGCCTTTGAGTCAATTCTGACTCATAGCGACCCTATAGGACAGAGGGGAATTGTTACATAGGGTTTCCAAGGCTATAAACCTGTCCCAGAGCTCACAGCCTTATATTTCTTCTGAGGCCCAGCTGGATGGAGTGGAGGGGTGGGGTGAGTTTTGAACTGCTGCCCTTGAGACTAACAACCCAAAGCTTAACCCACTGTGCTAGCGGGACTCATCGTTTTCATAATTTTACCATTTTCTGAAATGATCTACTTTAGTTTCTGCCTCTCCACACCAGGCAGTAGACATGTTCAGGAATATTGGCTTTCTTGTTTGAGGCCTATTAACAACTGCTGGAATCCAGTGTACTCCCTCTCATAGGGACCCTAGAGAAGAGTTTCCGATGTTCTGTAAATCTTTAGAAGAGCAGAGGACTTTGTCTTTCTCAGGTGGCGTGATTGGTGGCCCTTGCAGTTAGGAGTCCAATGCTTGCCCAATAGTGCCACCCTGGCACACCAAACCAAACCCCACTGCTCTCTAGTGGGGATCAACTCATAGCGACCCTATAGGACAGAGGAGACCTACTCTGGGAATTCCAAGGCTATAAAAAACTTACAGGAGGAGCAAGTCCCATCAATCTCCTGAGGAGGGGCTGGTGGAATCGACTGGATAACCTTGCAGTTAGCTGCTGAATGCATAATCTACTATGCCACCAAGGCTCTTAATAAAGTCTTTGCGGAACGGGTGAATTCGATATTGCATAGGTGCACTTGAAAAATCCATATAAAATGAGAAGTTACTTTAGAATCGTATATCCCATCACCAAAATGATTAGTCAACTTTCTTCCATGGGTACTCGTTCAGGAAATATCGGTTTTGCCCATTTCTTCTGTTTTACTTTGCTTGTCTTTTCTCTTATACAACCTTCATGAAGATACCAAAGACGACCTTGGTTGTTGCTAGCTGCTGTTTAGGTTGAGTCTCGCTCATGGGAGCCCCATGTGTCCCGAGTAGGAGGCTCTCTGTGACCTTTGAGGAGCAGATCACCAGACCCATCTTCCAAAGTGCCTTGGAGGTGGGGTGGGGGGGGTTGGTTTGAACCAACAACCTTTGTTGTTGCTGCTGCTGTTGTTAGGTGCAGTAGAGTTAGATCCAACTCACAGCGACTCTCTGTACAACAGAACAAAACACCCGCTGGTCCTGTGCCACCCTCCCATTCTTGCAGCTCTGTGCCAATCTAATCCATCTTGCCACAGACCTTCCTCTTTGATGTCACCTCTTTACTTTACCAGCATGATGTCCTTCTTCGGCGACTGGTCTCTCCTGACAACATGTCCCAAATATGTGAGACAACGTCGTCTCGCTATCCCTGCCTCAAAGGAGCATTCTGGCTGTACTTCTTCTAAGATAGATCTGTTAGGTCTTTGTTGGTACTCCACGGCACGCTCCGTATTATTCACCAGCATAATTCAAATGCATCGATTCTTCTGCGGCCTTCCTTACTTAATGTCCAACTCCCACATGCACAGCAAGGGACTGAAAATACCATAGCTTGGGTGAGGTTTACCTTAGTCCGCCACGTAACATCCTTGTTTTTGAACACTTCAAAGAGGTCTTGTACAACAGGTACACACAATGTCACTTGTCTCTTGACCTCTTGACCGCTGCTTCCATGAGTGTTGACTGAGAATCCAAGTAAGATAAAATCTTTGACAACTTCAATCTTTTCTCCATTTATCATGATGTTAAATGGAGAAAAGATTGATATCGGTTCATTTGTGAGGATTTTGGTTTTCTTTACATCGAGTTGTAATCCATACCGAAGGCCGCAATCCCTGATCTTCATCAGCAAGTGCTTCAAGTCCTCCGCACTTTCAACAAGCAAGATTGTGTCATCTGCAGATCACAGATAGTTAATAAACCGTCCTTTTCTCCTGATGCCACATTCTTCTTCCTATAAGCCATCTTCTCTGGAAAGTTCCTCAGCATACAGATTGAACAAGTAGAGTGAGAGGACGCAACTCTGAAGCACAGCTTCCCTGAGTCTGAACCAAGTAGCGTGTCCTTGTTCTATTCCTACCACTTCCCCTTGATCCGTATGCCAGTTCCCGGTGAACACAATGAAGTGTTCTGGAAGGCCCATTCTTTTCAAAACTATCCATAATTTGTTACGACCCACACAGTCTAGTGCCTTGCATGATCAATAAAACACACGTAAATATCTTTATGGTATTCTGCTCCTTTTTTTTCCTTTTCTGCTAGTACTTGAATGCTTAACCAATCGCACAGCTCAGAGGCTTTATCATGATCTCAAACATCCCTAAAAATCAAAGAAAACAATCAGGTATTTGTGTGGCTATTGAATACTAGGAAATATGTCCTAATATAAAGAAGTGAAAAACCCTTGTCTTTGCATAAAAAATGATGTGAACCTGAAACCTTGACTTGTTAATTATTCAAGATATCCACATATCCTTAAGGATCGATAATGAAGGAAACCATCTTCATTTTCCAGTCTTTGCACAATTTACTCAAAACCAGAAAGGTACTTCTCTAAAGCACATCTTTTTATAGTCCAATAAAAAATTTAACACCAATTTGAAGTGTTAATTTGTCACAAGGAAATACATGATTAATTACGAAATTAATTGTCCAACCTGTGAGTTCATTTAACCTGAGTTCAGGGAGCAAATAGAATCAGCTGAGACCGAGAAGGTGTTAGAAGCCTAGCTCTCAGTGAGTCTTAAAGGGTATGTAGTGGGAGTCTTTGTTTGAATCTAAACGTTCTGACAGTGGGATTTGGATATCTGAGAGCAGTTCTCAGGTGCCCACTTGCACGAATCTATTTTCAAGGGTGCCTCTGTGGAGGATCAGGCAACGCAGAGGAAGAGCAACAAGGGGTCTGTCCAGCCATTCCCCTCAGACCACAGGCTCTTGTCTGAGCCTTTGGAAAGAGGCCAAATGCCAAGGGAGCTGCCTTCAGGAGGGAGCTGCGTCACAGGCCTGTGAGTAATGCTCCCTGAAGTCCAAAGAGTGAAGGATGACCCAGTATGAGAAGCCTTGCTTGCTGTACCGACCAGTGACCAGCGTAGCCTCGGCCCCTGTGCACTCCCAGGGCCACTGTGCTGGAGGCTGCAGGGTTGCAGCCTTGGGTCATCAGGACAAAGGATGCTCTGGTCCTTGGAGAGGGCATGAGCAGGAGCGGCAGCCCTGGCTAGAAGCATAAGCACGGGTGAGTGAAGCAAGGATGGCTGGAGCGAGAGAGCGGGAACAAGGCAGGTGCCATGTATTTGAGGTGTGCTTGTGGGTCCCTGTGAGACACACTCCAGGATGACATTCCTGGGTGTTATTTCGAGGGACCCCATAGGCCTTGCACCACTGAAGTGCAACCAGGTGTGGTATGTGGTGGTTGTTCACTGCTGTGGAGTTGGCTCCTGACTCGGGGTGACCTGATGTACAGGGGTGGAAACAGTGCTGACATGCAGGGAGCTGCTGTCGTTGTGAGACACAGGCCGGGGAGGCTAGAGGAGCCGGTTGCAGAGTCCAAGGGGAGCTCTTTGAAGAGAGGTGTGAGGTACACAAGGATGTGAGCAGAGGACGGGCTTCGGGAACGTGCATATCATATCCTAGGGACAACTGGCTGAAGACAAAGTGTCTGGCAGGTGGCAGAGAAACAGTGGTGTAAGGAGAGACGATGGCCCCGGGTGAAAGGCCCTGAATGGAAGACCCTCAAGGGTTGCCATCGGGGGCTCCTCAGAAAGAAAGTGCTGTGAAAACCGGGCTGGGCGAATTCACCTGGTCTGGTATTTGACAGAAGCTCTCAAACTTGCTGTTAGCAGAAGGTTTGTTTTGTTTAAATGAAACCCAATGAGGATGTCTCCCATCTGTGTGGCCCATCAGATCAGCGTGGTAGAAAGAGAGGGAGAGAGGGCAGAAAAAGACACCCTGACACACAGGGTGGGTTCTCAGTGATGGAATAATTTTCTTTCACCAACCTGGAATTTTTAATTTTCTATAACAGACATTTCTGGAGTTTGTAATTTTTTTTTAAAAAAAAGAAAAGCTATTTTAAATACTAAAACAATTAGCCCCTTTGTTTTAGAATGAGTTCACAGCATACCTTCTCAGGGAAACAGAACTCCACAAACTTGTTGTGACTCTGGGCCTCACAAGGATCCCCGGTGACATCGAGGGCTATACATGAAGTACTTACCACAAGGTCAGCAGTTTGAACCCACCAGCAGCTCTGAGAGTGACTGATGAAGCTGTTGGTGCCCATCAAGATTTATAAGTCTCAGAAAGCCAAAGGGACAATTTTCCTCTCTCCTACAGGGTTGCTGTGAGTCAGAATCCACTGGATGGCAGAGAGGGTTCTGGACCTCCCGGATTTCCTTCTACCACCTTTGGCAGGCCCTCTGGTGACTGTGGAGTTGTGGATGGTTTCACAAAGGTACCTGTTAATGCGTGCTAATGTTTTCTTGGCAACCAGTCTATAAACATGGCAAGGCCTGTTTGTTCTATTTTATGTAGTTTTCCTATCTCTCAGTAGGTGCTCAATTAATGCCTATGAGCCGAGGAAAATTTCTGCCATGACACGAAGAGATTAAGCATTAAAGCCCCAGTTTGTGGGATGGCCTAAAGCAAGGACATTTTCCATCTATCTTTAATACTGAGTTGACTTTGAGTCAAAGACTGGATTCTTCCTGCTCTCTCTAGAGCCATGGGCATTGTTCTAGTTTGGGTCCTAACCAAAGAGGCCACACCTCGTGAGATTCCTTCACTTAGTTAGGGGAGCTGCTGCCTTCTTCGTTTGGGTCAGGAGAGGTCACAGTAAAGAATGTGGGCGGCTGAATGCTGATAGAGTTCAGGCTTGAGGAAATGCAGGGAGAGCACAGTCTTATCCCAGGCTTCCAGCCTGCCGGATGCATGCCTGGACATAGGTATGTTCAAGTCACCACTCTGCCTGCCCACACAAGGCCGTGTTGTGCTCTCATTCTACTCCTGCTTCTGTCTCTCACACATGCAACACATGTTCATGTGGCATACGCCTCCCTCAGCGTGGTGCTTTACGTGGGGCATTTGTTCAGGAAGTCTTTGGTTTTATACTCCTTTGTGTTCGACTAGGGAGCAGTGGTGGTTCAGTGATGGAAATCAATCCCACCCCACTTCCATATGAGACACGTGGGTTCAATTCTCACCAATTCACCTCCTGGGTAGCCACCACCTGTTATCAGTAGAGATGTGCATGTTGCTATCATACTGAGCAAGTTTCAGCTGAGCTTCCAGAAGACGCTAGAGAGAAAGAGAGCCTTGGTGATCTGCTTCTGAGAATCAGCTGATGAAACCCTTATGGATCATTGTGGCTGTTACATAATCCCCTGTCAACTTGTGAAGGGGCGGAGTCTAGCCTTTCAATCAGGTCACAGGCCAGATAGGCTCTCTGCTTGTTTCCCTGTGAGACATTCCTGTTCACAAACCACATGGAGACCCACTGATGGAGCCAGAGCCCTGGAGCTGGAGGAGCCATATGGAGACCCACACCAGTGCAGAGATGCTCCCATCGCCACTGGATCTACAAGACTTTCCACCTACTGGCTTGTGATCTTCCTGCATTCAGCATCATTGACTATGTCGGTCACATGAGTCTGAAGAGGAATCAATAGATTGGTATCAGACATATTGGCTAATATCAGACTTTTGGACTTGAACTTGCCTGGGCTGGGATGTTTTCTTAATATGCAATTATATAATTGATATAAAACTCTTTGATCTAAAACTCTCTCACACACATGAGTCTCCCTGGATTTGTTTCTCTAGCCTATCCGGACGAACACAATCACAGTGGTTGGGTCGGCCTCTCGTGGGGAAAGCACAGAATGGAGCCGGGTGTCATTCTGTTAGGCATGCGGCTGCCATGAGCTGGAGGCTGAACCAACTCTGGTCCATTTTGGATCATTGGACTCTCAGAGCTTATTCTCTGGCCCCAGGTAGGTCTCTACCCACAGATAGGAACAAAAGAGCAAATGGAAACACCCAGGCACAGAGGCCTTCCATATTGAAGTCATATCATTATGTGATAACAAATTTCCTGAACTACTAGATACCTATATAGATACCTCCATCTTTTAAATACTAACAATAGTCTGAAGGACAATGTGATGACAAATTAGGGATTAATATTACTGACTCTTCCTATGCATATCTGCCCTATTACCATCGCTGGGACTTTATGTGATTCATCCAGTCTTGGTCACAGTCCTTGTGTCACCCCTATTGTGCAATCAGAGATCAGGTTTGTAAACAGGTTCGAGATCAGAAAACAAAGTCCTGGACCAGAGTTCAATCTAGAGGAAGGATGTGAGCTTCCTGCCTGTGGATGGATGCCTCTCACCCAGAGGAAAACCGATTAGATGGAGTGAAAGGTATTTCTCAGAGATGGGCCCCAAGTGTCTTGTTTCCTTGCAGCCTGAAACTGAGTCTAAATTTTAGGACATTATGACCCACAGTGACCCACAGTACTAGCTCCATCCTCCTACAAGCTCCTCCCAACCAGAGACAGAAGACACCCATCTGTTCTGAAGATCATCTAATGAAGAGGTCAAGAGTTTGCCTCCTACTCCAACTCTGGAAACCAACTGAGGCTCCAAACTGGGATATCAACCCAGTACATGGAGGGACCGTCTAGGTGAGCCCTGTGGCTCTCTTTATTTTCTCGGTGGAAACTGGCCTATGGGTTTATCCCAGAGTAATTTTAAATTTTAGGACTGCCCCTAGAATAAGGTGACCAGATTTAAAGCGGGACACCATTGACCGGGGGTCGGGTTCTTGATTAAAAATTTGGTCTATATGGACCAAATAGACCATTCCCTAGCTATTCTTCCCAAAAATCAGGACTTTTTAAAACTCCAAAAATTGGGACTGTTCCGACAAAAGCGGGACATCTGGTCACCTTACCCTAGAACCATTCTTGGCCCTCTCTTCAGTGATGCACTGAACTGAGAGGTAGGACGCTGAGATAGCTTCTTTCTCCTTCTGTTGGGTCTCCTCATTGTTACTCTCTTCACTTCTGCTGCTAAAAACTAAACTTTCTGTCATTGAGTTGATTTCAACTCATATTGACCCTATAGGACAGGGTAGAACTGCTCCTGTGGGTCTCCAAGACTATAATTCTATGGGAGTAGAAAGCCTCATCTTTCTTCCTCAGAGTGGCTGGTGGTTTCCAGCTGCTAACCTTGTGGTTAGCAGCCCAATGTGTAACCACTACACCACCAGGGCTCAACGTAATCCTTTCACTTGATCCAGAACTCAATACAGCTTTTATCTCATAGGCCAATTCCAGTTGGTTAGTTGACAGTGGCTTGGAGCAAGCACTCCGTTGAGAAGGATTTTGAGTGAGGCAGGAAAGAAGGTGGCTGTCCATTAGATGTGATTACCAGGGGCACAGGAGGGAAATGACAGTTTAAATTCTGTATATATACTCACTCTGATCTAGACCCTTACATCGGTCAGTTAAGTGGTATCTTTACCTCTACTTTCTTCCAGAGAAAGATGAATCTCCCAGAGCTGTACTTTGAGAACTAATCCCACCTACAGCCACCCTATAGGACTGAAAAGTGCTGCCCCATTAAGTTTTCAAGGCTACAAATCCTCATGAATACAGAATACTTCATCTTTCTCCCACCAAACAATGGCTGGGTTTGAACCACTGATCTTTAGGTTAGCAACCAGACTCTTTATCCACGGAAAAACTCCAACCCTACTCCACTTTAGCAACTCAAAGGTTTTGAAACCTACATATATGTTTCAAAAAGTTCATGGAAAAATTCCATGATCTTGTCCATTTTTTCCACCAACTTTTTGGTGTCCCATCATATATATTTTTTGGGGGGGGGTGTGCCCCTCTGCACCCCAAAAAAACAAAACAAAACAAAAAACAGCCACCATTGCCACTGAGTGCTTTTCAAGAACTTCCCCTTAGGGTTCCCAAGGCTGTAAATCTTGGTGGAAGCAGACTGCTACATCTTTCTTCCATGGGGCAGCTGGTGGGTTTGGACCACTGAGCTTTTAGTTAGCACTGAAGCATTTAACCATTGAGCCACCAGGGAGTGTATGTGTACACATATAGGAATGTATTTACAGTTCATAGAAAATAGAATTAAACGATAAAAAGAAAAAAAATGGAGACTTTATTTCTCACTCTATCAAGTCAAGGCATTTTTGTAAGCAATGATACCAGCCATTTAGTCCATCCCTAAAAAACTGAGGGTCCAGGGGATCTAACCATATTAATGTGGTCTTTAAAGTTTTTTTAACTGAAGAAAAATATATACTCTTTAAAGATTTTTTAAAAATTATTATTAGGAAACAAAAAGAAGACAGGAGACAAGTTATCATTGAAAAGTTACATAATTTCATGTCAGCTTGAAGATGTATCTGAAAGTGTAGGGGTGATATTCAGCCTGTCAATGGGGCCACAGCCTGATGGTGTATCCTGGTGCGTGTGGCCTCCTCATAAGGAAGGCTTTGTGAACTTTCTCTCTCTCTGTCTCTCTTTGCCTTTGCCCTCCTCCTGGCTGAGCCCACTGGCTGCCATGCATCCTGCATTATTGAATCCATACAATGCTGCACCCACTAACCTGTGACCATCTGCATTCTGCATCATTGTATGTGACTGCGTGAGTCTGAAGAGGGACTTATGGGCTAGTACCAGACTTATGGACTTGGTTGGATTGGGCTGAGATGTTTCCTTGATATATAATCACTTCTTGATACAAAGCTCTTTCACATATATGAGTGTCTCTGGATTGGTTTCTCTAGTCAACTTGGCCCAACACGAAAGGTGAATACCTAATGGTTTCCCATTGAAATGTTAAAAAAAAAAGTGCCCTTGTTTGATGAAAGGAATGAGCAGGAACATTGTCATGGTGGAGAAGGAGATCTGGTGAAGCTTTCCTGGGCATTTTTCTGCTAAAGCTTTTACTAATTTTCTTGAAAATGCTATCATAAGATGCAGATTTTATCATTCTTTGACCCACCAGAAAGTCAACAAGAAAAAGTGCTTTGAGCATCCCCCAAAAAAAGACTGTTGTCACGACCTTTGTTCTTAAGGAGTCCGTTTTTGCTTTGACTCTGTTACCAATGCATGTGTTGCTTGGCACAGCTGAGAAACAAAGACAGAGAATGGATGAAAGTAAAAGGAGAAATATGCACTTGAGTTGATTAAGCCAAGAGCAAGCTGGGACTACAGTCTCCAGGGTAAGTTCTTGGGGAAAAAAGAGGGAATTTGCAATTGTATATACATACATCAAGAAGTAAATAGAGGAGATTATGACGCTGTAACAGATTTCCGAGGGATGATCACAAGTATGCCTTGGGACAGGGTTGGAACTCTTGGCGAGGAATTGGCTTGTTGGACTCCCAATTTTAAATGTTGTGTCAGTTGGTCGAGTGATGATTTTTTTGGTTCCTTGACCAAAATTATTTTGTTCTGGGCTCAACTGTAGGCTGTGACTGTCTTTTCTTCATACTTTTGGTGTGCCAGATCTGATTAGAACCAATACTCACTTGCTGTGGTTGGATAGTTTACCCAGAAGGGCACAAAAGAAACAAGTTAGCAGGAAGGAAAGGATAGGTTAATTATGGGCAATATATAAGGTACACATTTCAATCCTGTGACAGCATCTCTTATATCCTCAGGCTGGTTCATTGGGCAAGCTATGGAGTTGCATTGCACAGGGCTAAGCAGATTGGGGAGTAGTCTCAAAGGGACCACTCTACCCCTTGATAGCCAATGCTTTGACTGTGCTTTATCTTCCAGTTCATACTGGTAAAGTCATACCTGTTACAATTTTCCAAGAAACTCTTCAAGATCTTGATGATATTTATTTAAAATTTCCATTGAAGCTCTGCTTGTTCTTGTCTGCAGCTAATCTGGGTGCAATGATTTAGGCATCCATCAAGCAGAAAGTCTACTTTAATTTTTTAGTCAGAATTATGTAAACTGAACCAACTGAGCTATCTGTGGTTCTAGGTATTGTTTCTGATGTTAATTGTTGGTCCTCTTTGATTAGGATACGAACAAGGATAATTTTTTCCTGAAAAATTGATGTTGGTAGACTCGCGCTATGGGCTTCATCTTCAACATCATTTTGTCCCTTCTTAAAATAAGTTATTCATTTGTAAACTACTGATTTCTCCGGAGCATTGTCCTCATAAACTTTTTATGGAGCATCAATGAGTTCACCATTCTTTAACCCAAGTTTCACCATAAATTTGATGTCTATTCTTCCTTCAATTTTAGCAGAATTCATGTTATTTTGATAGGGGTCTTTTTTTTTTTTTTTTTCAAACTAAATGTCGCAAACTAGATCCTGGTCACACATGTTATAACAAGTTAGCACATGTTTAGTTTGGTGCAAAACAGTTTTGAAATACATGCATAACTTTAAAACAATATACATTTCTTATGCATTATTTGAAGCTCTAGTGATGTAGTGGATTATAAATTAGGCTGCTTACTGCAAGATTAGCCGTTTGAAACTGCCAGCTGCTCAAGGAGATAAAGATGAGGCTTTCTACGCCAGTTATAGTCTCAGAACCCCCAGGGGCATTTCTACTCTGTCCTGTAGCGCCAACATGAATCAGAATTGACTTGACGAGAGTGAGTTTGGGGTTTGTATCTACTTACAAAATGGAGTCTCCGCACGGTGCAAACAATGTGCTCAACTGTTCACCAAAGCACTGGCAGTTTAAATCCACACAGACGTGCCGTAGAAGGAAGTCTTGACAACTATTTCCAAACAATCAGCCACTGAAAATCCTATGTCTCCTACTCTGACACACATAGGGATACCATGACTTGGAAGTGGCTTGATTATATATGTTAATGTCATATGTGTGTACAGTGTGTGTGTGTGTATCTCATATGTATATTTATGGTTTCCTAGGTGGAAATCTTTCAAGAGCAGATCAGCAGATCTTTCCTCCCACAGGGAGAACTGATGGGTTCAAATCACTGACCTTTCAGTTAACAGTCAAGCACTTAAACAGTGCAACACCAGGGCTCCTTTATCTCCATACCCTGTTTCTTCCCTCACCTCTTTAATGTGGGCATGACAAAGAGATTTGGACTGAGTTTGTACTAATGCCAAAGACCAGTCCCATATGCACATGCCATACTTAAATCCTATCAGCTATTACCATGTGAAAAGTCAAAGTAGATCATGAGGGGTCTACTTCCACATACCAGAGGGGAAGAGGTTGAAGGAAGTAACATTCTTACCAGCAGAGGGGAAAAGTCCAAGAATTCCTAGTCTCCACAGTTACTCCTATAGCACCCCCTTTAACTCTGACTAAATAACGTGAAACATTTTAATTGCTCGTTTGAACAAGAAGTCTGCATTTAACTGCAAGTATTGTCATGCACAGGGCATTTATATATATGCTTACATGGTGAGAGCAGTAGCCCAAATGAAACTGCCTGCCCAGCTCAGGGACCTAGGACATGCCAGGGACCATGGGGCTTTGTTTCCAAGAGGCTGGAGGAAGACGAGAGAGACCTTTCTCCAAGACTTGATGGTTTAGGATGCTTATAGAAGAAAGAATTTTTTAAAAGACTGCCCTTAAATTCCTTTAGGACAGCAGTTCTCAAGTTGTGGGTCGTGACCCCTTTGCAGGGATCAAACGACCCTTTCACAGGAGTTGTCTGATTCATAACAGTAGCAAATTGACAGCTATGAAGTAGCAACGAAAATAATTTTATGGTTGTGGGGTCACCACCACATGAGGAACTGTTTTAAAGGGTGGCGGCATTAGGAAGGTTGAGCACCACTGATTTAGGAGCTGGAGAATGCCCCCTGAGTGAGGGGTTCAGGGTCTCACAAAGGGTTTGAGAGTCAACCTTGGCTCCTGCCCAACCTGTCTTGTTGGGACTGTCTGGGGTTCATTAGATGAAGCTGTCGGTGTGAACAAGCAGGCCTCATGGAAGCCTGCCTGTAGAGGGACAGAGTGGCCAGAGCCCAAGGAGGAACCGCACAAGCTGTCTGAGTTCCGATGAGCATTGGCCCTCTGAGAAATCAAGTCGTGCCTGAAATGAAATATCTCTTTGTCAACTGGACCCTTAATTTCTTTTCCTGTGGCTAACAAGGCCTCAGAACTAAGCTACCTTTGGAAACAGAGCCCAGAGGTAAACAACTGAGAAGCTCACCAACCAGTTGGAGAAGTTCCACTTCCTCAGAAGAATGTGGGTTTTGAAATAATAATGCTCTGCTTCATAAGCTGTATTCCAGTTTCGAGAGCCCAGAGACTGTAACCATTCATCTCCTTAGACAATTAGTCTCTCAAAGTCCTCTGCAGGCCAGGAAGGCTCTTGTGTCTGCCACACACCAGCTCTGAGGGAGATGTTTGGATGTGCTCTACCAAAGGGAGGCAGCCCCTGAGATGTGAAAATATAATCGTGCCCCACCATTTGAGAAACCAGAGTGCTAATTTCCTAAAGTGCTTAGTCACTTTTAGCCACTGATTGCCTCATCTGTAATGAGGCCCAGTGTGGGTCTGAGTGAGTCATCTGTCGGGGAAGGAGAAAATACAGAAGAGAACAGCAGGGCTTTTTACCAATCTCATTTTTACTGGCAATGAATTTGGCATCTGGTTAGTCTCCTTGTACCTCATAATTTCCTAATATTGTTTTGTTTTGTTAGAGAAAGGGCCTTGGGAAATAAGAGTCCTACTGTTTTGGTAGAAGATCAATAGCAGGAGCTCGCCCTGCCGTTTTCTCAGCATGAAGACTGAGGGGTCTCCTTTTCCACATTTGGGGCTATAGAGTCTTCCAACATGCAGCTGGTGGGTGGAACCCCCACTCCCCCTCACTGCCCAGACTCTAGTGAAGGTGGCGGCAGAGCCACAGAGTGCAAAAAGAGATGGAAAGGCAAGCACTTGGGAGCGATGCCCACCTAAAATGTATCTAGCACAATTCCAGGTGGCATGGCTCTGTCTCGAATGAGACCTTCTTCTCTCTTTTGGTATGGGGTTTCTTTACCTAGTACGTCCTTAAGTGGATGAAAAGTGAAAACTAGGGGCATTACATTTTAATTGGGGCTCGCACTATTACAATAGTTAAAACTGTAACTGTTGCAAAAAGATACTCAAGTTACTGGCATAGAAAAAAACCCTTTCCTCTAATTTTCCACGTGTTGAATATATGAATCAGGGAAAGCCATTTGTCTCAAAGAAAAAAAAAGGGGGGGGGCGTAAAATAGTAGACTATTATCTAGATCTACATTTATTTCCTATTTTTGTTGATTAATTTGAGAGTAGAACTGGATAATTTGGTATTTATTTACACCCAGGAATTCAGAAGTTTAAATTCTTTAGAACAAATAGGAGTTAATTTTCCTACAATTTAGGAATCAATAAGTCTCAAGTCAGAGTGCTGGCTTGGAAAAAGTCTTTCCCTTGTCTCTTCAGCGTCTGCTTTGAGATACCTCGGCAACCTCCATGTGTCTTGGCATTGATCCTATTCCATCTCTTTGCTCACTTGATTCATCTCTTTTTATGTCTCAGAAGAGATTGACTCAAAAGTCTTAGACTAGGCACTAAGGCTAAGAATAAGCAATAAGAAATAAATAAAAGCCATTCAACTTAGCAAAGAAGAAGTAAAACTTTCTCTGTTTGCAGATGATACACTTCTATACATAGAACTCTCAGAGACTCAATAAGAAACTACTACAACTTATGGAAGAATACAAGTACAATTATAAGTCAGATTCCTTTGCACTAGCAAGGAATACAAGAATAGCAAGAATACAAGTACAATTATAAGTCAGATTCCTTTGCACTGGCAAAGACAATATTGAAAAGAAAATCAGGAAAACAATGTAATTTATAATAGCTACTCCAAAGATTAAATACTTAGGAATAAATCAAATGAGAGATACAAAAAAACTATTAAAACAACAAAACACTTTCACAAGAAATCAAAAGAAACCTACATAAATAGAAGTATATGCCATGCTCATGGATCAGAAGACTTAATATTGTGAAAATGGTCATACTACCCCAAAGTGATCTAAAGATAGAATAATACAATCTTGATCCAGTTTCTATTATATTTTAAAAGAAATGACAATAATAAATTACCAACTGAATATGGAAAGGAAAGATACCATGGGGGGGGGGGGGGGGGAAGAATAAAGTAGAAGGCCTCTCACTTCCCAATCTCAAAACTTACTACACAACCACAATAGTCAAAACAGGTTGGTACTGATGTAATGACAGACACATAGACCAATGGAACATAATTGAAAACCTAGAAGTAAATCCACCTTGGAGCAGCTGATCTTCCCCAAAGGGCTAAAAGTCATTAAATGGAGAAGAGATTGTCTCTGTAACAAATCGTTCAAGTAAAACTGGAATCCGTTTCCACAAAAATAAAAACAGGACCAATATCTCACATCAAATACAAAAATGAACTAAAAATGGATCAAAAACCTAAAGGTAAAACCTGAAACAATGACCAAAAGAAAAAAATAATCACAAAGGGAAAAATAATAATAAACGTAGGCGCCATAATTCAGGGTATAAATACATTACCCAACATAGCTAAAACAACAAAATTAACATAAGACAAACTGGGTGACTGGAGCTTCATAGAAATTATACATTTATGCACATCAAAAGATTTTACCCCAAATTTAAAAGAACCAACTTGCTGAGGAAATTTTTTGGCAATAACATATTGGGCAAGGAACATGAAGAAATGCCCGCTATCATTAGCCATTAAAGAGATACAAATCAAGACAACAATGAGTTATCATTTCAGCACAGCACTGGTAGCAAACAGAAAACAAATGCTAGCAAGGATGTGGAAAGATTGGAACCTTTCCTTATCCATTGCTGGTGGGCCTGTAAAATGGTACAACTCCTGTGGAAAACGTCCTTAAAAAGTCAGAACTAGGAATAACATATGGTCCAGCAATCCCATTAATAGATATACTGTACAGTAGAAATAAGAGCACACATGTTTATTGTAGTTCTATTCACAATGGAAAAGGGGGAAACAACTTAAATGCCCATCAATGGAAGAACAGGTAAACCAATGATATATACATACAATGGACCGCTACACAACATTAAAGAATTATGAAGAATCTGTGAAACCCCTCAGATCATGGATGACCTTGGAGAATACCATGTTGAGTGAAAGAAGTCAATCACAAAAGAGCAAATATTGCATGGGATCACTGTTATATAAAGTCAAGAAAAGTTTTTCCCATAAAAAGAAACCACCTTTGATGGTTACCAGGGGTTGGTTGGAGGGGAAAGGAGGGTCAATCACTAACTGGAGAACAAATACATATTAAATTGGGTAAAAAGGAAAGCAATATATAATATGAAGGAGGTCATCAAAAAAAGATGAATGCAAAAGAAGACACTAGGAGGAGTACCGGAGTTAAAAGCAACAGAAGCAAACACTATTCTAATACAATCCTGCAATAACAATAATTTATGAACACACAAATTGAGTAGTGTGGGAAAGAAATGGAGCCATATCCGTGTAAAAAGACATGGACGTGGTGTAAGACCACCCCTGACTTCACAAAGGGGAAGGAGGAGAAGCACATCAGCATCAGCCCAGGGCTGATTTCTATGAGGTGCAGGTCAATCATGAATCCATTCTCTTTCCCTTTGACCAATTCTGACACCAACCATTTCCCACTATGGCATTCTCTCCATTTCTGCTGGGCTTGATAATTCACTGCCATGTCCACACAGAAGTCACAGACAACACTCACGATTATAGGTCTGATTAGGGAAATTAGCAGGTTACAAATCGGGATGAGAAATGTTCATGATACAGTTCTTTGCTCAGGACAACTTCTCTGCTCTGGCCCTTGGCCTCGTCCCTCCTTGGAGTGTGTTACAAAGTTCCTTTAGTGCTGCTGATAAATTCCCAAAGAGCACTCCATTCATCTATAAGTTTTAGTCCAAAGGCACTCAGCTCTAGCTCTTTCAGTGAACAACTTAACTCCCCTGATTCAGTGCCTGGAGAGTCCTGACTCCACAAGCAACTCCCTTGCCCAAAGGCACTAAGCTTTGTTAGCTCCATGGGCTGGGAAACTCACTAGTCTTGGTTCTTCTGCTGCCACTCCTCTGCTGTTTCTTTGCTTGAATTGAGGTGGTTCAATGCCAAGGGATGTTGGGTTAAAAGAACATGATCTCCTGGCTTGTCTTTAGTAAGACCCCTATGTCTGCTGCTGAGATGGCGCGTTTGATACCAATCAATGGCAAAATGGACCAATTCTCATGTTAGAATTCCAAGTTCTTGCAATCACAATCAGCTCTCTTAATAGTCATTCACCTATGAATTATATAATCCTATCAGCATCTTCCCCTACCTTCTCTAAGGCCCAAGAGGACAGAAATTTTGGTGCAATTTTGGTGGCAGAGACTATGGCTAGAAAACCATATCAAATAATTCACTGAACCACAACCCACAGATGTATTAGATTTGACAGAGGGCATTTCTACGTATGTATTTAATTATGTTGCAAATATATCCATGAATGTAGTAGAGCTCAGGAGTGCAAAGTTATTTTTAAAAAACATTAAAAACTAAACACCTTGAAAGAATAAGTGGCTGAACCTGGGAACTCAGGACCTTAGTCTCGGGGACACCACGATCAATTGACATAGCATAGTCCACATATAAAATGCGGTGAGTATGGACTGTGACCTTCAAAGCTTATGTGTGACCATTAAGCTGGCCTCTCCCTCTCTGGAGGGAAGAAGAGTGAAGAAAATGGAAAAAACACACAAATAATCCGACCAGTGGACAATGGACCACACATGCACTAGTCTCCACAACTCTGAGACCAAAGACCTAGATGATACACTACTGACTGCTCTGAAAGGGATCAAATAGCGGTGTCTCGGTTCCTAAGACCATTGGATAGGGTCTTAGGTGACCCCTGTGAAAGGGTCATTTGACCCCCAAAGCGGTCGCGACCCACTGGTTGAGAACCACTGCACTAAGGGATCACCCACATGCCTAGACGACCAGCAAAACACGCGCTAATGTTCCCTAAGAAAGAAACATTTGGAAAGAGTTTGATATTTCAAGCAAAGCATTGAATAAACATCATGGGGTGGGGGAAGTGGGGAGGAAATCTAACTTGTTGAATTTTTTAGAACTTATTTTATGATCTTGTAATAAGTTAAATTTTTATTTCTTTCCTAGGAGGTAGAGGGAGGATTAGTGATACTAGAGATGTTGTTTATCCTGAAGAGTCAGAGGCCAGGGAAGGCAGCAGGAGAGAGGAAGCCAGATCTTAGCAATGAACTTACTGCAGTCGATCTGGACAAACAGAGCTTATGCGGCCAAGCCGAGTGCTGGCTCCCAAGTGAGACTTGGAAGAGTCTCAAGAAGAGATTCTCATACTAGTGAGGGGTAAAAGAGACCAGGAAATCAAACCGTAGACGTTTCAAAAATATTATCCCACTCCATTGGTTCAACACCCACCTCCCACAAGGGCAGCACTGTGGTGGTTTTCCTCCACTGCTGCACAGCCTACATGCCATGCTGACATTAAGATCAGTTGAGTAAAGAATGTCTCCATGGATCCCTCATGGACAAGTGACTCAGGATTGACAAGCCTTCATCCCCCCGGTCGCCAAGAACTTAGTCAACACCAGACAAGTAGGGGAACCCCAGGTTGACTTAGAAAAAGTTGCAACGCCCTGTAGATTGGAAACTCAATGGTCTAGAGAGAAGTTCATGTATTTCTCAGTCACCTGAATTATGACACGCAAGAGAGGCTGGCTTTGGGGAACTGAAAGGTGGTCATGAAAGTGAAGTGCAGTGCGTGAAGGGGAAGTTGTCCAGCAATGAGGTTGGAAAGATGAGTTCAGGCCAGATCGCACAGTGCTATGAAGGTCATGTCAAAGGATCTGCATTTTAAGTGACATTTTATTCTAATTATGCCATTATATTTTTAAGAAAGAAGCTGTTGAACAATCCAGTTTCTGCAGTTTAGGTATCATCGGTGGTTATATGAAAAATGCCCTGCAGCCAGCCTGAGAGGAGGCTAGGAGAACCATTGAGAGGATAAGAGGGGGTACCGAAATTAAAAAAAAAACAAACAGATTTTTTTTCAAAGCTATGTATTTAAATGTTTTTACAAACCAACCTTATCATCTTCAAAGGACTCTCCATTACACTTAAGACATTTGTCAAATGTGATTCCATTCTTTTTTTTAAAAATCATTTTATTGGGGACTTGTACAACTCTTATTGCAATCCATACATCCATCCATTGTGTCAAGCACATTTGTACATTTATTGTCCTCATCATTCTCAAAACATTTGCTTTCTGCTTGAGCCCTTGGTATCAGCTCCTCATTTTGCTGTGGATGACAGTGGAAGCCCAAAATGTGTTGGCATGGCCCCCACATGGATTAAGCTTCTGGTGAATCCTCTCTGAACATCGTCCAGAGATGGGAATAGCCTTACTATCAGACAGAGAGCATTGTAAAGTCAATTACGGCAGATGTAATTATGTTAAAATGTAATACTGTATCATATCTTCTCCCTTTGGACCCATTCTAAAGTTGCTTCAGCGTTTTAACACTTTCTGCTTTCTCTTTGAGGTTTTTCTGTTTGGGCTAGTCATTGTTGTTGGGTTTTGTTTACTTGCTTCCTGTTTATGTTTTGTATGATTTTCTGTATATGCAATCCAGGAAAGGTAAATCTATAGAGATAGTAACCGGACTAATAATTATGTAGGGGCATAACAGGGGCAAATGGGAAGCAAACAATAATCAGTATGAGAAGAAAATGTCCTGAAATGGATTGTGGTAATGATTGCACAACTCTTCTTAATATGATTGAAAGATTAAATTATATGATATGCGAAGTGTATGCCAATAAAACTATTTTTTAAAACAGAATTCTTCCTCATAAACACCCAGCAAATATTTATTTTTTATTTATTATTTTACAGGACTGGAAAAGAAACAAACTATATCTTATGATTTGCATGTTTACTCAAGTTCTGTACAGATATGTGCACATATTATACTATTTGAACAAAGCTATTGATAGAATTCACTTTTTAATAAAAACATCTAATGCTAACTGTTTTTTTTAAATGAAATTATTGAAAGAAATTTCTGATTCCATAGCCTTGTTTTCAAAAAATTCTTGGTATTCTTTAACTTCTTCAAATTCTTTCAGAGCCTTTATTCAGCTGAAAATATGCATTTGACTGGAAGGCTCTGGTTCTTTTCTTGATCATCATCTTTGTCACAGTCGTCTTTACACAGAGGCCACAGTTTTTTGCGGGGCTCTCTCGTCTGCTTCTGTGGCCATTTCTTGGTCGCTAACTAATGTAAGATGCAGCATTGATCCTATTTTCTGAAACACTATTGTAAGTCATTTATTGTGTCCTGAATCCGCAAGATATCATCAGGCTTCATGACGGTTTCCTCTTGTATATTATTTTCATCGCCAAGTAAGAAACCATCGTTCTAAAAGCATTTCTTTCTGAATCATTTTGATCGACCATTTAAGGAATGAAATTGCCTCGAGGACATCAATTTCCTCGAAATCTCAGATGTCCTATTATGCATGTCAATATTGGCCATCACTTTTTGAAGTAATAGCTTCCTGTAGTTTATGTCGATATTTATGATCATGCCATTTACAGGAAGTTGGAGGACTAGGGTCGTAGCTGGTGGGAACATTTAATCTAATATTGATAGGGGCAGTGATTGATGACAAGAAAGAAGCATTCTCAGAGAACCAAAGAATGCTTCCATTTGGTTCTTGATGTGCTGCTGAGATTATTGTCAAACCCTCTGAACTTGCCTCCACCATTTTTTTCATTTCCATTCTACCGAAAGCTGATGAATTTAGATCATCTTAAAGGACTGTTTGTTGTTGCTTTTCTCTTTTGAATAACCCATGATTTCCCAAATGTCCCATCCGCAAACTTGGTCTACTCATGGTTCTTTCAAACCAATCCCCAATTTCAGTGCACTACGAAGCATTCCCATTGCAATGCTTGAAACAGAGCAATCTCATTGGCATCTGCCATGCCTGAAGGATCATATCTGCCTCTGAGCTCTTTCAATGTGGTGAGCCAGGTTTAAACAACCTGTTTATGACTTCATTTGGCTTCCTACAAGCTGCATCGCAGTGATTGCAAGTTTTCTCTTCTTTTAATTTTCACCTCTGAAGCCACTCATGGTGAGGTGCTGAGAATCCAACTTTTAAAAGTGTCCAGACTTCCTTTACCTTTGCTTGCAGGATGTATTCTAAAATGGGAAAAATTCTGGAGAAGCCATGGAAGAAACCACTCAAAAATAGATTTGCTGATTTCTGTATAATTTCCTACCCTTCCCTTCTCCACGGTTTTGTTGTAGTTTTCAATTATTTTATCCTTTTCTTTTACAATAAAGCAAATTTTGGGTTTGAAACTTAATTTGCTCCCAGCTTCCTGATGATCTTTTTCTCTTTGGTTATTTTGATGTCAAACTTTTCTTTCTGAGACAATTTCTCACTCTCTTGTCCATGGGTGTGAAGGCATAAGCTCTTTGAAATAACAAAACAAGCAAATAGAAAATTTAATAAATTTATATTATTTTCTAAACATGTGACTATCTCAAACTTAAAAAACAACAATGAAAATTATCAATATAATTATATGATAACACACTTCAGTAAAACATTAAAGGAGAAATGGGTGTGGGGAAGCAAAAAAAACCTGCATGAGAAGAACATTTTTGCTTTTGTCCACACACTGATTGTGCTAAGTGAGGAAGTATTCTTTATTTTGTGGGTAAAACACAAGAAATTTTGAAGGAAAGAATTTTAAGGAAATGAGAGAGTGGTTTTTGAAAATTATAATAAGCGTCAGAATTAAGAGTAACTAAAGCAAAAACTAAAATTTAAAGTTAAAGAGAAGAGTAAAACTGGTCAAAAGAAGGGGAAAAAAATATAGTTTGCTAGATTTTATTGAAAATAAAGGAATTTATTAGTATCTTTCACCTTTTCCCAAATGTATGGATATTTTTCATTGCTGGATAAACTTTACAGGCAAAAATCAAACAAAAAAGAATGAGCAAAATGTAAAGAATGAATGTATTCAGAGGACAGTAGTGATTAACAGTATGCATTCAAAATATCAACGCAAAATGAAGTAGAAAACTCAACCTTCATCTGTTATACTTCTTTGAACTATTTCCGGCTTTCACATCTACACTCTTATTCTGGTTGTAATGCAAACTATTTTCTGATTCCAACCATATCGTCCAGGTTCAGGCTTTCAAAGAATATTTATTAGACTAAAGAAATCACTTTAATGGAAAACATTGGTGTTTTCCTTCTCTGATAGTTCTCCGTTTAGCTTTTTCCTTCAAAGCACATTGAGCATTGGTCATGATTTGAAAAGAAAGATTACAGCTCACAGAAATGGCTTAACATTTTTCTGGGAAGAAATAATCTACACTCAAAAATTGGGGGCGGGGGGTGGGGCGGGTGAAGGCAGAGAGAAAAGAGAGCCCAGAACTGTGTGTGGATGAACCACAGCATTTGCTGGTCCAACTGGAGAGCAGAAGCTGGTAAAACCAGCAAGGGTGAAGTAGGAAGACAGGAGGGAGCCTGGGATGCCATGAAGGCAGGAGATGAGAGCATCTTACCATATGTCAGCTGGGTCACATTCTGTTGAGAAATGAACTATGAAGTGTTTTTTTTAATTGCTACAAAATCAGAGAAACCTTGATTAAACAAAATGATCAAAATGTGAAACTACTGTTTCTTGGCACATCCTTCAGCTAAACTGAAGATAAAATCCAAGTCTTAAGTTGAAATATTGGAGGATTCTGTAGCATTCTATGGGCAAAATAGTGAATGATGCAGGAAGCAACCTAAAGAAGGTGGCAGGAATACAGAGTCACTGTGTCCAACAGAACCTGTCGACATTCCACCATTTCAAGAGGTAGCATATGCGCAAGAATTGATGATCCTAAAGGAAGAAGACTAAGCTGCATTAAAGGCATTACAGAAATTCTGGGTTCAATAAACTGATGTACTTTAGGAAGCATTCATGAAAGTTGGAAGACAACTAGCTACCTGATCAGCTGACTGGAAGAAATCCATAATTGTGTTCATTTCAAATAAAAGTGGCTCAACATAATATGGAAATGATTGAACAATATCACATGCAAGTAAAATTTTGCCAAAGACCATTCAAAACTGGCTGCAGCAGTACATTGACAGGGAGCTTCCAGAAATTCAAGGCAGAGTCAGAAGAGGATGTGGCATGATGGATATCATAACTGGTGCCAGATAGCTCTTGACTGGAAGCAGAGAATACCTGAAAGGTGTATCTTGTGTTTTACTGACTATGCAAAAGCATTCAACTGTATGGAAAAAGTAAACCATGGATAATATTGTGGAGAATGGAAATGGCAAAACCCTTAATTTTGCTTATGCAAAACCTGTACATAGATCAGACGCAGTCTTTTGAACAGAACAAGGGGATGATGAGTGGTTTTCATGAAGATGTGCTTCAAAGGCTATAGCCTCTCGCTGTACTTATTCAATTTGTACACTGATTAAATCATTTGAGAAGCTGGACTATAGGAAGAAGAATGAGGCTTCGGGATTGCATGAAGGTGGATTAACAACCTTTAATATGTAGATGACATAACTTTGCTTAATGAGAGTGTAGAGGACTTGAAGCACTGACTGATGAAGTTCAATGACTGCAGTCTTCAGGACGGATTGCAAGTGATGCAAAGAAAAACAAAATCCTCACAACTGGACCAATAGATAGCATTATAATAGACAGAGAAGAGGTTGAAGTAAAAGATTTAATTTCGCTTGGTTCCACAATCAATGCTCATGGAAGCAGCAGTCAAATCAATGACATATTGCCTTGGGCAAATCTGTGCACAGACTTCTTTTAAGAGCCAGGATGTCATTTTGAAAACTAAGGTGCACCTGACCCAAGCCCTAGTGTTTCTAATCACCTCATATACATGTGAAAGCTGGACAGTGAATAAGGAAGACGAGAGGGCAGTCAGTGTCTTTAGATCACGGTGTTGGTGAATATTGACTATTGGAAGTACCAGAGACTGCTAGAAGAACAAACAAATCTGTCTTGGCAGAAGTACAGCCCACCCAAGGGTTCCTTAGAAGCTAGGATGGACAGAATGTATCTCACGTTCTTTGCACATGTTACGAGGAGAGATCCGTCCCTGGAAGAGGACATCATGTTTGGTAGAGGGTCCACGAAGAAGAAGACCCCCAAAGAGAAGCGTGCAAGAAGCACAGCGGCCATTGTGAAGATGATGCAGGACCTAGCAGTGGGCTGTTCTGCTGTCCACAGAGTCACCCTGAGAAGGGACCTACTCAGTGGCATCCAACCACCACCTTAACCTTCCCAAAGAATTCTGCCTTCTTCCAGTCCCATGTCAAAATTCCAAATTTGTCAAAATTTGTGCATCCTTAAGGGACTGGAATTGTGTTCCTATTAACTGTAATTTGAGTTGGACAAACAAAAAGAAGCCTGAAAGGGCAAGATCGGGGCTGTCGGGTCGATGGGGTGAGGCTTCTCAAAGAACTTCTCCAAGGACAGCCTTTGTTCTCGTCAAGGAAGGAGCAGGGGCATTGCTAATGGGGGGAAATGATTGTCATGATTTCCCTTGCCTTTTGCTCATCAGTGCAGTGTTAGGCTTTCTTAAAACTTCTTCTTGATAAGCCACTGTGATTGCCCTCTGTCCTTTGAGAAGATCTATCAATATGACCCCAGTGGAGCCCCCAGGAAACGGTCGCCCTAACCTACTGAGCTGACCACTGCAGTGAGCCAAGCTGCCCTGACAGATCCCCTCAGAAAGTCCACTGTTTTGATCGGATCGGTTTTATTGTGAAGGTCCCCAACAACACCATGACAAATGTATTACTGAGAGAACTGTCTGTCATCCATCGATCGCAGACATGCTTCGAGGTATTTTATTTAGAATGAGCATGTGTGTGCATGCGCAGGGATTCTGGTAGTGATACTTTTTCACTTCCCTGCACCTGTAAAGACGGGAGGGTCTGTTGGGTGGGCAGTTTGGAAGAGCAGTTTGGGTGGAGCAGTGAGGATAGAGGACAAGGTGCTAGGAATTTAGGGAAGAGGAGAAGACAAGGAGGAAGACCAATGTTTCCAGAAGGTTTACTGTTGGGGGAGAGAAAACTGGGGCAGTAACTAGAAGAATATAAGGGGCCAAAGGGGGAACATTTGAGACCTGTGGAATACTGAACTCCGTCTGTGTATAGATGAGAAGGACCAATTGAGGTGGTGGGATGGAGTGGAAAAAACAATAGAAGGAGTCAGAGGGGAGAAAGAAAGGAGATCCCAGGTCAGGAACGCCAGCATAGAAAGGTGCAGAAGTGGCTTTGATGTTCACCTCCAGAACTGCCCCAGCTAAGTCCCGATCTCAAAGCACCATGAGGTTTCTGTGCAATCCCAGGGTGGACAGGAGAGGCCAGGGCTGTGGGTGGAGGGGAAATCATCCCTCTAACCAAATGGTTAGTCAGGCAGTCAAGAGCCAGCTTCTGGCCAGCCACTGACAGAGTAGGAATCTTCTGGCAGGTAATGTTGCTGAGGAAGGGGGGCATGGGTGAGCATGAAGTAGGGAGGGCAGCCTGAACCATCATCCCAGGGAGCAAACTCTGTGTCTCTCACCCACTACATGGTCTGCACCTGTGTGGGGGTGCAGGGTGGTGTGTGTGTATGTGTGTGCGCGTGTATGTGTGATTTTAACACATTTCTCTTTCCGCCTCTCACTCCTGTTTCTCCAGGGCCACTGCCCCTGCTGAGCCTGGGTGAACCTGCCTTCTGGAGGCAGGCCCCTGGACGGGTGGATGGCCTCCACTCCCACTGCTGGGCAGGAGGCCAGTGCACCGGTGGTGGCCAGCTCGTCTCCCTCAGGAGGAGGCCGGTAGGGAGGCAGCCCAGCTGCGAAGGGAGAAGCCCAGGTCTAGCCTCTGAATCATGTCCAGAAGAGGTTCTGGCTTTCTGGGAGAGCAAGCGCTCCAAAGAGCACAGCCAACCTATTTTCCCATGCAAACACACACACACACACACACACACACACACACACACACACATACACCACACACACACATCACACACAATTATTCTGGGTCTGTGGCTGCATTTGGATTTGAACCTTGATGGATTCTGTCGATTTTTCTCTTCTCTCCTTCCAGACCCTCCCCTCCTCCTTCGCCCTTAGACAGTAGCCTCAGTGCTCCACAAACAGCATCACCTGGAAATGGTTAAAATGCAAAATGCAACCTCACAAGTGCTGGTCGGAGGCCTGGTGGAGCGGTGGTTAAGCACTTGGTTGTGAAGCGCGGTGGTTGGTGGTTGTAACCCGGCAAGCTGCTCTGTGGGAGGGAACAGTGGCAGCGTGCCACAAAATGACAGCCTTAGAAACCCTCTGGGGCAGTTCTACCCTGATGGAACCGACGAGATAGCAATAGACTTATTGGTTTGTTCTTTGGTTGTTTTGCTTTGCTTTGTGCTAGGGCTGCAGTGGCCTGAGAGGCTGCCTTTTAACAAGTTCCGCTGATGGCGCTCATCTCTGCCCACCCGGGGAGTAGCAAGGCCTTAGAGAACCTGACAGGTTGACACCCCTCTTTCCTGGGAAATTCACAAATACTCATACACCCCAGCCTGTCACACATGGGGCCACAGGAGGCCACTCCTTTGAGGGCTGAGAGCCCCAAAGAGAAACTCCTCTGCTTCATGCTTATTACCACAAGGTTCCCCATTCCCATGGCACCCATCCCAACACCCTGCCTGCTCCCATCCCACCCAGAGTTTCTCCAGCTCCCAAGACTATCAGGGTCACCAGGAACAACGGCTAAACATGTGGACACCCACCCCTTTCTCATTCCCAGACTATCTGATTGAGTAGGTCTGAGGGGAGGGGCAGAGTGTACGAATACGCGTTGTTGTTGAGTGCGTCCCCCAGTTGATTCTGATGGTGTATTCCCAGCTGAGAGGCATCTGATAGAACTACTAACTCGCTTTACGGTTTCTCAGGCATTGACGTCTGAGAAGCTGAACAATTGACAAAACGAAGTATTGAAGGAGGAAAAGCAGGTGTTCGTGGAATCCAGGACAGGTGAACCCTTCAGGAACAGTAGTGGGAGTAGCGATACCATGAGGGGAGGGTGGGAGGAAGGGGGAGAAAGCTGGAACCAATACAAGGTTGGATAGATAGCCCCAGCACCCCCTGCCTGGAGGTGGCTGGATAACAGAAATGTGGGTGAAGAGAGACAACAGACACTGTAAGATACAAAACAACAATAATATATAATTGATCAAGGGTTCATGAGGATAGGAGGGTTGGGGAGGGAGGGGGGAAAGGAGGAGCTGATATCAAGGGCCCAAGTAGAAAGAAAATGTTTGGGGAATGATGATGGAAACCTATGTACAAGGTTGCTTAATTCAATTGAATGATGTATTGGTATAAGATTTGCAAGAGCCCCTCCAATGAAATGATTCATTAAAAAAAAGAGAAGAGGTGTTGGCCCTGAGCACGTTGGCAGATCTTTCTAGATGCTGCCCGAGAAGCCACAAAAACAGAGTCCAGATGGAAATCCCCAGCCGAGAAGACGTGGAAAAGTCACCCTCGATGGGGAGATGCCAGCTGCTTGTTCCACTGGCGACGTCTGCACCTTGGCTGCTGCTCACCGCCTTCTCAAGGCCCCGGCTTAGCCACCACGGGAGGGGATGAGTTGGCTCCATTGGACAAATCACAACTGCAGCTGCCCAACTCACCGACAGTGGGGCGGCTGGAGGAGACCTTCTCCTCCCTCCACTTCCCGCCAGCAGTCTGTCCATCTGTTGGTACTGTGCTGGCTTGTTGGCACTGGTATTTCAAATGCCAGCAGTGTCACCATCGTGACCCTGAAGTTGTGTGTTTGACATCATAGCTGTTACAGGGCCATATGGTGGTTAACTTGAAAAACCAACCAGTGGAACGTTTTTAGGGTGTAAGCCTCTGCAGGCAGGGGGGTCCCTTCCATATGTTGCAGCCAAGTTGTTGGTGCCGCAAAAGGCACAAAAGTTCTGCCACGAGGATTAGTTTGCCAGCACGGACTGATCTGTGTATAAAACTACAGTGGAAGGTCTGTTTTGTTTTGTTTTGTTTTCCCCACCCCTGGATTCCCTAATCCCTTAAATACATGACCGTCTCCATTCGTGATATTGGCTCTTAGCTTGCCTCATCTGAGCCGACTTTTATATGGTCTGTACCTGGAAAAGAAATGCATTCTGTCACTTGGAGGTCTTCTTGGTTTTCTTTTAGGGGGTAAGGGTTACCACACCATCTGTCACATCTTACTGTGGCTTCAGTATCAGTATCTAAAGCACCTGTCGAAAATGGGCCATGCAAGAATTGAAGAAAATGGTTTACACAATTCCGTTGAAGTTCTTGGTCGTTAGATGATTGTTAGACATCTCCTGAATGTAAGACACAGGCCAATAGCAACACAGAATTATGCTGACCTGTTACGTACTTTTTAAAAAATCGTTTTATTAGGGGCTCATACAACTCTTATCACAATCCATACATACATCAATTGTGTAAAGCACATTTGTATATTCATTGCCCTCATCATTTTCAAAACATTTCCTCTCCACTTAAGCCCCCAGCATTAGGTCCTCATTTTTCCCCTCCCTCCCCGCTCCCCCCTCCTTCATGAGCCCTTGATAATTTATAAATTATTATTTTGTCATATCTTGCCCTGTCCGACATCTCCCTTCACCCACTTTTCGGTTGTCCGTCCCCCAGGGAGGAGGTCACATGTAGACCCTTTTAATCAGTTCCCGCTTCCCAACCCACTCTCTCTCTACCCTCCCAGTATCGCCACCCACAACACTGGTCCTGAAGGGATCATCCACCCTGAATTCCCTGTGCTTCCAGTTCCCATCTGTACCAGTGTATATCCTCTGATCTAGCCAGACTTGCAAGGTAGAATTCGGATCATGATAATGGGGGCGGGGAGGAAGTATTCAGGAACTAGAAGAAAGTTGTTTTTTTTTCATCGCTGCTACATCACTCCCTGACTGGCTTGTCTCCTCCCTGAGACCCCTCTGCAAGGGGATCTCCAGTGGCCTACAAATGGGCTTTGGGTCTCCACTCTGCACTACCCCCATCATTCACTATGGTAAGATTTTTTTTGTTCAGATGATGCCTTATACCTGATCCCTTCGACACCTCGTGATCACACAGGCTGATATGTTCTTCCATGTGACATGATGCCCCTCACTGACCCTGTTACATACTTTGAAACAGAACCAAAATGCATTCTGTCTGAGTTATTGCCACAGAACTCCCAGAGTAGGAAGACAGGCCTGGTTATCTACTCGCAAAAACTGACCAATGAAAACACAATGAATCACAACAGAATATCGTCCTATACAATATGATTCAACATAGTATCGTCCCCGATAGTGCAGGAAGCTAACCCCCCCTAGGTTGAAGTAAACCAGACTCACTGCCAATCCTGACTCACAGCGACCCCCTGCGAGCTTCCTAGACTGTCACTGTTGGTGGGAGTCAAAAGTCCAGTCTTTCTCCTGTGGAGCTGCTGGTAGTTTTGAACTGTCGACCGTGTGGATCACAGCCCAACGCCCAAGCACCACACCACCAGGGAGAAAAGCACACAGAGCACACAGTGGCTGCAATGGTGAAGATGGCAGAAGCCCAGCAACGTTCCACATGGAGCCATCATGAATCAGAGCAATCAGATGACGAGTGAACTTCACCTCGTCCACGGCTCTCCCGGTCTGTTTTCACCACGGAGAAGACCCTCTTCCTGGGAGCTCTGAGGGTTTGCTTCCCTACTCCTCCTTGGGCTGCAGCTTTGAGTCTCCGCAGCGGTGCTTCTCAGCGCCCCTGCTTCCTCTGCCCCATCTTCCCTTTGTTTAGCCCAAAACTCGTCGGGAGGTCAGGCTCGGGACAGGAGTCAGTGTTGCTTCCTTCCGGCTGAGATCCTGGGTGGGAGATCAGAGGGACCATGAGAAAAATGTTGAGCCTTTGCCCTGACCGGATGTGTCCCAAGAGGGGAGCAAAGTGGGCCTCACAGAGGAGACACTGTGATTCATTCCCGGTCTTTTTTGATTGGAGTCCAAAGATACACTCAGAAGTTAGGGAAGTGATATAGCCCAACCCTTTGAAGCACTCAGCTGGCTAGATTTCCTAGTGGATGCTCAATCTGAAATGAATGCTTTATCCCTTTGGAATGATGGCTCCCACCAGAATTACCTGGAGGGCTTGTTAAGACAGAATCCTGGCGTCTAGCCCCCAGAGTTTCTGATTCAATCGGTTTGGAGCAGGGCCTGGGACTTTGCATTTCTAACCAGTTCCCAGGTGATGCTGATGCTATTGGTCCAGGGACCGTGCACCTTGTGCACAGTGCACTAGGACAGACACCGCGGCTCAAACTTGGCTGTATTCACTCATCACGAGGACACTTGTTAAAATGTGAGTGCGGGGCTCAACTTAGGGCCTGCGATTCTGACAAGTGGCGAGATCACCCTTGCTCCAAAGCAAGGTTTCAAACTAGTTCATTCCAGTTCTCCTCCCTACTAAGAATTTGCCTTCCCACCCGAGATCTACTGAATCAGAATTGCCATTTTAGCACGACCCCCCACCTCCTCTCCAAGCTTCTTACAGATCCCTCAGAGCTTGTTAAAATGTAGACTCTGATGCAGTATCTCTGGGATGGAAAGGCAGATTGCCAGCAGGGCATCAAGCCAGAGTGAACCAGTGTGAAGCCCTGCTTGGAAGCAGTGGTTGTCCACCCTGTACATTAGAAACATCTGGAGGAACTTTGGGAACCCCTCCCCCCCCAAAAAAAAGTGCACAGACCACACTTGACGAATGAAATCAGAGTTTCTGGGAGTGAGGCCCAGGCGTGGAGGTTTTGTAAAGCTGCCCAGTGAATCCCATGTGCAGCCAGGATGAAAGACTATTGTTTTAGAACAATAGTTCCAAGCCCAGCCCCAGAGTTTAAACACATGGTATGCTTTTGCTCAGGACTGGGCGGTGTTTCTTCTGCTGTGCAGAGGAGCACTCAGACCTGGAAGCAATTCCACGGCACCTGACGATGGCAAACCTGACCTTGCCAATTCTGCCTTCCTGAGTCACACCTGATGGATCATAGCGCATCATCTCCCGATGTACCCTGCTAATCTCATAGTCTCCTAATGTATCCTCCCAAACTGTTCTCCACATACACATAATGCTACACACACACACACACACACACACACACACACACTCCCCGCTTCCAAACATTCAATGACTTCCCATTGCCTTTAGGATACCTGCAAAAGTCAGGAGATTGGAGGTGGGACCCAGGTCTTTGGGCCTCTGTAAAACACTCGGGGCGGTGTCCCTTGTGCCCTGTGCAACCGGGCTTGAGAACCACTTCTCTGGCTCTCCTCACCACATCCTACCTCCTCTTTACTCTTGGCCCTTGAAACGCAGCCTGCCTACCCCACATGTGGGAAACTGCCCTGAGCAGCAGCCTCCTGCCTAGCATTGGCACTGACCTCTCCCACTTACCTGCTCAACCTGCCAGTCCCTACTTTTACCCCCATCATTAGTTGCACCCCTGCATGTGTCCTTTGGCTCTCAGAGCTGCCTCCGGGCTCCTCTGTATCTTATTAACTGGCGGTCCCTCTTCTCCAGGTTCTGATCCTGACCTCCATTCTTCACATACCCTAGCTGGACCCTGGCTCTGCACACTCCTTCTCTCAGCTCAGCCATACTGGCTGCCTGTTCAGCCTCCCAATGCGCCCTTTGTCCCATCAAGGGTCAAGGATGTAGAACTTCCACAAATACTGACTGAGTGCCTCCAAGCTGGCCCTGGGTGTGATGTGTGTCAAAGCATACAGTCAACGACTTTTCAGCATGTATGTTCAGATGTGATGGAACAAAAGGAAAAGTGCTACAGTGTTACATATTGAGAAGAAGAGGGGCATCATGCATGGTGGCGATGGTGGGGTGAAGGAGGGTTGTATTTCACCTCAGAGCTAAGGGAGCAGTGGGAGTTGGTCACGTGAAGAACCTATTGCTGTAGAAGGAGACTCACGGTGGCCCACTAAGATGGGGTAGAACTGTCCTAGAGGGTTTCCAAGGGTGCATCATTATGGAAGCAGGTGGTCACCTCATTGTCCCTGGAGCAACTGTTGATGTCTCGAGTTAGCAGCCAAGCACTAAACCACTGTACCCCCAAGTCCTTTGGTGCCTAATTGAAGGATGTAAGAAAGAGAGGAGAAAGGGGTGGTATGAGGGAGGCTCAGTTGCAGAAGGGAGTCTGGCCCAGGGTCGGAGAGGAAGGGAGACACTGAAGGCCGGGATGGCTGTAGCAGAGAGAAAGGGGTGTGTGAGATGGCATCAGACCTTCTATCACTTACCTAGTACCCATTTTCTGACAAAGGTTCAGCACCCAGTAATTACCTACCATGCTCTGGTGGACCCCACTTTGCGTTTGTGAGCAGTTTAAACTCTGTTTGCATTTGGAGAAGAATTGGATTTTTTTTTTCTCCCTTCTCCATTTCTACCCCCTTTTCCTAGTCTTCTCTTTTCCTAGGGAAAGAGGCCCATGTTAAAGGAAGAGATGTGTTGGTGGTGTTGTTGTCATTGGTAGGTCCTGTGGAGTCATTCCTTGACTCATAGTGATCCTACGCACGGCTGAAGGAAACATGGCCTAGCCCTATGCCATCCTCACAGTGGTTGCTATTCTTGTGCCCATAGCTGCAGCGACTGTGCCCATCTATCTCATTGAGGGGCTTCCTCTTTTTCATCAGACCCTTTATATCTCCAAGCATGTTGTCCTTCTTCAGGGTCTAATCCCTCTTGATAACATGTTCAAAGCACATGACACGCAATCTTACCATCCTCGAGTCTAAGGAGCAGGTCTTAAAAGATGGGTGCCACGTTTAATTTAGTTGACCAGTCCCGAGTGTGGCATCCATGAAAAACATTGGAAACGGTCCTGTGTTTTTGAAATAAAATTGTGCATCTCCCCATCAACACACCTTCCACAGGGTCTGGGGATTTGAAAGGGATTTCACTACCCCATTGGATTATCCTCCAAGCCCTTCACAGTTAGACTGATTCCTTCCATCTTAGCTGTTGGAGACCAGCCCCATTTCATCATCACTAGAAAATAACAACAGTTCTGGTTCATGAAGTCCTCTGGGAGGAGATGGACGATTGTAGTGAAGGAAAGAGAATATCCCACGAGAAGCCATGATTCAGCAGAGAACTCCAGTGCTGCTGATCTATGCCCTGTGATCTTAAGAGATGCAGGTAGGTCAGTGAGTGCCAATAAGGGATGAGAACCTGCCATGGAACTAAATAGGAACAGCCTGAGCTGAAGGTGGGAAGAGTCCAAATAACTAATTAAAGATAGAAAAAAAGTGACGTGTCAAAAAGAAAAAAGAGAAAGACCATAAATATAGTGTTCAGTATCCAACCTTGTACTTAATTCAATACTGTCTTCTGTATATATTAATTAAACCAAATCTGTTGAGTTGATTCCAACTCATAGAAACCCTATAAGAACAGGGGGTTGAGGACTGTCCTGACCCGTCCCCTCATCTGCATGTGAAAGATGGACATTGAATCAGGAAGATTAAAGAAGAAACATTGCATTGAATTGTGGTTCTGGCAAAGAAGATCGAAAGTACTGTGAGCTGCAGGAAGAACAAAGAAACCTGTCTTGGAAGAAGTACAGCCAGAAGGGTCTTTAGTAGCAAGGAGAGCAAAAACGTCATTTCACATTCTTTGAACATGTTATCGGGAGAGATCAGTCCCTAGAAAAAGCAAACCTCCTGCCTGGTAAGGGAGAAGGGCTGTGAGCAAGAGGAAGCCCTTTGGAGAGTGGATTGACACCGTGGTTGCAAGAAGAGGCTCAACCATGGCAACCATTGTGAAGACTGCATGGGACTGGGCAGTTTCCTTCAGATGTACACAGGGTCACTATGAGTCGGAGCCGATTGTAAGGCACCTGAAGTAGTTAGTTTATTGTGCCAACCTGGCTGATAAACACATGTGGGGTTAATTGAAGGGTGGAGGGATAAATGGCTCGGTGAGGCCCACCTTTCAAGTTCTCAGGGCTCTTGCTTTCTGATGGTCGGACCAGGGTGCAGCTGCCTTAGCCAGTTCCCTGCTTTCGCTGGCAAGGCTCACTTCCTGCAAGACAGCCCTGAGGAGAAGCCACATGGGCCCACCCTGATGCAGCCCTGGGTGCTGGATTACCCGTGTGGAGACCCCTGCCAAAGTTGAGATTCTTACACATGCACTGACTCAGCTTTCCTCCTGCAGTCAGCATCATTGCGTGTGTTTCGTGAGATGGAGGAGGGCTTCGTGGATTGGTGTTGGACATATGGGTTCATGGGTTAATGTTGGACTTGTGGGCTTGGGCAGCACTGGGTTGGGATGTTTTCTTGATGCACAGCACACTTAATCTTTATGTAAAACTCTCTTATACACGACTTTCTGTGGATTTGTTTCTCTAAAGTACCCATTACAGCACCTAACAATAACAGCTTCCAAACTGAGAGTCAATCCCTCTTGGGAGAATCTGTACCCCTCTACCCATAGCCCATCTCGAAGAGGTAAATCTAAGCAGTCACTATTGGCATCAGCTAATCTTGTTCTCCTGGCTACAGCTGATTGGATCATCTGATTTAAATGGTTCAAATAGATTCTCTTGAACATCTCAATGGAAAAAAAGAAGCCTAACTTTGTGACTCGGGTATGGCTGTCCCTAATGTAGTCTTTGTTGTTGTCAAGATGATTCTGACTTAGGGCAACTTCAAGTGGGCAGAGTGCAGTTGCGCTGCATGGGATTTTCAAAGCTGTGATCTTTCACAATCAGATCCCCAGACCTTGCCTCCGAGGTGCCGCCCAGGGGTTTTGAACCACCACCTTTTCAGTTAGGAGTCCATCACTTAGCCATTTGTGCCACCCAGGGCCTTCTTAGAGGTGGCCCTATGAAATGGACCGAGCCAATCTGACTCTATGCGCTCCATTTCCTTGGCCAAAGGGATTGTTCAAGCACATGACCCAAAGGAGGCCCACCAGAATCCTCCCCAGAATTTAGCCAGCGCTATTGGACTGCTAACTGTAATGTCGACCATTTCAAACCCACCGTCCACTCATCAGGAGAAAGACGAAGCTGTCTGCTCCTGTAAAGATTTACACTGCCACAAAAATCCTATATAGGGTGACTATGAGACTAATCTTGATGACATGAGGCTAACTGAGAAAAACGGTTTTCCTTTCCTCTGGGATTGTAAGCGGTGGGGAGGTGCACTATAAGCCTCGAGCTGGTGCTGGCTTGTTGCCACACCTAAGTTCAAAGGCAATATAAAGAAGAGCACCTAGACAGATAGTAAGCACTGGACTTCAGCTGTGTCTGAAGCTAGAGACCTGTAGAGTTGTGACTGAATAATTTTGAGGGGTTGCATAAAACGGCATGGAGGGGCCACATCTGACCTTGTCTGGCTTCCCTATTGCGCGAGGCAGGCAGGAGTCAGACATGCCTTCCCTCTCCATCTTTCTTTGCCCTATCAGAATAGGGTTTAGTCAGCAACAGCCTACAGAGCTTTCCTTCTTTGCTGGACTCATCATTCATCAAGAAAAGCCACCCAGACCTCACAGACAATACTCACAATTATGGAGGTTTATTTAAAAGTTAATAGGTTATCGCTAGTCAGGAACAGTAAACAGTAAGGATACAATCATTAGTCCACGGCAGTACTTGTCCTTAACCATTTGTCAAGTCTTTTTCTGTTCATCTGTGAGTTCACTGCTCTGTTCATAGTCTCATAGTCTCAGTGCTGCTGAGACCATGTAATCATCATGTAATTATCTATCCATCCATTGGGTCTACACATATTTATTAAGCACCTACAAAGTATAAAGTTAAGGAGTCCTGGTGCCATAGTCTATATAGTTGGTTACGAATTGGACTGCTGACTACAAAGTCATCAGTTTGAACCCACCAGCTGCTCTTAGGGAGAAAGAGGAGGCTTTCTGTTCCTATAAAGAGTCACAGCTTGGAAACCCACAGGATCAGTTCTACTCTACCATCAAGGTTCCCTCTGAGTCAGAATTGACTCAGTGGTGATAAGAATAGGGTTGTACTAGGAGCGAGAATTGACTTGGTGACACACGGCGGCACATACCAGGCACTGGTGATACCAAGATAAATGAGACCCCTCTCTGTCCTCAAAGGGAGGTAGTACTTTCCATTCACAGCACTTTCAACAACTCATAATTATCTATATTTATAAGACGATTTATTTAATCCTCTCTTCCCCACTATGTCCATTTTAACAGGTCTGCTACTATTCCTTTCTTGTTCAGTGTTGTATTCTAGCACCTGGCAGGGTCTCTAGCAAACAAGAGCCATTTAATGTACAAGTGGGTATCCCCTTTCCCCCCTACCCCCAAATGGAAAACAGCTCTGCTTGGCGGAGCTTTCATAGTATAGCATGTTTCCTGCTAGGCGAGCATTGAGCAACTCACTCTGAGTTAGTGCACCCAGTGCCGTCAACTGCGAAGGTTCTCTCTGGTCACAGTGAACTTTTTCTTGAAAGCAGTTTCACTTGAACCTCATATTTTGTGATGGCTGATTTAAAAGCACAGTGTGAGGCTGTGAAATTTTGTGTCCTGCTTGGGAAAAATGCCACAGAAACTGTTGTGATGTTGAACACAGCTTATAAAGACAGTGCTATGGGGGAAAACTCAAGTGTACAAGTGGTTTTCCCATTTCAAAAAGGGTAATACGTCGATTGATGACAAACCTCGTTCTGGATGTCCATCAACTTCCCAAACGGATGAAAATGTTGAAAAAATGTGTACACTTGTGCTCAAAGACTGATGATAGGCCATTGAAGAGATGGGGAAGTTATCTGGAGGATGTTGGAGCTTGGTTCAGCGAATTTTAACATAAGATTTGGGAATGAAAAGGATTGCTATGAAATTTGTGCCTCGGGTTCTGACTGACCAGGAAAAAGAGCTTCGAATGGAAACATGCTGTGCTTTGAAAGAACAGTTCCAAGTCAACCCAGACTTTTTTCCGAAGGTTATTACTGATGATGAGACACAGTGCTATTCTTACAACCCCCAAAGCAAACATCAGTCAAGCCAGTAGAAGATGCCATTGTCACCTCCACCACAAAAGCTCATCAAGTGAAATCAAAGATCAAGATGATGCTCTTTTTATTTTTCTATGCAGGGGATAGTACATTTGAAGTTTGTTCCACCAAGTCAGACTGTTAATCAAGCTTTCTATTTAGAGGTTCTGAAAAGATTGTGTGCAACAAAAAAGGCCTGATTTGTGGCAGACAGGACTGGTTTTGCCACCACAACCATATACCTGCTCACACAGCCATCTCTGTGCCGGTTTTGGGAAAAAACCAGCATGCCTCTCTTGCTCCACTCACTTGACTCACCTGACCTCACTCCGTGTGACTCCTTTTTATTTCCGAGAGTGAAGAGGGACATGCAAGGACAGTGATTTGATGATGTAGAAGAGGGGAAGAATAAAATGAGGGAGGTGCTATCAGCCATCCAAACAGATGAGTTTGAAAACTGTTTCCAAGAATGGAATTGCCGATTTGACAAATGTATTAAGTGTAATAGAGAGTCCTTTGAAGGTGATAAGGTTGTTTTGTAAAAAATTTAAATACATAGCTTTGAGGAAAACAATTCTGGTGTTTTTTGGGTACCCCTTTGTCTGCTTGGTCCATAAATGATGGCTGAAGGACTTCCAGTCTTTACAAGACTTACACTCCCATGCCTCACTCATTAATGATGTCCTACTCGGACATTCCACTTTCATGGCAACTCTGAATTTTCCCAGGTGCCCTTTCTCCATGGACAACCACTACCAGTAAACCAAACATTCTGCTGGAGGCCCCAGGGCCAGCGGGCCACACAGAGGACAGCAGCCAGCCCACCGCAGGATGCCTTCCACCTTGGGTCTGGCCACAGGGATCCCACGCCAAGGAGATCCTTGGCTGGATGATTCAAGGTCATAGGTGGGCCCTAAAATTCCAAAGATGTTGGGGGACGGTGTATACAGGAAGGAGGCCATGTCAAATGGAGGATGGTGGGGTCTTCTTGAAGGGCGATGACCAGGAGGCAGCAGATGGCGTGGGATCCCTGATGCCTACCACTCCCACCCCTTCCCTTTACCTCCACAGGCTCCTGGTGGAGGAGAAGAGGAGCTCTTCAGGTCTTAAGCACCTGAAGATGCAGGGGCACCCCACCGGTGGTGAGCCATAGGGGTGGGGGAAGGTGACACCAAGGACAAAGGGAGGTCAAGTAATGCCCAATTTGCAGGAAGACCTATCTTTTGGAGCCTAACTATACTGATGAGTAGCCCACAACATTGGGCTGCTCACCACAGTCAGCAATTTGAAACCACAGGCTAGTCCACTGTCAAAAACTAAGGCTTTCTGCCCCCATGACGCTTCCTATCTTCGGAAGCCCATGGGGGCAGTTCTACTCAGTCTTTCGGCGTCACTGTGAGTCGGAACCAAGTGGGTGGTGGTGAGTTTGGTTTTAAAAATCATGTTGGTGAGTGAGGGTGTGAGTACAGGTATCTTCCTCCTCTTCCCTGAACCCACGTCTTCTATCATCTCCTATCACCTCTTAGCCCCCTGCGGGAGGTCTGTGTGGAGAATCAAACACAGTCACACATTTTAAGAGTGAGGTGACTAGTATTCTCCAGAATGGCCTACAGCATCATTGCAGGCTCTGAGCTGAGGGGATTGGGTCACTGAGACTACCTCCTAGGAGGTAGGTCCTTGGACTCTCGGGACTCTTTCCTTCCAGGCAGGGCTCCCATTAAAACTGCTCAGGAGAGAGTGCGGAAAATGCCCTTCGTTAATTGACCTCAAGGAAGCCGTGTGTGGAAAGTTGATGTGAACGTGAGAAATGACCATCTGTACACTGGCCCGAGAGGCTGGCGCTCTGTGTACAGCTATGCAAGTTGTGTCCCAGACAAGAGCACCAGGCCACAGAGGCGGAAACCCCATTGGGTTCTGCTCCCCAGCCCTGCACCCTGACAGGTGGCTGGCTTAAAGATACCCTGTGGCCAGAGGTGGCTCAGGGGACGGCCTGCTGTTCTCAGGAGGAACAAAGAAGTAATGCACGTGGGAGGGTGCAACGGGCACCTGGATCCGCAAGTGTTTACACTGAGCATCCACTCACAAGGCAGCGGGCTGGGCGTAGGGAACCAAGGATGGCCCCCCTCAGCTTCCCCCCCCACCAGGCACTCAGCTCTCAGAGTGACAAGGACTGCTTCCTCGTAATAACAGGGGACACTAGTCAGAGGCCATCTGAGACGGAAGCAGTCAGGTGGGGGAGGAGGCATTCTGCTTCCCGGAGGATGAAGGGCTTGGCCGGCAGCCTGCCTGCCCTGGTCTCTGTACTGGCTGGCAGGGTGTGGAGGGGGCCCTATTCACACTGCAGAGAATGCATGCACACAGTTTTACAGAAAAACTATTTAGTCCCAAGGAGGCCTTGCTTTCTTTCTTTCTTTTTTAATTACCCATATTCACTCTTAGTCTGTTCTTCATGGTACATGGAGACTTGGGGGCTATTTCCAGCTCAAGATGCAGGGATGCTGATGAGCAGTGGGGTTTCTGCAGCTGATTGCTGATAGGACAGAGCTGTTGGCACCCTGCAGAGGTGCTAGGGACAGGCAGCTTAACAGCAAATGGCCAGCACATGGCGGGTGGGCGGGAGGACGTCTGGCTGGTTCAGGGGGAGGACAGGGGGATGGAAGCAACCCTGAAATAGCATTCTGGAAGTGATAAGCTGAAGACATCGTGGCTCTGTGTGCCTCCAGCACCACCTTGCTCCCAGTGTCGGCGTCCAGGGCAGCAGAGAGGGACAGAATGAAAACTCTAGGGGTATATGTATTTTGCTCGTCTGGAAAAATTGACCTGCTGTATGGTTCCAACTATGTGATATTTTGGAAAATGCAAAACTATAACCAAACCAAACCAAACAAAACCCAAAGTCCCTGGCATCAATTCCAAATCATAGCAACCCTAGAGAAAAGGGTAGAACTGCCGCCGTGGGTCTCTGCAAGTCTAACCCCTCATGGGGGCAGAAAGCCCCCTCTTTCTTCCACAGAGTGGTCAGTGTGTTGGCACTGCTGAGCTTGTGGTTGGCAGCCTAACTTGTAGCTCACTACGCCACCAGAGCTCCTAGGGAGACAGAGGAACACTCAGTGGTTGCCAAAGGGTCAGCGGTCAGGAGGGATGCGTAGGAGGAGCACAGGACGTGTTCAGGGCAATGAAACGAGCCTGTATGCTACGGTAACGCTGAGCACACAGTTTTGTCAAATCCCACCGGACAAAGAGTGACCCCCAATGACAACCATGGAGTTTAAAGTTCATAATCAGGGTTCAAGATTGCTCCTCCATGACAACAAATGCACACAAGGGTCCCCAAACCAAACTCACTGCCATCAAGTCGATTTCCGACTCATGGTGACCCTATAGGACAGGGTAGAACACCTTGCTGTGGGTTTCCAAGACTGTATTCCTTATGGGCATAGAAAACCTCCCTTTCTCCTGTGGAGCTCCTAGTGGTTTTTTTTTTTTTTGAGCTCCTAGTGGTTTTGAATTGCTGACCTTGGGGTTAGCAGCCCAAGGCAGAACTACTACACCTCCAGGGCTGGCTTTGCCACATAGCGATGCAAGAAGGTAATACTAGAAGAAATGGCATGCAAGGGAGAGGGACATAGAAGGATATGGTGTGCTTTCTGCTCCATTTCTCTATGAATCTGAAACTTCTCTGAAAAAGAAAATCAATTTTTAAAAACAGCTAAAGAAAAAAACAAAATTGCTTCTGTTGCTGCACGTCAGGAATGTTGTTGCAGGGCCCAGAGAGGCAACCTCCACCCAACCCCTCCCAACAGAGAAGAACAAATCATCTTAATGAAAGCAGTCAAACCTTAAGTGCTCAAAATAGTTTGGGAAGGTGGGGGTGGGGAAGGGATTGTGATCCACTATAAAGTTCCATGAATAGCCTTGGTGGCGTAGAGGTTGCATGTTGTTGCTAACCTCCAGGCCAACAGTTCAAAACCAACAGCTGCTTCATGAGTGAAAGCCTGTCTACTCCCATAAAGAGCTACAGTCTTAAATGGGTGCATAAGCAAATGTGGTGAAGAAAGCTGATGGTGCCCGGCTATCAAAAGATATAGCATCTGGGGTCTTAAAGGCTTGAAG
>NW_022106471.1:7830755-7879192 GCF_000313985.2 Echinops telfairi | reverse complement strand
TCACACAGGCTGGTGTGCTTCTTCCATGTGGCCTTTGTTGATTCTGAGCTAGATGGCTGCTTGTTTACCTTCAAGCCTTTAAAACCCCAGATGCTCTATCTTTTGATAGCCAGGCACCATTAGCTTTCTTAACCTTAACATTTGCTTATGTGGAATATTTGTGTAAACTTTGAAAGGAAATTACTCTAGGACAGGGGAACTCAAACTTTTTAAACAGGGGGCCAGTTCACTGTCCCTCAGACCCGTTGGAGGGCTGGACTATAGTTTAAACAAAAAACTATGAACGAATTCCTATGCACACTACACATATGAAGTTAAAAAAAGGGCAAAAACACCCAGCGGGCCGGATAAATGTCCTCGGTGGGCCATAGTTTGAGGACCCCTGCATCTAGGAGGTCATCTTTAAATTAAACAAGGTAACAGGGTCTACTCCCAGGAAGGCAGGCTTCTCCAGGAAAACAGACCAGTGAGTTAGGAAGGTAGGTAGGTCGGTAGGTAAGTTGCTAAGCGGTCGATTAGATGGCTAGTGTCTTATTGGGTCTGTTTCTCTATTTGAGACAGAGTTGTCATCTTTCAATCTAGATAGAGTTATTTTAAGGAATTGGTCCACATGATTATGAGGCGTGGGATGTCCAAAATCCTTAGGTCGAGCAATAGACTGGACACTTGAACAGCGTTGTGTATGAAATTGGTAGACCAGGAGGCAACCAATTTCGGAACTGGAAATTCCAGAAAGATTTCTGTTTACAGTCTTGAGGCACAAGCTCTCTGTGGGTCGAGACCCCTTTGGGGGTTGAATGACCCTTTCACGGGGGTCATCTAAGACCATCAGAAAACACATATTTCTGATGATCTTAGGAACTGAGACACCACTCCTCTATCCATCTCCAGGCAGGTCTGCCCACATGCAGATACGCCCACATATGAGTACCCGATGTGAAGACTATTACCCAACTACAGCCTTGTTTTTCTTAGCACTTGTATTTCAGGCAGGAAGATAAGTATTTATAAGCTTAGTTCTAGCCCAAACTATTGAGGCTGCATTATTATTACCTCAGACGTAGCTTTGAGGGAGAGTGGTGCATGACTACCCACATCTCAGAGGAAAAACATGTTTTTAAACCGTTGAAAACAAGATGATGGTGTGTGCATTTTGTTTTTGTTAAGTCATGCAACATAAGTCACATTTTAACTCCCTTTGGAGTGCATGAAAACGACTAGTTTCCCAGTCAAGTGAAATGCAGAAATTAAGGGAAAGTGAAAGCTCTCCTAAGAGAGGCTGAACGAAGGTCAGCAGCACCCTGGATTGGTCAGTGAGTGTGGTTCAATGATTAAAGTGCTCACCTCGCCTCCTGAAGGTGGGTGGTTCAAACCAGTCCAGTGATCCCATGAGAGGAAGACGTGGTAAGCTGTACTGGTAGAGAATGGAGCCTAGAAAACTTTATGGGGCTTATAGAGGTCTAAATACAGGCATGTACATATGTAAATATATTTATATATGATGATGGGGAAATATAGTTATGTGCATATATTTATAAGTTTAGTACTAAGGTAGCAGATGGACATTGGGCCTCCACTCAAGTACTTCCTCAATGCAAGAACACTTTGTTCTATTAAACTGGCATTACATGATGCTCACCTTCCCAACATGACTGCTGAAGACAAAGCGGGTGCATAAGCAAATATAGTGAAGAAAGCTGATGGTGCCAGCTATCAAAAGATACAGTGTCTGGGGTCTTAAAGGCTTGAAGATAAACAAGTGGCCACCTAGTTGAGAAGCAACAAAGCCTACATGGAAGAAGCACACCAGCCTGTGTGATCATGAGGTGTCGAAGGGATCAGGTATCAGGTATCAGGCATCAAAGAACAAAAAATCATATCATTGTAAATGAGGGGGAGTGCGGAATGGGGACCCAAAGTCCATCTGTAGGCAACTGGACACCCCCTTACAGAAGGGTAATGGGAAGGGGATGAGCCAGTCAGGGTGCAGTATAGCACTGATGAAATATACACCTTTCCTCTAGTTCTTTAATGCTTCCTTCCCCCCACTATCATGATCCCAATTTTACTTTACAAATCCAGCTAGACCACAGCATGTATACTGGTACAGATAAGAACTGGAAACACAGGGAATCCAGGACAGATAAACCCTCAGGACCAATAATGAGAATAGCGATACCAGGAGGGGAAGGGAAAGGTGGAGGGAGAGAGGGGGAACCGATCACAATGATCTACATATAACTCCCTCCCTGGGGGGCAGACAACAGAAAAGTGGGTGAAGAGAGACGTCGGACAGTGTAAGACATGACAACAACATAATAATAATTTATAAATTATCAAGGGTTCGTGAGGGAGGGGGCGGGGAGGGAGGGGAAAAATGAGGAGCTGATACCAAGGACTCAAGTAGAAAGCAAATATTTTGAGAATGATGATGACAACAAATGTACAAAAATGCTGACGCAATCAATGTATGTATGGATTGTGATAAGAGTTGTATGAGCCCCCAATAAAATGATTTTTTAAATAATAAATAAATATTCCTACGCAATAGATTTGGAACTTCACCTGGTCTCAGTGGATCCAATCAGTCTGGTTTCCATGAAAAATTTAACTTTTGCTCCATATTTTTCTTCCTTTTGACCAAGATCCATCTATTGGGTCCATGACCAGAATGTGAGTAATGGTAGCCATCTTTTGCTCTCATGGCAAAAGAGAGTAGCTCATGGATTCAATCACACCTATAGACCATTTCCTTCTTTGATTCCTGTGTCTCCTTCTTCCTCTGTTGCTCCAGGCAAAGAGAAACCAATTGTATCTTGGGTGGCTTCTCAAGCAAGCTTTTAAGACATTGTTGGTCATGCTTTATCCAGAGGTTCTTAAGTAGCTGCAGTGAGTAAAGGCTTTCTATTTGCAAAAAGCCCATTCTAACTTTCTCAGCAGAACACCTAACTTAGTTTCACAAATGAGCCAGAGCTTCAGAAAGGGTGTGATGGAGATACTATGGTTGTCTTCCCTATCACGGACCATGCCTGCCACCCATCCCCCTCCTCCTTTTGAGCTTCCCTGCTATAATCAACGAGGGCCACAGCTACTTCTTGGGGGTTTCAACACTGTGATAATTTCTCAGGAGCATTTAAGACCTGACTGCTAAGTTTACAGAAATTGTATCATCCAGTTCTTTCATGGATGGAAAAATTCAGAAACATCCATGGTAATCACTAAGAGCAGAATTTCTCTGGACTCCAGATCCCAGTTCTTCATTCTCCCCTTTGTCCTCTCCTAAGTAAGCAAAAATGCCCATTAACCCCAGAGGCTGCTAGACAAATGCCTAGCGCACTGACCTAGCTTGACCTCCTTTAGAAAAACTGCGTACCTGTTAGGAATCATTTGCAGCACTCTGATCCCAGCCAACAGCTACGTTGGCAGTGTACAGCAGCTCCTGCTGAGGGAGAAAGGAGATGCTTTGACTGCACTGGTGGGAAGGTCACGTGCTGTACATGTAGGCCACAGGGTGTTAATGCTGTCTAGCTTCTGTAGAAAAATCCTAGGCAAACCTATCTCCTTTCTAGGATAATCAGACTCTTACAGCTCAACTGTCCCTCTCCACTACGCAGTGTGCCTAGGCAAAGTCATTCAAAGATGAGCTAGGAACAGCCTTTAACCAAGTAAGGTCAGCAGGAGATGTGTCCTAAGAAATAGCAGTGATGCTAAGGACTGAGCTATCTTGAGGGGAGCTGAAAACCAAGGAATTAAAGCAAAGAAGTGGAAGACAGGGCCCTGTTTCATAATGGATGTGACCTCGTTCTTGCTCTTCAGTTGGTGTCCGATTGCATGGGATTTTGAAATTGTTCATCCCTCTTAAAGCAAAAATATGACAAACCCAACCCCAATCTACTGTCATCAAGCCAATTCTTTTGAAAGACCTATCTATATGAGACCAATTTGATGACAGTAGCCCCCAAGCACAAATGAAAATTTTAAGGGGCAGAGTGTCTGAGTTAATGGTGGTGAAGCAACACGAGAATGGTGATACAATGTGAGGCAACCTTTACACTGAACTGCACGTGTAAAAACTGTTGCATGGGTATAGGCTTTGCATATACTTTCATCAAATACTTAAGAAACAAGCCCACCCATGTGGAAGAAAAATATTACCAAAATGTTTTAATATCTACTAAACTTTGCCTCTTTTTGCCATACTTATTCCATCTGTATGCCGAGCAAAGAACCTGAGAATCAAGGCTATGTGAAAAAGAACACAGCACCAAGAGTGGAAGAACGTTGATTGACCTGAGATAATCAGATGACACAATTTTGCTGAAAACTAAGAATATGTGAAATACTTGCTGATGAAGATCAAGGACTATTGCCTTCACTAAGAATTACAACTCAATGTAAGGAAAACCCAAATCCTTACAACTGGATCAATAGACTACATTATAGCAAAAAGAGAAAAGATTGAAGTTGTCAAGGATTTAACTTTGCTTAGATCCTCAGCCCATGTTTATGGAAGCAGCAGTAAGCAATCAAATGACATATTTCACAGGGCAAATGTGCTGCACGAGACCTTTTTAAAGCGTTAAAGAGCAATATTGCCACTTTGAAGATTAAGGTGCACTTGACGTTAGCCATAGAGTATTTTCAATTGCCTTATATGCATATGAGTTAGTTAAAGTTTATTGTGCCAACCTTGCCGATAATCACATGTGGGGTTAATTGAAGGGAGGAGGGATAAATGGCCCAGTGAGCCTCACCTTTCAAGTTCTCGGGACTCTTGCTTTCTGATGGTTGGACCAGGGTGCAAGTGCCTTAGCCAGTTCCCTGCTTCAGCTGGCCAGGCTCACTTCCTGCAAGACATCCCTAAGAAGAAGCCACATGGACCTACCCCGATGCAGCCCTGGGTGCTGGAGCAGCCGTGTGGAGACCCTGCCAGTGCTGAGATACTTACACATTCACTGACTCAGCTTTCCTCCTGCAGTCGGCATCTGAGTGTGTGTTTTGTGAAATGGAGGAGGACTTTGTGGGTTGGTGTCGGACATATGAGCTAATGTTGGACTTGTGGGCTTGGGCAGCACTGGGTTGGGATGTTTTCTTGATGTGCACTTACTCTTTATATAAAACTCTCTCTTAGACATATGCGTTTCTGTGGGTTTGTTTCTCTAAAGTACCCAGACTAACACAGCATGTGAAGGTTGGACAATGAATAATGAAGACCTCAGAAGAACTTAATTAATGTGAATTATGGCGTTGGTGAAGAATACTGAAAATTCCATGGATTTCCAGAAGAACAAACAAGTCTGTTTGGAAGAAGCACAGCCAGATGCTCTGCAGCCATAAGGATGTGAGACTTCATCTCTCCTACTTCAAATATCATGCTAGGTAGCAGAGAGGGTCCTTGAAAAAGTAGAAGAACCCCATCGAGATGAATTGGCACAATGGTCACAACAGTGAGCTCAAATATTGCAACACGTGGAAGACGCTGCAGTGTTTCCTTCTGTTGTACATGAGGGCACTGGCAGTCACCACCCCCTTAACGACCACCACCACCAGGCACCCAAGAAAGGGAACTCACTGTGTTCCAGAAGCAAAAGATGAATAGGTGTCCCGTGCATAAACTGATATCTGAATGTCTGTAAGCTGTGGAAGTCCCTGAGTGGTGCAAATGAGTAACTTCTAACCAAATGGTTAGAAGACTCCACCGAAAAATAGGCCTAGCAATCTACTTCAGAAAAACCAGCTGTTTTTCTGCATCCATCAGGCTCTACTCTGATAAACACGATTTGCCATGAGTTAGAATCAATTAAGTGGCAATTGAAATTAAATTTAATTTAATTTAAAAATAAATCACAAGTACTTCTGCTTGTTTTTTTTTCTTTCTTGTTCAATGTGGAAATCCAAGCTGTGATATTATTGTTAAAACTTGCCTGGACTTGATGTGAAAAGAAAATAGAAAAATTCAATGAGAGATAGTAAAAAGACCCCAAATGAAGAATTACCATGCTTGTATTATTTCACAGGACAGCCTAACAACATACCACAAACTGAGTGGTGTAAGACAATAGAAACATGTCCTTTTGCAGTTTGGGAGACTAAATGTCAGAAATTAGTGTGCCAGCAACACCATGCTCCCTCTCATGGCTGCAAGGAAGAATTCTTCCCCTTTCTGGTGCCTCTAGGACCTCATCATTACTTGCTCACATCTACAAAGACCCCATTTCCAAATAAGGTCACATTCATGCATTTTAGGGGTAATGTGATTTAACCTAGTTTAATGGTCTGGGATAAGGAGACATGATATGAAGACCAATATGTTCCAAGTTTATCTGTAGTTGCAACCCAAATCACAATGGCAATGGTTTGTGAAAACTAATCAGTGCTTATAAAATGCATACAGAAAGGCAAAGGAGAGATGATCTTAAAGGAGGTAGAAATGTAGGAGAAAGGATACGGGCCCTCATTAAGAACCAATTTTCAAAACGAATTCAGAAGGGATCAAAGAACTAGATCCATAGGATCTGAACTATAAAAGACTTAGAAGAAAACATAGGGGTAATGCTTCCGGGCCTAGTCTTCAGCAATTGATTTTTAGATAGGCGAAAGCACAGTGATAAAAGATAACCTGGATAGCTGGAATCTCATCAAAATTACAAATGTTTGCACATCAAAGGGTATTACCAACAAAGTGAAGAGGCAGGCATACAGAGCAGGAGAACAGTTTTTGGAGCCATGTAGCAGATAAGTGCTTAATATCCAGAATATATAACCAACCCCCCAAACAGAAAAAGACAAAGCATGGGCAAATAGGTATTTCACCAAAGAGGATATACTCATATGCATGGCCAATAAGCTTATGAAATGATGCTCAATGGTCATTAGCCCTTTTTGTTGTCACATACCACAGAGGCTGTTCCCACTCGAAGTAGACCTGCCCCATCGGGTTTTCTAGCTGGAATCTCCATAGGGGCAGATTGGCAGGTCTTCGTTCCCCTCCAAGTTGCTGGTAGGTTTAATCTTCAGACCTTTCAGTTAGCTGAGCACTTAATCACAGAGCCACGCGGGCACTCATTACTCACTGCCATCACGTCGATTCTGACTGACAGCAACCAGGTAGGGCAGAGGAGAACTGCCCCTGTGGTCTCCAAGACTATAAATCTGTATGTAAGTAGAAAGCCTCATCTTTCTCCAGAGGAGTAGCTGGTGGTTTCAAACTGTTGACCTGGTGGTTAGGAGGCCAGCATGCAACCCAATATGCTACCAGGGGCTCCCATTAGAGAAATGCAAATCTGAAGCATGATGAACTATCACTTCATCACTGGGATGGCTAAGATGAAAAATAAACAATTAAAACCAGGAAACAGCAATGGTTGGTAAGGAAAGTAACATATCTTTTGCTGGTGGGAATACAAAATGGTAACGACTATTGTGGAGTATAGTTTGGCAGTTCATCGGAAAGTTAAACATAAAACTGTCATCTCGCTGCCATGGAGTCAATGCTGACTGACAGCGGCCCTATTGGACAGAATAGAATTAACTTCCTGGGGTTTCTGAGGCTATAAATCTTTACAGGAGCAGAAACCCTCGTCTTCCTCCTGCAGAGCAACTGGTGAATTGGAATCACTGGCCTTGCAGTTAGCAGCTCAGCACATAACTTACTATGCCACCCAAAATCTCATTGCTGCCAAGTCCATTTTGATTCATAAGAACCCGATAGCACAGGGTAGGATTGCCCCAGTGGGTTTCCAAGACTGTAACTCTTTAAGGGAGTAGAAGCCTTATCTTTCTCTCGTGTAGCAGCTGGTGACTTTGAACTAATCATCTTGCTCTTAGCAGCCCGTAACTCGTAACTCACTAGCCACCTAGGCTCCTAAAACTACCATATCAAAATTCATTGCCATCCAGGTGATATCAACTCATAGTGACCTTACAGGACAGGGTAGAACTGCCCGTGTGGGTTTCCGAGACTGTATCTCTTTTGGGAGTTGAAAGTCTTATCTTTCTCCAAGGGAGCAGCAGATGGTTTTGAACGCTTGCCCTTGGGGTTATCAGTCCGAAGTGTAATCCACTATGCCACCAGGGCTCATCAGCAATTCCACTACTAGGTTCTATACCCAGAGAATTTGAAAATAGCAACATAAACAGACCATGTACACACCATGTTCATTGTAGCACTGTTCACAACAGCCAAAAGGTGGAAACACCGAAATGTCCAGCAATGGGTGAGGAGATAAAGAAAATGTGCTATGTACATATAGTAGACTACTACTCAGCCATAAAGAGAAATGAAGTCCGGATGCACGCCACAGAACAATGAACTTTGAAAACACTGCTGTGTGAAAGAAGCCATTCACAAAAGGACATTGTATGACGATATTAACAGGAAATTTGCAGATAGTAAAATCATAGAGATTACTGTTGAATAATGAAACCAGAGGAGGGAGTGATGGGGAAAGGGACAAACATGTTTAGGTAGCACAGAGTTGTTGTTTATGGGGATGAAAAATTTGACAATGGATGTTGGTCGTGGATGCAGAACACAATTGATGCAATTGGTTTTATTTGTACAGATGAAAAAATATTGAAAATTGGTAAAATGTTTTCCTATCTATATATCTATCTTTAAAAGAATGTTCTATAAAGCCCTAGCAATTAAGAGAGAAGGGTTGATGTGGAAAGAGACCAAGATGTGTGTTCAGAAGAAACGTGCTACATGAGGAAAATGTGCCTTATAACAGAGCAGGTATTATAGATCAGTAAAGAAAGGAATGTACCCCAAACAGAGCTGGGATTATTGGTTAATCAGACAATGATTGGAGGGAAAAGGAGGTGAGGGTGTGGAGAAATTGGGTTATTACCTCATATCATACACAGAAATCAAATCCAAGTAGATTAAACATTAAAAAATGTTTAAAGATATGCTTATGAATTACTGAAACGTGTAGAATATCTTAATCATTGAGTCAGAAAGTTTTCACAAATCACAAAATGCACAAATATATAAAACAAAGTAGTTATACATTTGCATATGCAAAAATTTTAAATGTTTGTTCATCATACCATAACCTTGAAATCATGAAAGACAAAGAAATAAAACACCCCAAACCTGAGATAAGATGTTTGAAAAAAATACCACTAACAAGAGATTAAGAGATAGTGTTAGGATATAAAAAATAATTTCTCTCAATTAGTAAGAAAAAGATAGCATAATACAAGAAAAAAATAGGGGGAACAAACAAATCAGGAGGCACAGGAGGAGGGAACAAAAATGGCCAATAAACACATGCAAATATATTCAACCTCATTAACCATCAGAAAAAATTAAACCGAGAATTAAATATCATTTCCCCACCATAAGTGTTATCAAAACATGCTAACAACCATGTCCAGAGTTAGAGGGTCAGTGAACAAACACCTAGAGGAGAGCTTATGGATTGCTGGTGGGTGTGCAGATGGACAGTCAGTGGAAACCACTGTTTCCCAGTGAACTTTCAGATACACATTCCCTGAGACTCAGTGATTCCAGTGCTAAGTGTGTATGTTACGGAAACTCTGGTATGTGTGAACCAGAGGGCATGTATAAGAATGTTACAGGCAGCACTGTCTTTAATGGGGGGAAAACTGAAAACCATTCCATGGGAGATAAGCAGAGGTCCACGTCACTAGCAAAATGGATAACTAAGCCCAGGCATATTTGCATGTCATAAACGGTACACTGGAACAGCGTCTATATTCATCAACATAAACATATCTCAAGGACATATTGCTGAGCAAACACTGCTGGAGAATGCATGCAATATTATGAGTTATGAGCAAGACTGTGAGCAAGGCTACAGCCATTTTTACTTGAAGCAGCCCCGTTTAAGTATAATCGATTTTGTCATATACTTAACATTGTATGGCTTGGCTGTTTCCCAGGGTTCAAACAAGAATTTGTCGTGTTAATTACTATTTGAATACTGCTTGGATTCGAAATGACCCCGCTAGCTTCTTGGTTATTGTACAAGATTGATAAGGAGCAGTCAGTTGGAAAGCAGATGTCAAGATAATAGATGATAAAATTCTTCTTTTCTGTCCTCGGTGTTTTGTGTGTGCACTGTGCTTTATGGATTTTTGAAGCCTGTCATGCATCTTAAGAATGATAGCCCACCTGCATGTAAGCTGTGATTAATATTGTTAGAAGAAATTAGTATAAATATCACTTGGACATTGATATCAGTTAGCACCCACTGAACAACTTTTGTTGCTTTCGGGGGCCCCATTGGCTAGTCTCCTAACAAAAAGCTCTTCTCTCTGTATGTTCTACTTAGACAGGTTACTAATAAAGTTCAGCATGCTAGGACACAGACCCAATATTTGAGGTAGTGATATGAGACCTTTTATTTAAAGGTCAAGCACATAGGTAAGTAAACAATGTACTCTTTGAGGATGGATACCTGAAAACATGGTACAATGATAAAGACATGCAAAGGAACGATGTAGACAGAATTCTGAATAATGGTTACCTCTGGAGAAGAGAAAGAGGAGTGTGCTTGGGAGGTGACCTATGGAAGACTTCAAAGGTGCTGAGAACACAGCATTGCCTAGGCTGCTTACTGTGTAGAAGTTAATTTCATTAACGGTATTATCCCTTAAAGGAGATCTGATGTAGTAGTGGTTACGAGTTGGGCTGCTAACTTCAAGGTCCACAGTTCGAAACCAGTTCTCCTGTGGAGAAAGACGGGCTTTCTGCTCCTGTAAAGAGTTATGGTCTTGGAAACCCAGAAGGGCAGGTCTACCCTGTCCTATAGGCTCGTTGGGAGTCGACATCATCTTGGTGGCATTGAGTGTCATTTTGGTTGGGTGGAGAAGAGAGGATTCAGCAGTAGCAACTGATCAGAAAACAGCCAGCTGCTACTTACATTTCATTAACCAAAGCAAGTCAGATGTCCACTCGGGGGCCTGCTACTCTACCAGATGCCCAGAGAAAGGAGAACCAGGTTGGAGGACGGATTCGTGCATACACTGACTTTTAAAAATCTTTCTCAGTATTGTTTTATATTCATGTCATTCAGAGATGTGTCCACAATGAGAATCTTAAATTTCTCCAGACCTTGAGCACCCAAAACGAACAAGCACAAACCCACCAAGCTCACTACCACTGAGTCTATGATGCCTCACAGAGACCCAATACGACAGGGTAGAGCTGCCCTATGAGTTTCTGAGACTGTAACTTTTTCAGTCTCATCTTTCTCCCAAGTTGCTGCTGGTGGTTTCAAACTGCTGACCTTGCACTTGGCAACCCCATGCATAACCACCACATCACCAGGGCTCTTCCTTTCTCCACAGTTGGATCTAATTCCCAACCCACATGGCACAGCATAGTGGGAAGATAGAGCAGGGCTCCCAGGAACTCCTACGTGGACATAAACAGGATGAGAAATGAACCTCTCTTGTTGCAAATCATTATTGTCTGGGAGCTGTTCCTTCCACAGCATAAGTACACCATGTGCTCAAAATGTGCTGCTGCTTAAAATAAGTTGCAGAAAATTTGAAAACTTCTTATCTAATGACCCTTGGCTTTACCGAGCAGGATCACCTTCTCCAGGAATTGGTCCTGCCTTGTAACCGGTCCAAAGCAATGGAGATAGAGTCTTGCCATTCTTACTTCTAAGAAGCATTTTGGGTGTACATCTTCCAAAGCATAATTTCTTGTTCGATTTTCATTCATGCAAGATACCAAAATGTTATATTTCAAGCATTCTTTCTGAAGAAGCTACTGAAAGATGTTGCATGATCTCAAGTCCGCTTTGACTCTTAGCGAACCCACGTGCAACTGAAAGAAACACTGCCCACCTTGGCAACATCCTCACAGTCGTTGCTAAGTTTGAGCCCGTTCTTGCAGCCGCTGTGCCAATCCATTTGGTGAAGGGTCTTTCACTATTTTTTTTCCCAATCCTCTACTCTCCTAGGTATGATATCATTCTTATCATGATTTACCAGGCATCTATCAGTCTGGGCCTGGTCCCTCCTGAAAGCATGTCCAAAGTCCATGAGATGAAGTCTCCTCATGCTCACTTATAAGGAGCATTCTGGTTGTACTTCTTCTAAGACAGGTTTTTTCTTTCTTCTTCATGATAGCCCATGTAGTGTTCATGATTTCTCCTAATTCAGGTGCACCAATTCAACATCATAATTCAAGGCCATCAATTAATTATCCAGTTTCACATGCATATGAGGTGATTACAAATGCCATGACTTGGGTCAGGAACACGTTAGTCCTCAAAGTGACATTGTTAACATTCTTTTACCAATTTACCAATTTAACATCTTTTTGAAAAGTCCATTTGCAGCCAAACTACCCAATGCAACATGACATTTAATTGCCTAACTGCTGATTCCACAGGTCTGGATTATGGATCCAAATAGAATTACATTATTGACAACTTTCATCTTTTCTCCATCAATCAGTGTGTGCTCATTGGTCTAATGGTGAGAAATCTAGTTTTCTTTCCACTGGAACGTAATCCATGCTGACAGTTGCAGTCTTCTCTCTTCATCGGTCAGTGTTTCAGGTCTTCCACCTTTAACCAGCAAAGTTGTCACATCTGCATATAAAAACGCTAATGCATCTTCCTCCAGTCCTGATGCTGTGTCCATCCACCTAGTCCAGCTACTCAGATCATTTACAATATTGAATAAGGATGAAGAGAAACCGCAACCCTAATGCACACCTTCCCTAACTTTAAACCTTACAGTGTCCCATTGTTCTGTTCACGTGCCTATCTCTTGGCCCATGCACAGGTTCCCTGGAATTCCTATTCTTCCCATTGTGATCCATAGTTTGTTATGATCCACACAGAATGTCTTTGCATAGTCAGGAAAACATGGGGAAACATCTTTCTGGTCTTCTCTGTTTTTAGACAAGACCAGCTGGTATTAGCAATGGTATCCTTCATTCTGCATCCTCTTCTGAAGCCAGCTTGACTTTCTGACAGTTCCCTCTTGCAACCATTTAGAACTTATCTTTGGTAAAATTTTACTTGTGTGTGATATTAATTATATTGCTCCATAATTTCCACATTCTGCTGGATTACTTGTCTTTAGAATGGACACAAATAAGAATCTCTTCCAAGTTGCTGTCATCCACATTTCTTGGCAGAGGGGGGTGAGCACTGCTAGCAATGCAGCCATTTGTTGGAAGAAGTTCAGGAGCGCCAAAGTATGACTGTGAGCATGTCCCACCAAAATTTAGAGAGCGCTACATGAAAGATTGGATCCACTGAACACTGATGACAGAAGGCCTGAAGAGCTGTGGGGTGACATCAAGAACAGCCTACATGAAGAAAGCAGAGGGTCGTTAAAGAGACAAGAAGTAAACCAAATACCCAACGAATGACAAAAGCAGCTCGGAAATGTGCTCTTGAAAGTAGAGGAGCTAAGGCAGATGCAAGAGATGGTGAAGCAAAAGAGCTGAACAGGAAGTTTCAAAGGCAGCTCCGAAAGGCAGTCCAGAATTATAATGAAATGTGCGAAGGCTTAGCTTTAGAAAGTCCACAGGGAAGAATGTGCAGTATTTCTCGAGCTGAAAGAATCTGGGGGTGGGACATGGGGGATCAAGTCTCAAATTGAAATATGAAGGATTTTATAGGCAAAATATTGGATGATGCAGAAAGCGTCCAAAGAAGATAGGGGGAATACATAATCATTCTACTTAAAAATAATCAATCAACATTCACCGATCTCAAGATAACATATCATCAAGAACTGATGATATTGAACAAAGATGTTCAAGCTGAAGGCATTGGTGAGGGATGAGGTTCCAGGAATTGACAGAATACCAATTGAATTGTTTCAACAAACAATTCAACAAAAGGATGCAACGTTGGAGTGCTGAAATGTCTATGCTAAAGCATTTGGAAGACTGAAATATATGCGCCATCCAATGAGGAAACAAGACAAGGGGAAAGACAATGTGGGATTCTGTTGCAGAGACAGGCAGAGATAGCCCCAGTGTGATGGGGAAGCCCAAATTGAGACAGGTTAGAAGGTTCCCGCCAGATTCTCCAGGGCGGTGAAAGTTGATGTAGCTGACTGAACACACTAAGTGAGGTTTAAGCAACTGCCAGAGAGAGTTTGGGATTAGCTAAATACATCCATCAAAAATCAACAATGCAGAAGAAAGAACTAGGAGGCAAAAGCCATATTTAGAGGTATAAATATAGGCATGTACATATGTAAATATATTAATATATAAGGATAGAGGTATTGATCTATGTACCTATATTTATATGTTAAATTATTAAGGTAGCATTTGAACTTTGGGCCTCTACTTAAGTCTTCCCTCAACATGAGAACACTTTGTTCTAATTACCTGGCATTAATAATATGAAATATATTAATTCATAAAAATAGCGGTATTGGCCTATGTACAAGTATTTATATAGAAATACATTGAGGAAGTGGACAGACTTTGGGCCTCTGCTCAAGCCCTTCCTTAACACAAGAAAACTTTGTTCTAACAACTTGGCATTCTGTGATGCTCATCCTCCTGACACGATTACTGAGGGTGCATAAGCAAATGTGGTGAAGAAAACTGATGGTGCCCAGCTATCAAAAGATATAGGGTGTGGGGGCTTGAAGTTAAACAAGCGGCCATCTAGCAGAGAAGCAACAAGCCCACAAGGAAGAAGCACATCAGCCTGTGTGATCATGATGTGTCAACAGAATCAGGTACCAGGAACCAAAAAACCCAAAACAAAACAAAAGCACATTGTTGAGAACAAGGGGGTCAGAGCAGAGACCCCAAACCCATCTGTAGACAATAGAAGATCCCCTCACAGGAGGGTCACAAGGAAGGGATGAGTCAACCAGGGCACAGCACCGATGAAATACATAATATTTCTCTGGTTCTTTGAGGCTTCCTCACCCACCCACCCCCACACACCGACTATCATGACCCCAGTCCTGCCTTTCAGTTTTGGCTAGGCTGGAGCATGTAAACTGGTACAGATAAGAGCTCATGACACATGGAATCCAGGTCAGATAAAACCCTGAGGAACAAAATTGGGAGTAGCCATACCAGGAGGGTAAGAAGAAGGTAGGGGGAGGAGGGGAGGAAGGGGGAACCGATTTCAATGATCAACGCATAATCCCACCCACCCCCAGGGGGATGAACAACAGAGACATGGGTGAAAGGAGACAGCAGTCAGTGTAAGATATGAAAACAATAATAATTTATAATTTTTCAAGGGGTTACAAGGGTGGAAGGTGGTGTGGGAGGGGAAAAAGAGGAGCTGTTACCAAGGGCTGAAATAGAAAGTAAATGTTTAGAAAATTATGATGGCAACATATTTACAAGTATCTTGATACAATTGATGTGCGGAATGTTATAAGAGCTGTAAGGGCCCCCAATAAAATTATTTTTAAAAATCTGACACTCCATGATATTCACCTCCCCGACATGATCACTGAAGACAAAATGGGTGCATAAGCAAATGTGGTGAAGAAAGGTGATGGTGCCCAGCTATTAAAAGATAGATCCTGGAGTCTTAAAGGCTTGAAGTTAAACAAGCAGCCATTTAGCAGAGAAACAACAAAGCCCACAGGAAAGAAGCACTCCAGCCTGTGTGATCATGAGGTGTCCATGGGACCAGGTACCAGAAGTCCAAAGACAAGTATATTGAGGTGAAGGAGAGGGGTCAGAGTGGAGACCCAAAGCCCATCTGTAGATAATTGGACATCCCTTCACCGAAGGGTCACAGGGAAGGAATGATTCAACGATATAGCACTGATCAAACACACAACATTCCCCTGTTCTTTTTCATGTTTCCTCCTTACCCCACCCCTGGTCATGGCATTTTACCTGCCTCACAAATCCTGCTAGACTGGCGTATGTGTATCAGTACAGATAAGAGTTTTTGACACATGGAAAGCAGGACAGATAAACCGCTCAGAAGCAATCATTGGAGTAGCAATACCATGAGGGCAGGGGGAGGGAAGAAAGAGAGAACTGATAGCAATGATGGATGTAAAACACTCCCCCCGCCCTCCGAGGGGGACGAATAACAGATACGGGGGTGAAGGGATACAGCGGATGGTCTGAGATATGAAAAAATAATAATATATAATTCATCAAGGGTTCGCAAGGGTGGGAAAGGGGGAGGGAGGGAAAAAGAGTAGCTGATAATAAGGGCTCAAGTAGAAAGATAATGTTTTGAAGATGACAATGGCGACATAGGTTCAAGTTTGCTTGATATAATTGATTTATGGATTGTTATAATCTCAGTAAGAGCTCCCAATGAAATGATTTAAAAAAAATAAAATAAAGAGAAAATATAAAGTACAAGATAAATAAATAAAAATAAGCAATAGGAAAAAAGCAAGCAAATATTAATCTCATGTACAACAACAGCTCTTATAGGAGAGGAGAGAAATTATAGCATACTACATGGTCTAGCAATCACAGATGTTTACCTCATCACAACCATTTAACACTGAATATTGATCGAAACAAATTAGATTCCGGTAGTCTCTGCCTTACAATGTGTTTGAATTATGGGAATCATGTTAAGACCATTTGTTTCAGGTTGGTGTTGTTCGGGAGAGAGGAATGGGGTGGGGGCATAATAAGGTGCCCTGGCGATGTAGTGGTTACAATGTTGGGCTGCCATCTTCAAGGCCCACAGTTCAAAACCACCAGCTGCTCCATGGGAGAAAGATGGGGCTTTCACTCTCATAAAGAGTTGCAGTCTTAGAAACCCACAAGGGGTAGTCCAACTCTGTCCTGTAAACCAAACCACCAAACTCACTGCCGCAGCGTCAATGCTGACTCATAGCAGCCCCTGTGGTGCTCCCAGGGTCCCTATGCCTTTGAATGGCCTCAACGACCATGAGGTTGGTTCTTCTCCAGCACGGGGAGCACAGCTTATCGTTAGCAATTCTTACTGCAGGCAATGTAAGGGCAAGCCATTTGCTCGTGTTTTCATTTCCAGATGCTAACAGATGACCCATGTGTTGTTTTACTGTCCAAAACAGGGCTGTGCAGCAGGCCAAGGCATTGGTAATGCAAACTCTTACAAAACGATACTGTCCTGAGGCGAGAACTGTCTCAGGCCAGAGGAAGAGCAGCACCGCATCGGAAGTTGTTGTTAGGTGCCGTCGAGCCAGGGCCGGTCCAGAGCAACCGACGTGTACAGTCGGTTGTAACAAAATGGAACACTGTCCTGTCCTGCGCCATCCTCGCAATGGTGGCTCCTATGTCTGAGCAATTGCTACCGCCACGGCGTCAGTCCACCTTGTGGAGAGTCCTCCTCTTTTCTCCTGCCCTTTACCAAGTAGAATGCCCTTTTCCAGGGACCGGTCTCTCCGGGTCACGTGAGACCAAGTCTTGCCATCTGGCTTCTATGGGGCATTCTGGCTGTGCTTCTTCCGAGACAGGTGACTGAGTTCCTTTAGCAGGTCATGATACGTTCAGAACTCTTCACTAGCACCATAAGTGGGGGCCTGCTCTATAACGATGGGCAGGATAGAGTACAGGGGAGGCAGAGTGGCTATGGGGCTTGGGACCTGGGAGTGAAAGAGAGAAAAGCCCTTCTTTCCCATAATGCGGTAGCAATCTAAAGGCTAAGACCTAGACAAAGGAATAGAGAAGCATATGATCTGAATGCGTGGTTTAGAGATATCGCTATAAATACCAAAGCATCAAAGAATCAAAAGAGATGTCTCTAAGGAGGGGAACGGAGGATTGCCTTATCGGCCTGTTTGTCTCCTTTAATCCTAAGTGTGTATAATTTTATAAAATAACAGTGGACGCATTAGCAAACTAGTAATGATGAAGGCCCAAGTGGAATATCTAAGACTAAAGACGAAATCCATCAGTGACGGGTTAAATAGGAACACACATAGAGCCCCCTCTGGAGGGGAAGGAGACGGAGACGGTACCAGGAAACCGAGGCCTGAGTGGATGTCTCTTAAGCCCAGCCCCCACTTTCTCCCCTATAGTTTGGTTAAAATCCCCAAAGGACACCACCTCCTCTCCACCTCTGGAGAGGGGCTTTATTTTCAACATCACCTGCTGTCCCTCCCATGCTTACAAAAACCAGCAATTGAGCACCTGCTCTAAGCACTTTCCATATATTAATGCATTCGCCTTTCAGCCACACGGTCACATTATAAGGCAACTGTTATTGCCCTCAGAATGAAAGCTGAGGTGCACAGCATTCCATCACTTGCTCAAGGTCACCCTAATCAAAAGTGATGGAGGAGGGAGTTCAACCCAGCCCTGGTGGCATAGTAGTTATGGGTTGGGTTGCTAAGAGATCATAGCTTGCACTTATTAAAGGCCAGCCAATTCTTACCACTTCACTCTTCCTAAGTCACTGTCCTACCTTGCCTGGATCATGCCACAGGGTGCTCAGTCCTGCTTCGACCATCCCTGCAAAAGCTATCCACCAGCGTCGGGTAACTCAATAAACCAGGTGTGTACGGGCCTTTCTGTGCTCACTTGCTCAGCTGGGGTGAATAAGTTCTAGGTCTGGCTGGTAACGGTCTCCTCCATCTCACAGCACCCTCCTACAGAATCAAAGCCGGTGGCGCAGCGGTTCGCCGTGGGACTGCGATCCACAAGGTGGGTAGTTAGAAGCTACCAGCTGCTCCTTGGGAGACAGAAGGGGCTTTGTGCTCACAGTCTCAGAAAGTCACAGGGGCAGATCTACCCTGTCCTACTGAGTCACTATGAGTTGGCATTGACTCGATGGCCGTGAGTTTGGAGTTTTGGAATGGACAAGATTGGTAGATTTTCTTGAGGGACACAGGATGATGACAGGGTCTTATTAGGAAGGAGTTTTAAGGAATTTGAAAACCGCATTCATGATCAAAAGGCCAGGAAAGCTGCCCTGACGCATTCTTCACCCTCAAGACGCACAAGGTTCCTGCTCACTCTTTAAAGGTAGCAGGGGCTGTCCTATGAGAACGGAATTGGGAAACCTTACCCCGCCCGTCCACCTTACAGACCTGATCTTACCACTTCAGATTTCTTTGGGGTCCTAAAAACTCAACAACAACAAACAATTCAACGGAACAAGATTTGAGTCCCTTGCGGTGGCCAGAACTGACATTTTGGTGTCATGTCAATCAAAGAGCACAAAATTCTTCAGGGAAGAGTGAGAGAGATGGAAACCTTCAGAAGGGCAAGGACCTAGAGGAAGCATATGTTGAGAAACGATGGTTTCACACTTTGCTCATTTTGTTTAATAATGGTATCTATGATTTTGTAGCACTACTTTTTGACTTGCCCTCGTATCTTTCGACCTACACATGCAACATTGAAGCTTCAGTGAAATCGCAGGGCACGGATCTCTGATAAAGGTTAAAGAGTCCCTCCTACACTACGCATGAGAGGAAGACGGAAGCAGAACCAGCTCATAAAGCAGAGGGATGCATAATTGTCTGCTGATTTTATTTCTTTCCTTTCTCATTCTCAACAAAGATATGAAACACTTCCCAAAGTAGCGTATACCAAAAAGCAAAACCAAACACGCTGCCATCAAGTCCACGCTGATGCACAGCGAGCCTGGAGGACAGGGTAGAACTGCCCCTGTGGGTTTCTGAGACTGCAACTCTTCATGGGAGTAGAAAGCCCCATCTTTCTCCCACAGAGAAGCTGGTGTTTTGAACTGTTGACTTTGCAGTTAGTAGCCCAAGGTCATAACCCATATGCCACCGGGGCTCCTTAAAAGCAGCATATATAGTAGTTAAGTAAAATATGTACCAGGTTTTTTTTTTTCCAAAAGTGTAAAAACAGTAGGTAGATGAATATGCCAACCCAAATATTTTAAAAAATATTCCCTTATCTAAAAGTAGAGCCTGACTATGTGTCTCCTGGCAGCCAGGGCAAAGAAAGAAATTCAAGTAATTGCAAATTCTCCTTAACACATAGGAGAGAGTTGGTAGAGTTCTTCTCAGTCCAAGGTAAGTGCACGAGAGAGCAGGAAACAGTAGAATATCATATGATTACTATAGAATGTCATATGAGTCAGTGTTTCTTGGTTTCAAACGGCTGACCTTGTGGTTAGCAGCCCAACTCTTAACCACTACACCACTAGGACTCCTTATTGTTATTCTGATACCTGGATGAGTCTAAGAGAAGGTGTATTTCCAGGCACCGCGTCAACTGTCTTATTGGGGAATGAGTTGAGATTGGGTGGCATAAGCTCCTCCGGGCACCAGGTATCAGGAGATGTATTTGTAATGTCACCTCAAACACTGTGACTCTCTCAGGCTTGTGGGAGCACTGAGTAACTTGTAGTGGTGGCCAGAGAGGGTTAGCCACACTGGTTTTCACAGGGAAGCACACGCAGACCACCTAATTCCTTTTTTATTCACAGGGTTAACAGTGTCAATTCCCAAGAGCTCTAACTTGGAAGTGAGGAGAGTGTGTGTTCTAATAGTGCTCTGGCAAAACATTGGATGTTGAAGTCCCAGAGGGAGGTCAAGTTGGATTTCTTCTAGTGCTTCTCTCACCCACCAGACTCGAGTGACAGATACAATGTCATGGCTATCTCAAAGAACCAAGATAGAACAAATGACATTCAAAAGTAAGATCCAAGACATTCCAAGAGGCAGACAGAAAAACAATTAGATGGTTAAAACTCTCTCCAACACCCCAGGTAAAAATAGAATTGAGAATGGGAGTTAAAAGGCATGCGTTTCAATGAGTAGTTTTGGAAGAAGCTAACGGTGTGCTGAGCCCCTCCCCACCCCCCAGCCGCCCAACTCCTGCACCTGACCCCTCACACCCGCAGAGGAAAACTCGGAGACGCAGCTTCTTCCCCTCACAAGAGGTGACTTTCTGTTTGAGGGATACAGTGAACGGTCAGAGCCAGCCTGAAAAAAAACTTGTCTTAGTTATCTCACTCACTGCCATCCCACCCATGCTGACGCATAGCAAGCAGCCCCCTGTGGATCTCTGAGACTGTACCTGTGGATGGGAATAGCAAGTCCAGTCTTTCTCCCGAGGAGCTGCTGGTTTCGAACGACCAGGCGATCGCAGCCCCATGCATCACCACTACAGCACCAGCGCACCTGCTAGAACAGACACACACCGGCAGGAGGCTTTAATGAACAGAAATTTGTTTTCTCAAAATTCAGGAGGTGAGAAGTCCAAATTCTGGGCCCCAACTCCAGAGAAAGGCTCTCTCCCTGTCAGCTATTGGTGGGGGGGGGGAATCTTTTGTCTTGAAAGAGCCCCTCTTCCTCGATTATTTGCATCCTGGAGATGGTAGCTCTCTTCTCCCCGTTACACTTTCTTCTCTGTACCCAATCTGTCCTTTTCACAGTTTGGAAATGGTGACATTTGGGCATCCCATGTGACTTCTTGAACTTCACAAAAAAATGCTCTGCCCTGATGGGGTTTTCCTGGTGACGTGACTGGATACCGGCATTCTGAAGCATATTTGGACATAAAGGGGTAGGTGAGTGGGAGGGAGGGGAGGAGAGTCACAATTCAATCCATAACAACGAATAGGATGAAAGGTGAGCTGACAGCTCACCTCACCTGGGCTCACTTCCCTAGGAGTCTGGCTCGCCCATCAGCCGCGCAGCCCATTTCGCAGAGCGGCCCCTCTGGGCCAGGCCCTGGCAGGCGGCACCGACCGGCTGCCCCGGAGCTCCACCCTGCCCTTCCGCTGGGAGCCTCTCCAGGGCTCCGCACGCCCCAGACTCTCCGGTGCCACGCACGGAGCTTGGCTTCCTGCTTCTGTCGCCAGGGAAGGGCCCCTCCTCCTGGGGCCGCTCCCTTCCCAAGCCTGCCCCCGCGGGACTCTATGCCCTCACTGCCCCAGCCCCAGGCCAGGGCGGGCGCCGGCCGGCCCACGTCCCCTTATGTCATCAGAGCCACTGGTGGCCCAGGGTCTTGTAGACGCTTTGCTTTTTCTTCCCGTGACCCCTTTTCCACTCGCATGCTGAGTTTTTCCTCTTTGTAGAAGGAAACTAGCAGATTCCCTGAATGTTTTTAGTCTCTGAGAGTTAAAAAGGAGAGAGAGACAGACAGAGAGAGACCTATAGTCATTGGAAAGGAACCCTGCTGGCCTAGTGCATTGGGCTACTAAACCACAAGGCCAGCAGTCTGAAACCACCAGCTGTTCTCCATTGGCTTTCTTACCTCCGCCAAGAGTTCCAGTCTGGGAAACCCACAGGGGCAGTTCTCCACTGTCCTAGAGGGTGGCTCTGATTCGCCATCGAGTGGTTTTCCTTTTTTGGTTTGTTTTATAGTCTTTGGGAGGGTCCTAGTGGCACCGTGGGTAAGAACTGGGCCACTAACTGAAATGGCAGTGGTTTAGACGCACCTGCCCCTCTGAGGGAGAACTGAAAAGATCTGCAGCCTCAGACACCGTACACAGAGTTGGAATGAACTCCGGGGCAGTGAATCCTAGTCCTTTGGAGGAGCTCTGATGGCATTGTCATTAAAAACCCAGTGATAACGGAAAGGCCTGAGGTTCTAATCCACGAACTGCCCCATGGGAAAAAGACGGGGCAGTCTACTTTGCAAAGATTTCCCTTGTATTCCGGTCTGACTGTAAGTGACGATGGTGCTGGAAATCCCACTGGGCAGCCCTGCTTTTCCTCTCCGGTTGCCGTGAACGACAATCAATTCAATGGCAGCAGGTACAGTTAGTTATCGGAGTCATGATTTAGCCTCAATCTAGAAATGAAACTGTCAATCCTGTGTAATTCACATTCAGGACTGGCTTTAAAGCGCGGACTTCTCCTCATCCCCCTGGGAGTAGAGATGTATGCGGTGTGATTTTCCGCCTTCCCTTCCCTTACACTGACCCCTCCAGTGTCAGAGGAGGAGGGGCCACGGGAGAATGGAGCAGGAACTTCCAGGGTAAACCTCAGGATGTGGGAAGTGTTATCATTCAGCCTCCGTAGAGCTGACTCATCCTCCTCACGTTAACTGTAGGATCTGCAGGTACTTGGACAACTGTGGATGTGTCTGGATTTCAGTGGTACTTGCTTGGCCTTGGCAAGCCTGAGGCATCTCCGCTGAGGTCCCTTTACATCCCAGGTGACAGGTACAGGGTGCCTTGGCATCCCCCTTCGATTAGTATCATCCTGTGACCATGGGAAGGAGCCCTGATGATGGAGTGGAAATGAGCAGGACTGCTAAGACACATGCAAGGCTTTCGAAGCCCATGAAGAGACGCGGCTTCAGAAACCCACAGAGACAGTTCTTCTCCTCCTTCCTATAGGGTTGATATTATGCATCAGCATTGCCTCAACGGCTGTGCTTTAGTTACCCTATTGGCTTTCTCCACACACGTGGGGATCCCGTAGGGATCCATTCTGGTCCACTGCCTGCATCCTCGGGCCCATCCTCACCTGCCAACAAGGCCAGCCCAGGCTCTGGGACGGCAGGTAAGTGTGGAACCAGAATCAAAAGAAGGTGTAATTAGAATTTGCAAGTAGCTACAAAGGAATGTGTAACTCCCGCCCATGCGCTGCTGAGAGTGCTGGGAGCACTTTGGGAGAAAGACGGTGTAAATACAAAGTAATATTATGATCATCTTAATTATAATTAGAACCTACAAGTCCGGTCTTGAAAGACATTTATAGCACAATCTGACTTGTTTAGGTCAGCTTCCCAGAACGAAGGGGGAGGAAATAAACTTGGACATATTGAACATAAGCGAGAAATATGCGCGTGTGTCAGGACAACTGGGTGGAGCGCTTTGTATGTGCTTTGGGGCTCAGGTCTACGCTGAAGCAGTCGGGAGCCCCAAAGTGCAATGTGGTAGAAGAAAGCGGCTTGATTTTGAGCCCCATAGGGCGACCAGCCAGTTGGAAACAGTGTGGCTAGCTGGTGGGTGACTCAGAGTGATGGATCTGCAGACCACAGCAGAGCATGGGGTGGGGTGCCGGGCATTCTCTGGGGGAAACTCAATACCTCCCAATGACCCCCAGGGCTTGTTGTCTGGGTTGAGGAGACTTCTGACCCCCAGACCTTTTCCCTCTCACCCCCTGCTTCTAGAGGGGGGTGTGTGTCAGAGGGGGCATGCCACAGTTATTAAGCGGTTGTAAGCAGCTCTGGTCCAAAGAACCAATGGGGCCCTCACCTTCGTGGACTTCAGCCAGTCACGCGGCTCCTGGGCCCTGGACCAGAGAACAATCCAGAAACTGCGGTGATTGGCAGGGCTGCTGGTCGATACCATGCAAGTCGTCAGGTGGGATAGCGCAGGCGGGGTTTACAGAAGATTCAGAATTCCGTCACCGCTTATGGAGAAGTGGTAAAAATAAAATAAAACCTGTGTCTGAGTCCGTGAGGACTTCCGTAGCAGAGTCAGCCAAGGCTTATTTTACTTCTTTCTACCCCATCGGCCGCTGCCAGGACGGAGGCACCCAAGATCCCTCCCCGGGGCCCGGGGCCTCTTTCCTCCTGGCACTGGCCACCTTGTGCTAGGAACCCGTTTCTGGATCCCCTTGCCCTCCTTCTTGAAGATTCCACAGTCCAAACGTGCCCCCCTTAGCCTCATTCCTCACACAGAGAGTCTGCTATTTGGAAATGAGTACAGTGGGTTAGCACAGGCCCTCCGGCCCTCTTCCAGGTGGCTTTGTGGAGATGTACTTCCTCCTAAAAGGAGGCTGAGTGGGAGAACCGGGGGTGGGGCGTGCGTTTAGTTCCATAGGGAAGGCGGGTGGGTGAAAGGCAGCCCTCCACTGGGCCAGAGGCAGACCATTCTGATGCGCCTCAGAGTCAGGACAACCCCCACCCCACCCCCGCCCTCGGTATTCCTCTGAGTGTCTCTCTCTGCTTAGACAAGTTCTCCTCTTTCTAAGTTTCCAATCCTGAAGTTTGTCATGATTCACATTTAAAACAAAGTTTCATCTTATCCCCGATGTGTCCTAGTAGTTTCCCCGCCGGGTGGAGGGGAAGCTGGGAGCCGGCTCCAAACATTTTGGAAAAGGGATCAGAGGCCTCCCCCACCTTTTCCACTGGGAGCTTTTCTCCTGTTAGAGGGATTTGGGGAAGCAGAGGGCATCTGGGTAATTTCGTGCACACACAAAAAGATCACAATGTCAAGAATATGAGTATTAAGGAGCAAACTGCACAGCCCACTGATCTATTTCTCCGAAGGCTTTCGCCACGGGGTGCAGAGCCAACGTGCAGCTCTCTCTGCTAAAAATGCTCACCACTGGGCCTCTGCCAGCGGGGAGAGGTGCAGTGTGAGCGTGTGAATTCTGGCTCTGAACTGGCTAGACCCACGTTTTGCAAATGTCATTTCTCAGGAGAAACCGCTTTCACGAAGCGTGCAGGGAGCGGATGAGGCAGTGGGAAGTCACAGCGCTGGGGAGAGGGCTTTATTCTGTAAGACTTCTGGTTCACGAGCATTCCGAGGACTAATCTAAAATCATGACAGCAAGCTTACAAACCGAAAAATCAAACCCAGCACCTTCATAAACAGCTCTGTTCCATGGGCTGCTTTAGAACATTTAAGACAAGCTCTGCTCATCTGTGGTTAAACATTGGGGCACTCATGGAAAGGTTGGCAGTTCAAACCCACCATCTGCTCTTCGTGAGAAAGAAAGACAAGGCCATTTGCTTTCATAAAGATTTTTCGGAAACCCTGAATAGGGTCTCAATGAGTCAGAATCGACTGAATGGCAGTGGATTTTTAAAAATATATAATTTTTTTAAAACTTTCTTCTTTTTTTAAAATCATTTTATTAGGGGCTCATACAACTCTTATCACAATCCATACATATATCAATTGTGTAAAGCACATTTATACATTCATTGCCCTCATCATTCTCAAAACATTTGCTCTCCACCTAAGCTCCTGGCATCAACTCCTCATTTTCTCCCCTCCCTCCCCGCTCCCCCTTCCTCATAAACCCTTGATAATTTACAAATTATTATTTTGTCATATCTTGCACTGTCTGACGTCTCCCTTCACTCACTTTTCTGTTGTCCGCAGGGAGGAGGTTATACTGGGAGGGTGGGTTGGAAAGGGGGAACCAATTACAAAAAATACATAATCTAATAGACAGTTTATAAGCCCTATTCCTATTTCCTAGCCATGGGGTAATGGACCATGATATAGTGGTATAGTGGTTAAATGTTGGGCTGAGATCCACATGGTCAGCAGTTCAAAACCACCAGCAGCTCCTCAGGAGAAAGTGGAGGCTTTCTGCTCCATAAACAGTTACAGTCTTGGAAACCCACAGGAGTCTCTGTGAGCCAGCACTGACTCGATGGCAGTGAGTGAGTGAGTGGAAGAGGCTCTGTTATATATAACAAGACAGAAATGCTGGACTTGTCTTAAAATTTAATGTCATAATCCCCAAAGTATTTCAGATCATGCAAATCATATCAGGTAAATCTCCATTGTCATTCTAAGGTAAGAGATGGAGAGATTGGCATCTTCTAGAATCCTTAGCAATTTCATTTTACTCGGCCTGTTATTGCTAGGGGAATGAATGTCTGTAGCAATATGAAGGGGCTTCGAAAAGTCTGTAGGAAAATTCCATCGTCTTCCTATTCTATTTCCCCCCTTGTGCTTTTCTGACTTAGCCTCGTGAGTAACGAAAACAAGCAAACAAACAAAAGTTCCCAGGCCGCATCTTAGCAGCCACGTAGCTGTCTGGGGTTACAGTCCTGTGTGCCAGATTCATGCTCGTGGTTCTGAAGGCCTAGGGGGTGCCAAGGCCCCAGTACAGCACCCAGAGAGCCCACAGGCAGATAGTGACAGTGGCTCAGTGTGTAGACACTGAAACTAGTGGCCCAGGTTCAAATCCCTGCCTCCCACCCCACTTACTTGCTAAATGATATGGAGCTAACCATTAGGCTTCTTTGGGCTCCGTGTCCGCATCTATTAAACTGTAAGGAGAGTCACATCATGCAATTGTGAGAGCTATATGAGGGTATGAAGGATGAATAGCAAAGATCATTATTACTAATGCTCTTTTTCCAGTGGTCTCCAACCTACGGTCTGTGTCTTCACCTGACTAAAGGTATGAAAGGATTGTGCATGGGAGAGTTACCATAGGAACACCTGTCACTTTTCTATTGCCCCAGGTGCAGCTCCTAAAATTCCATCGCTTGAGCAAGTGTAAGCAGCCTACAGTTGGATGTTGAGCACAAGTGTTACTATTAGCAGTAACGACAGCAAACACTTCTCTGCAAGTGTTACATACTCTGCCTCAGGAGTCGGTTTGGAGATGTAGCTCTGGCCCATCCCCAAATCCAGACTTCCCACGTTCCTGCTCCCATGTCTCCAAACACCAGGGGAGGCTGGAGATTAACAGCTCTCTCGCCGTTCCATCTTGGCCCTCTGGCCACTTACAGACGTTCACACTCTTCCTCGTGTTCATGTGCTTGATTTCAGGGGACTTTGCTTCCTTGCAGGAGCCCCACTCTCGCAGTAGGCTAAGTTACTGGGCTGCTAACCACAAGGTTAGTCGTTCAAACCCAGCAGCTGCTCTGTGGCAGAAAGATGAGGCTGTGTGCTGCTGTAAAGATTGATGGTCTCAGAAACGCTAAGGTACAGTTCTACTCTGTCCTGTAGTCACCATGACTCGATGGAGTCACGATGAGTTGAGTCAATGGCAGGAGGGAACTCGAAACTCACAGTCTTCGAATTGACTCTGACTCATAGTGACCCTATAGGACAGGGCAGAACTGCCCCTGTGGCTTTCTGAAACTATACATCTTTACTGGAGTAGAAAGCCTCACCTTTCTTCAGAGGAGCCAATGGTGGTTTCAAACTACTGACCTTGTGGTTAGGAGGCCAACGCGTAACCCACTTTGCCACCCCGGTTCCCTATTTGGCAGTGGGTCAATGTCCCCTGATCGGAGCCAAAACAGGGAAGGCAGCAGGGCCTTACTTCTCAGTTGTGCTGTCAGGTCTTTGGAAGCTGGAGGAAAGATGGTGCCTCGAGAAACTGCAAAACCCATGTCAGTTGCCCGGATGTCCTCCACCAGGCAGTGGCCCCTTCTTCTCATACCCAAGGCGAGTGGCTCTCAAAACTCACTGACGTCGAGTCAAGGCTGACTCTCAACAACCCTATAAAAAAGGGCGGAGCTGCTCCTGTGGATTTACCACACGGTAACTCTGTCCCCTCCTCTTTTTCCCAAGGAGCAGCTGGTGGTTTCAAACTGCTGACCTTGCAGTGAGCAGCCCAAGCGGTGACTACTATGCCACCAGGAGGGTGGGGGGTGGCAAGAGCCTGTAGTCCACATAGAATGGAAACATCACTCCCCTCCCCAAAATATCTTGGGAGACTCTTATCTGTCTCTTAGTCACACACTGCTTTTATTCCTTGCTTTCCCTGCCTCCTTGATCTAGCCCTGGGCCTCGCTTGCCTTTTACCACTGCTCTGTTTTGTCCCGGATGGACACTGCCCTAGCGAATGCCTTCATGCCCTCCAAAGCAGCGCCAACAGGCTGAGGTGTGCGGCAGTCTGCGGAACAATGTCAGGGTTGCAGCCCAGCTCAGCAGGGGAGCAGCGTCCACCCCTGTGAGAGCCCGTCAATCCGTGTGTGCCTGGGACATGTCTTATGGGCCACATTAGCCTTTTGGTCCCATCTCTATGTTATCTTCTCTGAGCCCTCCTCTCTCCTTCTCCCACTCTTTCCTGGCTGCCGATCACCTCCTCTCAACTCTCATTGCTTTCTCATGCATAGCATCGAGCTCTCCAGGCCCCACTCCCCACGACGAAGCTCAGGCCTCCTTTTGCAGAACTGCACGCTCACCACGGCGCTTTTGCTCAACAGAAGTTACTGACTCTGGGGCTCTGATCTTGCTTGGCCAAAAGACGGAATCACATGCGCAAGATCATAAACAGGACATTCCTTGTCAGCGTCTCTCTCTGTAAGAGGAAGGCTGGCAGGATGTTGGTTAGGATAGCATATAGGTGCGGTTCAATGCCATAGAGACCTGAAAACACAGTCGTTCAAATGAGCTGATGTTGTAGTTCTTCCTCTCCTCTAGAGAAAGACGGGGTGTTGTTTTCTACTCCCGTGAACAGTTCCAGACTCTGAAACCCACAGGGGCAGCACTACCCTGTCTTCCCCCTGTCACAGGATCCCTGTGAGTCAGCATGGACACCCTGGCAGTGAGACTGATGTGACAGTAGAGCAGTCCCTGAGTGGCACCAATTGTTGGCATAGCCCACTGCTAATTGAAAGGGTGGAGGTTTGAGTCTGCCCAGAAATCCGTCTAAAGAAAGTCATTGTCAATGAGGGGGAGTGCGGAGTGGGGACCCAAAGCCCATCTATAGGCAACTGGAGACGAGTCAGTCACGGTGCAGGGTAGCAACAATGAAACATACAACTTTCCTCTAGTTCCTAAATACTTCCCCCGCTCCCCCATCTCCCCACTATCGTGATCCCAATTCTACCTTACAAATCTGGCTAGACCAGAGGGTGTACACTGGTACAGATAGGAACTGGAAACACAGGGAATCCAGGGCAGATGATCCCTTCAGGACCAGTGGTGAGAGTGGTGATACTGGGAGGGTGGAGGGAGGGTGGGTTGGAAAGGGGGAACCGATTACAGGAATCTACATATAACCTCCTCCCTGGGGTACAGACAACAGAAAAGTGGGTGAAGGGAGATGTCAGACAGCATAAGACATGACAAAATAATAATTGATCAATGATCAAGGGTTCATGAAGGAGGAGGGAAGGGGGAGGGAGGGGGACGAATGAGGAGCTGATGCCAGGGCCTTAAGTGGAGAGCAAATGTTTTGAGAATGATGAGGGCAATGAATGTACAAATATGCTTTACACAATTGATGTATGTACAGATTGTGATAAGAGTTGTATGAGCCCCCCAATAAAATGATTTTTTTAATAATTAAAACAAAAGAAAGTCCTGGAAATGAAAAGAATCAGTGCCCCCAAAGCATGTGGGCACAGAGTCACTCTATGTCAGAACTGGCTCTGTGGCATCTGGCTTGGCTTTGGTTAATTACTGTAGAAATCTGCCAGCCAATACGGAAACCATTGGCCACATGTGACGATGTAAGTGAAAATGGATTAAAATTCAATGCCACTTCAAGTTCTTCAGTCACCCTAGCCACATTTCACGTGCCCACAGCCACACACAGCTCATAGCTTTAGCATTGGGCAGGCGGGGCAGACAGAGGACCTTATTTATTTAATTTTTTTTTATCATTGCAGTAAGACCTGCTGCTATAGAAGAAAGTCGGGGACACTAGCAAACATCGTCAAGGGCCATATGTGTATTGTGGCCCACTGAAGAGTGAGCCCGTCAGCATTGGGGTTTGAATGTCCCCTGACCTGCAAGCATGGACACTGTCCTGTGGTTGGTCCGTCCTTCTTCTACTCTGGAGTCACTCACCAGGACAGACGAAGGAGAAAATGTCTCACCCAAGCCGGGCCAATACTAGACAGGCAGGAAATAGCATCGGTTCCCTTGCTCCCTGCACCTCCCACCCCTAACTCTGCCCGCCACCGACACCTGCACTCTGTCCCCTTCCCTTGGTGGAGCTTCCTTCTGGAGTCCTGCGAACCCTCCCTGAGGGTGACATAATTATTATGCCTTTTTATTAATCATTTTATTGGAAATTGCTGCCACCATCAGTTTCAAGACATTTTCTGTCTTTTTGAACTCTTGGATATCGGCTCCCCTTTATCCCTGCCCCCACCCTACCCCCCAGGAGCCCTTATTATTAGATTGTTTATTATTATTATTTCTATATTTATTTAGGTGGTATCTTACACCATCCAATGTATCCATTCACCTACAATTCTATTATTTGTATCCTTTGCGTGGGGTTATACATCATCACTGCTATCTGCTCTCCCTTCCCCATCTCTCCCTGTACTTGAGGGTGACATTCTGAATCTCCTCACCCCACAGAAGAGAACTGAGGAGCCTCAACCCTTGCAAGGTGAGGGAGTGAGGTGTGTGCCAGGTGGGTTTCTAGGGTTCTCTCCCTAGGCTTATTAAGCATCGGCCTTGATGCAGTGGAAAGAATGACGGTGACAGGTGGCCGCCTCCTCATGCCTTTAGACGGCTCTGGAGAAAGGGAACATTCACATATGCTGGCCACGGAGAGGAAAAGCATTGCCCCAGCAAAACCAGCCTTTCTTTGGCCAACAAGTACATTCATCTGGTAAGATGCTTGCTCAGGACCTCGTGGGCCACCTGACAGCCAGAGCCGGATCTTTACTCTGAAGGACTGCTGGCAGCTGGGAGACAGCTCGGCCAGCTCGGCTCTGCTCCTTGACTTTGGCTTCCTGGATGCTCTGTGGCCTTAGCTCCCCCGCTGATGATTCGGAGCCTACACACGGGGGAGATGTGCAGGGGAGGAATGGAGCTGGCCGGAGAAGGGAACAAAGAGAAGGCAGAGAACAAAGGTAGGCGTATATTTCCACATTAGTCTTCAAGTCCGGATGATTGGGGTTGGGCTTTGGGGGAGAAAAAGGAAAGCATGGAGTTGTTCTTTCTTAAACTTTGTGGAGTCAGAGCCCGATTTGAGAACACGGGAAAAGCTATGGACTGTTTCTCCCGGAAAAACAAAACAACAACCATACCCAACCAAACCTACCCAAACCTACAGACATCTTGGTGGTGGTGTTCGTCACCATTGAGTCCGCAGCAACTCCTGACAGTCTCCTTAGTCGCGGGACAGAACAGAGAGCTGCCCCGCCGTACCACATCGTCTTCATGATCCTCGGATGGTTGAGTCTGTTGCTGATATCGTGCCAGTCCATCTCATGGAGGGATTCCCTTGTTCTCCCCCACTTCCTGCTTTACCAAACTGGATAGCCTTTTCTAGGAATCAGTCTGTCCCGATAACTTGACCAAAGTGAGCTAGCCGGAATACTATCATCTTTGTGGCTCCTTTTTCTTCTTCCTCCTCCCGTCCCTCTCCCCTTCCCTCTCCCCCTCCATCCTCCTCCTCCTCCTCCTCCTCTTCTTCTTTCATTTAATAAGTTTTTCAGAGTATGTACACGGGTACAGATAAGAGCTCGCAATACCGGGAATCCAGGAGAGATAAACCCCTCAGGACCAATTGTAAGAGTAGCCATACCAGAAGGGGAGGGGGAAGGTGGGGGGTGAAAGGGGAAACTGATCACACCGATCAACATATAACCCCCTCCCAGGGGGCTGGACAATAGAAAAGTGGGTGAAGGGAGACATCAGACCATGTAAGACAAAAAATAATAATGCTTTATAAATTATCAAGGGTTCCTGAGGGAGGGTGGAGGAGGGAGGCTAAAAAAGAGCTGATACCAAGGGTTCAAGTAGAAAGAAAATGATGATGGCAACATGTGTACAAGTGTGCTTGACACAATGGATGGACGGACGGATGGATTGTGATAAGAGCTGTACGAGCCACCAATAAAATGATTAATAATAATAATAAGTCTTTATTGCGTGCTTACACAGGCACTGAGAATACAATGCTAAGAAACCAGACTACGTCTTTGACCAATCATTGCTTTTAAGGAGCCTGCTGGTTGTCTGTCTTGTAGGACTGATTTGTGGTTCCTTCTGGTAGTCCATGGGATGTTCTGGACTCGTCACCTGCATCACAGTTCAAATGCATCGGTGCTGCCCCTCTTTTGGATGGTCCAGTCTGAAGAGACCGCATTGATTTAATTGGATTCTGCTGCCATCTGGCTTGCAGTCCCAAATGGGCGCTGTGGTTCCTTATGTGTGGCCACATCCCCGGCCGTCAGTTCCAGCTCATAGCAATCCCACGAGGCTGTGAAGGTTTACAGGAGTAGATCGTCTCTTCTTTCTCTGGAGGAGTGTTTGGTGGGTTTGAACTGCCGGCCTCTTGGTTAGCAGTCTTAACGAAGGCTTACCCAACCGTGCCACCAATGAGATTATTTCTCATTTATGTGTGGACTGATGAGGGGGTTCCTGGCTTCTCTTGGTTCTGGTGCAAGGAGGGTCTCCATGAATTGGAGTTGATGCACCAACACCAACAACACCAAAGGAGCCGGCAGTCAGGTGACTGACACAGCGGGCTGGTTCTTCTCTGTTTTACAGAACGCTCAAAGAAATCCCCGGGCAGGGAAAAGCCGGCTGTGAAAAAGGAAATCCTTCCTGGCCCAGAGAGGGAGGAACATCTTAGACAGGGAAGTGAAATTCCAATGCCGTCATTTTCACATGGGAATTCTTTAACCTGGTTCCCAAGCAAGCCATTATCGCTCTAGGTCTCAAAAGGTAGCCAATACTGTGTGAATCCAAACAATCCCACTGCAATGCCGCTCTTTCTGCTGGGCAGGGCTCGGGGAGAATGGGGAGTCGGAGACGGATGTGGCGAGGGAAGGGGGTTGCCACCATCTGGTAGTTAGAACCAAGATGCCTGTGTCTGCTCCATGTGCTTCTCTCAGGAAGCACCATCCCTCAGAGGAGCAATGCTCTTGCCCTTTTTAGAGGATTCGTTTGCATCTAAGTCAGTGGTTCTCAACCTTCCTAATGCGGCAACTCTTTCATACAGTTCCTCATGTTGTGGTGACCCCCCCAACCATAAAATTATTTTCGTTGCTACTTCATCACTGTCATTTTGCTCCTGTTATGAATCGGGCGACCCCTGTGAAAGGGTCATTTGACACCCGCCCCCACCCCCAAAGGGGTTGCAACCCACAGGTTGAGGACCACTGGAAATGGTCCGCTTTTCAACTCGTAATCTCTATTAGCTCCCTTAACCTTAAAGACCCACTGCAGTGGTCAGGGCACAGAGGGCGTTAGGACCATAACATCGCCGCTTTATTGAGCTCTGGAATGTCCAGGAAAAAATGCCAATTACATGGCTGCCCCTTGGTGCCTCTTTAAAACACTTTCCATTCCCCAAAGAAAGGCAATGCAGGAAAGCCTCTCCCTTCGCTGTGAAGTATGATTTGTGGAGAGGGAACGAGTGTAGCTTTAGTTTCCCCGACTCTGGCAGATGTTGAGAACCCTCTTTATGGCCTTTTTTTTTTTTCTAATCGCAGCTATCATGCACCTCATAAAAATTCAAACTAAACAGAGATAAGGAAGGCCGTGGGAGTCCTTCGTGATCCGAGCCAGGGGATGTTGGCCGAGCATGTTACTTGGCAAAAAAACCCTGGTCGTTTTGTGAGTTGACGGGAGCACTGATATCAAAAGCGCCTCATCAAACGGGCCATCTCCAGATGTCCTGCCTCTTGGGAATAGGGAGGCAGAGCCGTCACAGTTCCCGGCCTGGCCCATTGGACGTTGGACAAATATTCACTGAGGGCCATGCATATATAAAATGGGATGAACAGGACAAGCGTAGCCCCTACTCTCTAGAAGCCCAGTTTGAGCACCAGTAACCAAGGGAGGTGCCCTAGAGTGGGGTCGAGGAAGAAGGAAGAGGCTGGGGCAGTGGGATGGGGAGCCCTCGGCATGCTGGATGGGCAGTGGCAGCAGGTACATATGCCCCGTGGTCAGAGTTAAGTCTCCAGAGTTCTAGAGACAGAGGAAAGATTTATAGGGTTGGAGAGCTGAATGCAGTGGGCGACAGATCACATCTAAGGACCTGGGAAACCTTAGGAGGCTATTAGCTGAGTTTGTGTGCATGAGGGTGAGCTTGGGGTGGAGACATGCTTGCCCTGGGAGCAGTTGGAAGGTGGATGGGGCAGAGGAAGGGGAGTGGTGGGGGTCCAGGAGTGTGCCCTCAAACCCTCTTAAGGCCGCACACAGAGCCTGACTTGTGTGAGTGCCCTTCAGACATCAGTCCGCTTATTGCATCACCATCCCTAAGGGGGCTTCCTGGGCCCCCACACAGAGATTCTTATTCAGTAGGATATAGCAGGGCCCAGGTATGGGAAGTTTTCAAACTTATCCAAGTGATTCAGAGCATACCTGCAGTTTTCTCCATACAGTCTGGTTTGGAAAGGTGGCATTGGATCAAGCACCATGTTTTAATTCTATTCTATCACTTCTAAGAGTGTGACCTTAATCAAACAGCTTCACCTCATGAGACTCAAATGTAACATGTCCCTGCAAGTGGTTAATGTGCTTGGCTGCTAACCAAAAGGTTGAAGGTTTGAGTCTATCCAGAGCAGCAGTTCTCAACCTGTGGGTGGCGACCCTTTTGGGGTCGAATAACCCTTTCACAGGGGTCGCCAGATTCATAACAGCAGCAAAATGATAGTTATGAAGTAGCAATGAAAATCATTTTATGGTTGGGAGGGTCACCACAACATGAGGAACTATATGAAATGGTTGCGCACGGCATTAGGAAGGTTGAGAACCACTGATCCAGAGGCACTATGATAGTTAGGTTTTGTGTCAACTTGACTGGGCTAGGATTCTCAGTTGTTAGGCAGCTAAGACCTACTGATACTACAATGAGAGCCCCTGGGGGTGTGGCCTGCTTCCAATATAAGTGCATGCTGTGGACAAGCTTGCTTGTGTTTGTGCTGGATCTTGATGCTGCATCTGGCTCTTCGTCTGTTCTCAATCTTGAGTTCTTCAGCCCCTGAAGCTACATGAGCCAGGAAGAAGCCTCCAGTCAGACACCGGCAATTTGTCCACCTCAACAACGGTCCGAGCGTTTCTGTGATACGAACCTCTCTGTGTGTACATAGATGCATTTCACTCGTCTTGTTTCTTTAGGGAACCCAGCTTAGGACAGGCACCTGGGAATAAGGGCTTGGCAATCTGCTTCCAAGTACACAACCACTGAAAACACGCTGAAGCACAGTTCTACTCTGACACACAGGGTCAGTCTGACTGTCTTACTGCCGTTATCGGTTTAAACAAATACATTCATTTTTTTCTTCTGTGCCTCCTTGGGTTGTTCTGAGAATCTAATGAGGTGACGGATTTGAACGCATCACATGAGCACTTGACATTGTTTATCTTCGAACAAACAGTAGTTTTCAATATGGTAAAAGTGTGCGTAGTTTATGATTTCATATTTTGACCCATTTATCTCGAGGGTCACTTTGACAAGTGAGGGCTCTTTAAATGTTGCTTGAAGCCAGCCCCCCCACCCCCAATTTCATTAAGGAAGCGGGGCACCTTTCCTTCCCTGGGGTCCCAGCTCCTTTTCTCTCCTCCCAGGCCAGGGTTACCTGGCCTCCCTTGACCTCCGACTCAGCCATGTGCTAATGTGCTTGAGGCCAGGACTGAGTGTCCCCCCTGTCTTTGGCTGTGTATCAGCTAATACCTGCTGTGTCCCAAGCACCAAGACTCTTCATATACATGTGAAAAGTTATCCCTGGCTCTGCCCTGAGGACAAAACCCAAACCCAACTGAAACCTGTTGCTGTTAAGTGGATTCCAACGGCAGCAGCAACCCCACTGTTTCACAGCAGCACTGTCCCTCGGGGTTTTCTTAGCTGTGGTCTTTAACCCAGGCAAGGTTAAAGACCTGGCAGGGCTTTCTCTGGCAGGGCTTCCAAGTGGGTTTGACCCTATATGATAGGGTAGAACTGCCTTGGTGAGTTTCTGTGACTATTTATAGGAGTAGAAAGCCTCAGCTTTCTCCTGTGGGACTGGTAGTTTCGAACCGCTAACCTTGTGGATCACTGCCGAATGCAAAACCACTATGAGTTGGCATCAACTTGATAGCAGTGAGTTGGGTATGTATTTTGTTTGTTTGTTTTTCCAGGTGGGCTTGAATAATGCCTCACCTTTGGATTAGCAGTTAATAGCAAGCCACTTCTACTACCTAGACTTCTTTCTCAGAAGACATGGGGCCACAAAAGCAGAGTGCTGCTATTTGAATCCATTCGTCATGCCTGTTACACCAGGGTTTGTAGCAAAGAGATTGTTATGCTTCCCTGGGGTGTGACCCTCACAGCCACGGTGGTCTTTAACTCCTTTCTCCCCGGAATTCTCTCTGTCCCCAAGGGCCAAGCTTCTCTTTGGCTCTTCGTCCCAAGGAACCAGGGGCCATCAGGCTCAGAGGACTCCCAGGGGGAGTGTGTAGAGCAAACCTTGTCCTCATTACGGTTTATGGGTGCTTGGGAGGTTTGGGCTCCCTGAGGGTGAGGACCTCGTCTCCTTCATCTTTGTGCAACTGGAACAAAGCTTGTTCAGTGAAGTTGGTTGATGAATGGAGTCTTGGCCAGGTGGCTCAGGAAAAACTCACATCCATCACCCTGGGGCTGGCTTCCAGTTTAGGACAAGAACATTGTCGACATAAAGGTGCTTGGTGCTTTGCAGTGTGTGCATTAATGGGCAGTGTGTATCCTGGAAGATGATATTTACCCCCATCTGGAGGGAAGCAAAGCTGAGGCTCAGGAAGGTTAAGTGACTTGGAACATTGCAGAGTGGCTCAAAAGCACACCAGTGTTAGGGTCAGATGGACCTGCTTTGGAGCCTGAGCTCTGTCTTGAACTAGTTGCCATGTGGCTTTATACCTCCTGAGGAGCCCTGGGGTGCAGTGTCTAAGAGCTCAGCTCCTAACCAAAAAGCACCGTGGTTCAAACCAGCCGTGCTGCAGGAGAAAGGTGTCGCAGTCTGACTCTGTAAATATTACAGCCCTAGAAGCCCGTGGAGCAGAACTACTCTGTCCTGTGTGGCCAGAAAGGCCCCTTTTTGCCTATCAGGCTTGAGTTGGGTCCTTACAGCTCACTGTTGGGACGATGTAATGACAGGACCAGCCCGAGTGGCTGGTGGGCGAGGCAATTCGCTCTCAGGTGCCTACAAGGGAGAAGTGAGAATGTGCTCAGTCAGAACACTCAGAGCTGTAGTCACTGATGCTTAATTAGGCTGAGGACACATACCTTTCCTCTGTCTGCCTTTCACGTGCCCTTGAGGGTTTATGTCATGTGGCTTACCACCGAAAGTCACACTTCTCTCCGGATATCCAATGACAACGGATTGAGCCCAGATGCAGGTACTGAGTTTTAGTGACAGGAACCCATTGGTTTCTTTAGAGGAGAAAGGGCATCCCGGGGTCCACATCGGTTCAGTCACCACCCAGGCCAGTGGCCAGCAGGAAAGCGGGGTGGGCACAGTGAGTGGGGAATTTAACTGGAAACTAGACACTAATCCCAGAGCAGTTTCTGTGCCTTATTTGCCTTTGGCTCTGCAGGGCTGGATCCTTTTTCAAACCCCGTGTTAAAGACTTTGGGCAGATAGCTCTACCCTTTGTCACATGAAGTTGCCGTGAGTCAGATCTCAGCACGGCAACAGCGATCTTTACAGAAGCGGATCTCCAGGCATTTTGCCTGCATCACTGCTGGGTGGGCTCGAGCTGCCCACCTTTCCGTTAGTAGTTGAGGGAAAGTCATTTGCACCACTCACGGGCTTCTCTGAGTAGTTAAACTCTCTGCCATTAAGTCGACAACATCAGGGATCCTAGTGGAGACGCATTGGATAGCTAACCACAAGGTCAACAGTTCAAAACCACCAGCTGCTCTGCAGGAGAACGCTGAGGCTTTCTATTCCTCTCAGAGTTACAGTCTTGGAAATCCACAGGGGCAGCCCTAGTCTGCTCTGAAGGGGTCTGTGAGTCAGACTGCACTAGGTGGTAGTGAGTTTGGGCTCTTTGTTGGTGTTAAAAGACTCACTGCCTGGATTGGACCGCCACCATCAGTTTGTCATACCGCAGTGACTTGTGTGATGCTGGAAGCTACGCCACTGGTATTTCGAATGTCAATGAAGCTGCCAGTCTAAGACAGACTAGGAACAAAGGTCTGGCTACATACTTCTAAAAATCAACTAAGGAAAACAGATGGATCATAGCAGAATCGTGCCCAATATCATGAGAAGATAAGAGACCCCACATGCTAACCAGAACCATGGACTCAAACATGTCATTGATCATGAAGACAGTACATAATCAACCAAGCAGTGCTTAGTTAGCTTGTACATAGGGGCCCTGGCCATGCTGTCAGGTAAGTATTGAACTGGTCACCACAAGGTTGATGGTTCAAGCCCGTCAGCTGCTCCAGAACAGAAAGATGAGGCTGCTACTCTCATACACAGCCTCAGAAACCCAACACAGTGATACCTTGATTGTCGGACTCAGTATGTTCCAAAGGCATGTTTGAATACCGGAAAGTGCAAGAACTGAACATATTGTCTGTCATAAAAAATGCAAAACCAAAAAAAAAAGCAAAACCAAATGACTGGCTCAGAGGCCCAACAATTACACTGAGATTTCTTTTTCTAAGACTTTAACATGAAGTTTGCTGCCCTAGGTTATGAAAAGACCTCCTAAAACATCCTAACAGCATAAATACTATATGTTAAACATCAAAATACAATACAGTAAATAAAATGATGGTATTTCATGCAAATAAACCACCAACAGTGAGCAACGTTGTAACGCACTAACGCAAGCACTATATGTTGTCTGAGCGAGGGCGGCACTGAGGCTGAAGCCTCACTCTTTGTGTTTGATGTGAGACGTGACTGGTGCCTGACTCATGGCCCGTACAGGTTCTTTTAAGTCGGATATTCGGTTTGACTGTGGAGCAAAGTTAACCAACACCGAGCAGAGTTTTCGGATTTTCAAGTTGTGGCGAGTTTGGGGCCACTCGACAACCAAGGCATCGCTGTCTCAGGTTTGCTATGAGTCTGAGTCAACTTGATGGCAGTAGGTTTGGTTTTCTTTTTCTTTCTTTCTTTTCTCTTTTGGCTTTGGTACATAGATCACCATGCGTCACAGCTGACTCGTGACAATAACAACATGGACTGGAATTCGACTGGACAAGCAACACACGTTTAACTCATTCCAGTCCCAAGGCAGAGCTGAATGAGGTCTCACAGTGGGTGAAAAGGCCCTAAACACAGCTCTTGTCTTTAAGAAGTCCACCCCAGAGGGGGGAGCGGAGAAAGCCCACGTGGGATGCGAAGTCCCAGTAAAAGAGATGGTGTCTTGTCCGACGGAAGGCGGTCTCTACTGGGAGTGATCAGAGAGGTTGCGTTGCTTCTGGGCTGCGTAAACCTGGCTGGGAAAGTGTGCTGCCCCTGGCCTTGGCAGTCAGGTAGGAGTCTGATAGGTGGGGAGTGGAGTGGAACCCACTTGGGCTTTTGTGGGCAAAGGCCAGCAGGTGCGTTAGGCCTGCTAGGTCAGGGACAGAAAGCTGAATAGATGAAAAACAACAGCAGATAAAAATAGGGCCCAGCGAGTTGAGGGGAGAAGAGTGTTCTTGCTAGAGTGTTCTGTTTGGTTGACAAGGTGGTATTTGAAGGGGTCCTTGCCTGGTGGGTGCAAGGTCAAGAGAGGCCTCGATGGGAATCAGCGACCCTTGGGGACTTGGGAGCAATGCCAGCTCTTGACTCTCCCCAAATCTATTGCTTCAGAAACTCCTGTTGCTAAGGGGCAGGGGATGCAGGAACCCACATCTTTTTGAATGAGGCCCCCAAGTTATGCTGACATGCACCTGCCTGTGCAGGTTTGAGAGCCATTGGCCTAGTGCACCGGGTTGGTGCACAAAACCTGAGGGAGTCAGCAGAGGGCGGGTGGTCAGCAGGCAAAGGAAGAAACAACCTGAGGACCACGACGTGTAGAGTCCCAAGCCCAGGATCTGGAGTCTGGGTAAGTCCCCACATCTTAGAGAAGCCACTGAGAGTTTTTGAACAGGAGAGACTCACTCCTTTATTCAACTAGCCTTTTCTGATCTCACTCCCTGCCATCTAGCCAATGCCAATGCAGACAGGATAGAACTGCCCCTGCGGGTTTCCAAGACTAGAACTCTTTGCGGGAGTAGAGAGCCTCCTCTTGATCCCTCAGCATGACTGGTGGTTTCGAACTTTTGAACTTCTGGGTCGCAGCCCAACAGGTCACCACTACGCCGCCAGGGCTCCTTAACATGTACTGATACCTGTGACTAATGCGACGAATGATGCGTATTACTCATCAGCAATCTGGATCACTGATCGGTGATCCTGCTACATATTGCCAATACCAACTAGGATGTATGTGCCGCAAGCGGGGGTGGGGGGTGGGGGGGGTGGGGGGGGGGTGGACAGGGAACACGCCCATGTATGCCCACATGAGTGCTGGCAGGAGGCACGGCTGTGACTGTCCATCTTTTGGATCTGCTTTGCTAACGGGCCGCACCCCATTACACTGCGCTCCAGAAGCGGCCCTCACTGCTCTCTGGCATCAGAAGCTATGGGGAAGCATTTCCTAACGTTTCAAATGCCAGGGAGGCGAATTGATGAAAAGAAAACAAGAAAAGGGGAAAAAAAAACTGTCCAGGAGAGGGAAGGATAGGAAAGGGGGAACCCATCACAAGATTGGATAGAGACCACCCCCAAGGGGATGAACAACAGAAATGTGGGTGATGGGAGACAATGGACTGCGTAAGATATGAAATAATAATAACAATATATCATTGGTCAAGGATTCACCAGGGTGGGAAGGTGGGGGAGGGAGGGAGGGGGAAACAAGAGGAGCTTTATACCAAGGGCTCCAGTAGAAAATTTTTTGGAAATGATGGTGACAACATAGGTCCAAATATGTGTGACACAATTGATGTAGGGAATGTTATAGGAGCTGTAAGAGCCCCCAATAAAATTACAGGAAAAAAATATTGTTATTAAAAAAAGCTGTCCAAAGATGAGACCAGTGGGGGGGAAGCATTCTCTTTCAGGTTTGCAAACAGAACCAGGCACTTGTCTATCTGCTGGCTGTTTTATTGAGGAGTTCAGAAGGTGGACAGGGCAGCTTGTAACTCTGGCCTTGTGAGGGTCAGTTTGCCCCAGGCCCTGGGCCTTGGCTTTACCTCACAGCTCTGGGAGCGAGGGGGTGAGGGGGTGAGGGAGCAAGGGGAGAGGAGGAAAAGCGAAAAGGGGAGATTGTGGGAAGCCTTCATCCTAGCTCAGGCAGGCTGCTCAACACAATTAGAGCGTGACTCAGAGACAGTCTTTTACTCTGAGTGAAATGAAGTGAGCCCTCCTTCAAGGGCAGGGGTCCTCAGGACAAGGGACGCGGTGGGGTGGGTAAGGGTGGGGAGGCTGGATGGCTTCCTGGCTTGCCCTGCCCAGCCACGCAGTTCCTCTGGGTTCCACAGGCTGAGGTTGGTGGGCATTGCCCTCTGCTGGGGCAGATCGAGAGAAGTGAGCTCACGCAAAGGCAGAGAGCAGAATCCGCAGGAGTGTCTGCCTGCACTGCCCGCATGCCTGCCCGCACGCCTGCCCGCCCGCCCGCCTGCCTGCGGAGGCTGTTCCACCTGGAGAGGGGACTCCGTGGACTCAGGGAAAACAGAGGAGGGTGTGGGTATGTGTTGGGGTGGGCAGAGAGTGGGGAGGACACAGGGACAGGAGGGAGGGAGAGAAAAAAATGCTGCTGTGGCACAGATGCCTACTCATGTGACCCCTGAGTGACAGCTCAACTGGCTGCCTAGGAATCCTGGTGGCACAGTGGATAAGCGTTGGACTGGTTGGCAGAACTTACGGTCTCGGATACTCCCCGCAGCAGTTCTACCCTGTCCTGCAGGCTCGCGGTGAGAGGGCATCCACTCAGTTGGCAGGGAGTTTGGTTTGATTTGGGGAATCTTTGGCAGCAGATCAACAGGTGTTTTCCCTGGGTGAGCAACAGAGACAGAACAGTGCGTCCCGCCTAGGGATTCTGGGGAACAGAGAGGGCTTCTCATCTCCTTGAACTCTGCATCAGGACCTCAGAACATGCCATTCCTCTCTTACTCCAACAGAGCAAGAACCCACTTCCTCCTGGGAGCTGTCGAATGTGGTCCCACTGGGGGGCAGGGGGTGGGGGGGACAAGGAGAGTGACCTGAGCCACTGGGAACCGTCAGCACCTCCTGCTATGCCCACTTGCCTCGTCCAGCTTTCGAGTTAGATGGTTTACGGGAGACCAGCACTCAGGAGAGCAAGCACCAGCAGAACATTCCAGAATCGAGTGTACCTTCATCTGTACCAGGGATCTTATTTTAAACTAATTACATTACGGAGGGGTGGGAGGGAGGGAGGAGAGGGGGGCTAATTATAATCGGGGAGACTTTTTTTTTTAAAGACCTAGTTTCAAACCTCTCAGCCTTAATTTAGTAAATTTCAATTACAGAGGGAGTCGCTAAGCTGAGGCTCATTTGCATTATATCCTTAATTACCACTTCATTTGTGTCCCGAGATCATCAATAGAGGTGCAGGGGGTGTGTACTCAGGAGAAGTGATTGATCAAAATGAGTCCTTTGTTCTTCTGAAGCCTCACTTAGGGAGCGACATCCTCATCCTGCCGAGACCCTGGGCCTGCCAAGCCTTCTCTTAGAAGAGAGGTTAGCAAGCCGGCTGTAAGGCAGAGGAAAGATGCCAAATGCAACCTCTCTCTCCCAAAGGGTCCCCCTGGGAACCCACTTTCTCACCCGCTGGTCTAGGAAGGCTGCCTGGAATGTGTTAGCCCCACTGGACTGCTAGGGCTGGTCCCCTCCCTGGTCCAGCCACAAACCTTTCTTAGGCCACCACCCAAGACAGTCTTTCAGGCCTGTGAGTGGCCACTGATTCTGCCCATTTGGGTGCACCCACAGAGCGTCCAGCTTCCGCTTGCCCTGCCTGCAATCAAGAAAGTGCATCCAGCAGCCCCTGGTTTTACACATTGGGTTGCCATCCGCGTGGTCAGCAGTTCAAACCCAGCAGCAGCTCCTCGGGAGAAAGACTGGGCTTTCTACTCCCTTAAACAGTGACAGTCTGGGGAACTCACAGGGAGTCACTCTGAGGGGGTTTGACTCATGGCAGCAAGTTTGGCCATCTGGTGGATTCTGTCTCACAGGGACCCTGGAAGACAGGGTCGAACTGCTTTGTGGGTTAGCCAGCGAAACATCTCATCTGTTTCCTGCAAGCCGGCGGGTGGTTTCGAACCGTTGACCTTGTGATTAGTAGCCCAACGTGGCAACTGCACTCTTGCAGTCTCTGGATACTGGGTCTTTCTTGGAATAGCTGTTTCCCGAAGCTGCTGCCCTCTAAGACAAAGCGCAGTGCCCACAGGGACTATGGAAACCGTGCGTGTGTGTTAAGGTCCATTCTGCAGAAGGAGGGAGCCTTCTTTCTGAAGGAAAGGGCAAAGCAAAGGAAGAACTAGCTACCCAGCCCAGGGGAGAGCTCTGTCCCTTGGGCCTTGCCTGGGTGTGTCCTTGACGGAGGTCGCTGTACCGGGGTCTCATAATCATGGGTCACACCCTAACTGCCTGGACAAGGCCTCTGCACCAATCCTGTAAGCGTCTCTGTCTTCTACAACATACAGATCCCCATCAGGGCCCGTTACCACTCCAGTAACCCCACCCGTCACTCTAATGTGCTCTGCCACCCCCCATGCATGTGTGGCCGTTTTCCTTGACCTCCCATGTCCTGTTTAAAGCTCTGTACGTCAGCAACCCCCTGGACACCATCATGACCTTATGGGAAGGGTCTCCCTTATCTGGACAACATGTCTTGTCCTTGTCTCACTTAAAACTTTAAGAAATGTTCTCTTTCGTAAAAAAAAATAATTCCATCTTTCTTTTCTAAATTACAAAACAAACAGACAGACAGAAAGAACCTATTACCCCAGGACCTCCAAAGCCTTTATAATATAACAACTTAATATGTTCATCTACTTTCTAGTTGGTCAAATAAGTATATTCCTCTCACTCTACAAATGGGGGGACTGAAGCTCAGAATGGTGAGTGGGTCTCCGAGCTGGGAGTGACTGACTGGGGACTTAAGTCCAGGTCTCTTAAACCTGTGTTCCTTCCATTGTCTCCTACGCCACTCCCCTCCATGCCCCCCAGCCGCCTGAACATTGGCTCCATTTGTGGGGGTCAGGGCTTGGATCGCACTGGGCAGGTGAACCGCTTTTGAACCTGCTCTCAGAAGCTGTACTCGAAGCGGCAGCCTTGTTTCAGAAACATCCAGAGGGTAGCCTTCCATAACCTTCTCCGGCAGGGAGGTCTGTTTGGTGGTGGGCGGTGAGGCGATGGGGAGGAACAGGAAGGGCCAGGAGGAGTCAGGAGGGAATTTCTCTGGTTTTCCACCCAGAGAGCCCAAGTGAAACCCATGAGTCATTTTGCCAAATGGCTGCTCTTTGCGCTAGGGTGGTTTCCACGTGTGGAGAAGCACGGACCAAGGAAGTGACTGGACAGACGGTGTGGGGCAGGAGGGTGACTTCACTGAGAGTCCAGTCTGGTGTCTTGGGGGGTCAGGGACTGGAGGCGCCCATTGGACATGAGGGGTGTTCACCTCAAGAACCTCCTGGACACTGGTTACTACTCCTGTAAGAGCCAGCTATGCCTCAGCGAGCAGATGGGATACCGTGGGGAAAGGGGCAAACGCTGTGGAGCTAAATACCTGGGGGTAAATCCCAGCTCCACATGGTCGGAGAGATCCTGGGAGAGTCCCTTCACCTCCCCGGGGGTTGGTTTTCTCATGCAGAAAATGACCTAAAAACACTCTCTTCCCCGGGCTGGGCTGAGTGAGGTTTAAAGGAATGGCAGGTATATGGAGGGCCAAGGGCATATAGAGGCTGTCATGTACAGAGGGCTTGGGGAAGTCCGGAAGTGGCAGGGATAATCAAGGGGGTAGCTGTCGTATGAAGACGGGGTGAGGGAGCCGGAGAGGACCCTTGGCAAGTCTGTAGATGGGGACCTCTGAGGAACCCCTCTGGAAAAGTCTAAAATGACAAAATAACACCAGTATTCTTTTCCCTAGTGTGAGCAAAAATACTCACGCAGGCCAACTCAGGCCAAGGTTCTGAGACTCAGACTCTAAATATGAGTCGTGAGTCATCAAAGCTTCCTTCCCCAGGAAAAGACTCCTCCATTAGGACTATAACTTTTCATCTTCTCTCGTTAAACTCCTGGTCCTTCGGGTTGGCCTGGCCAGAGGACAGTCCTGTGTGCAGAAAATGTGCTTCCCTGTGCCGGCCCCTCCTGTGGTCAGAACCAAGTTCCTCCCCTCCCAGGAACCAAACCAAACCAAAAAACACTCAAAAACTGCCTTCAAGGGAACGGCACCCACACCAAGCTCCACAGAGGGCACTAGGGGGCGCTGGACACCACGTTATTCAGGCAAATAATTCTGCACCTTTTTTTTTTTCTGTTTTTTTTTAAAAAAAGGTTTTTGCAATGAGGTCCTTTCTTTCTTGGGGCTGTTTCAGTCGATGCTTGAGCATTAAGTGCTACCAGGAGACTGTAGATTATCTCAAGGGCCCTGAGCTTCGTTCCTAGGAGAGATGGAGTCTGGGTGTGGCTGGGGAAGGCAGTGTGCACACACACACACTTGAAGCTTGGAGACCCCAGAGTCCTTTGCTGAGCTATCAACAGCATTAGAAACAAGTGATTCTTTTCAATCTCTGCCCTGCCCAGAGGGCCAGGAAGGAAAAGAACTTTTGCTCGTAGGCAGATGGGGCGAGGGTGTGAAGGGTGGGTGGGAGAGGGAGGCTGGTTTGTGACAGTTACCAAGTGTTGTCCCTTTGGTGCAAAGCTAAGGGATCCCACCCTGACCTTGGGCCATTCTATTCCAGGCCCAGCACCCCCACCCCCACCCGAGGGTGAAAAGGACCCTCAAGACGCCTGGGGAGGTGACTTGTAGTTGTGGACTGGGGTGCTATTCAATGCCCTTTTACTTTCATGACACCAGGGCACACTCTCATCTTTGTGGGGTGCTCCTCCGGGTTGCGATCCCAAGGATCTGATGGAAGATCACTGGCCCTTAGAAGGCCAGTTCCTTTTCTTGCCCCTCGGGCTCCCGTAGACCTGGAGAGCAGGTGAGTTGCGTTTTCTGTTTGCAGATAATGCGGCACCTGGGGGTCTCTTCAGAAGTGTCTACACTGACACGGAAGCAGTCTCTTTGAAAAGATGATGCTGGTCATAGCTTTTCACTGTGATGTGCCCTTTGGAGGGTGCAGGTAACCCAGAAGTGCTCAAAGGGAGATTTTGGCTTATGGGTTTTGTTGGATCTCTCCTGTGGGAAAGACCTCGATCCTTCGCTTCCCGCAAGAAAGAATTCACACTTCGAAGCCTGGGTTGTGATCCAAGTGAATTTTATAAAGGATCTAAGCCGTTTCGGGCACTACAGTAATCGGAACACAAGCCAGAGGAAGAGTCTGAGGCCCAGCCGCGTGGGCCCTCGGCACAGCCGTGCTGAACTGTGTGCAGGAGCCGCTGGGAGAGAGGTGAGTGGTCTCAAAGTTTCTGGCTTTTTCAGCTCCCCCTCTCCGCCCCCCAGCCCCTGCCGTTGGGAGGAGTGGTCCATGATTCTGGTCGACCCCTCTGTCTGACTTAAATTGACCCTAGATGGGCCAATCCAGGTGTACCACCCACCCGGGTGTACCACCTCTTCCTGGCCGGGAGTTTTAATTTCTGAGCATGCATAGTGTACGCTTTCGTCCCTGTTCTAACGGTTTGTAGCTAACTGATGAGGAATCCCTCACCACGGAGTCAATTCTGACTGCAGTGATCTTATAGGACAAGGAAGGAGCTCTGGTTGTGTGTTGGGCTTCCATCCACCATGTCGGCAGTTTGAAACCACCAGTCACTCTGAGGGCAAAAGATGAGACTTTTCGATTCCCTTCAAGAGAAACCGTGTCAGAAATCCACAGGGACAGTTCTACCCTGTGCTATGAGGTCGCTAGGTGTCGGCATGCACTCGATGGCAGTGGGTAAGAGAATAGGGCAGAACTATTCCAGGCTTCCAGAGCTTTACAGAAACAGACTGCCACAACATCTTTCTTTCACCAAGCAGCTGCTGGGTTGATCCCCTGACCTCTCTGTTGGGGGGGAGAGGGGACAGCTGGGTGCTGTAGCCACTGCCCACCAGGGTTCCTTTGATTGCGAATATCAGTGCAAAACATAAGGGCAGGTGTGGAGAATCACTGAAGGCAGCTGAAGACCTGAAGCAGGCCCTCGGTGGCTTGGTCACGCAGGCAGTGTAGACATTTGGGTTTGAGCCCCTCAGCCTTTTGGGGGGGAGCGGGTGTATTGGTGGTGCGACCGAGCGCTGTCTAGGACGCACGTCCTGACCAGTCAGCCAATGGCACGGAGTGGGAAAGACATCAGTTCTGTGAGGACACAAAGACCTTAAAGTCTTTCATGAAGACTTTAACACAAAAGACCTTCAGATCTTTGTCTCCCCGAAGAGTTTATGGCACAGTGTAGTTGAGAAAGTATGATCTGTATGAATAAGGAAGGGAGGCGCCTGGAACTCTCTACGGTAAGTTTAAGCCAAGAAAGCACCTGCTAACAATCTCCCCACAGAAGGTACCTAATCTTTTATAACCTACACTTTTTTCCTATCGAGGGCCAGTTGCTAAGTATTTTAGGCTTTGTGGGGCATAAGCTCTCTGTCACAACCACTAATTCTGTGGGTGCAAGAGAAACCATCTAGAACGTTGTTTGGTTTTGGTTTTTAATATATGAATTAGAATATCATGCTTTTCACATGTCATCAAATGCCATCTTTTTATTTTTTTTACAATGTAACAACTATCTTAGCTTGTAGCCCCTACACAAACAGGCCAAGGGGAGGTCTGGCCCATAGTCTCAAGCAAGCATGTTTCTGTTGCCTTCAGCTCACAGG
>NW_022106471.1:7815939-7830645 GCF_000313985.2 Echinops telfairi | reverse complement strand
CCGGGGTTTCCAGGCTGAAACCTGAGAGCCAGGTCATCGCTCCAGCAGGACCGAGGGAACCTTCTGACGTGACACCTGAGCTCATTAACCAAGGGGCCTCCAGGACTCCTGCAGCGGTCCGTTGCCACACCTCTAATTCACTTACCTGGTTCTCTATTCATGAGCTTGTGAATGGTTTCTAATCTTGGGCTGCAAAGTACAGTGAGGATCACAGGGCGCTACCTTGTTGGGTACCATAGAGGCGGTTCCAGCGCCTGTCCCTCTCCCTGGGCCCAGAATGCTAAACAGGGGGCCCACTGGGTCAGGGGATACGTGCATTTGTTCCTTTGGGAAATGAGCCCTCCGCGCCCAGCGGCAATGAATGGGGATACCTGCTTCCTCATGGCCTTGCCAGGAGGTGCTCTTTCTAAGGTGGATGTTGGATCATTGGATGGGTGAAAAGACAATGCTCACCCAGTTCTTTTCACTTGACTTTGTCTTATCTCCCGGGAGGTTGCACATCTTTTCATATGCTTAGTAGCCACTTGTGCTCCTTGCACTGCCTAAGGAGGATCCTCCATAGGCAGCCCTCTCCCGCCAGCGTCAATGGCTGTCCTCAGACCCAGGTGAAGCCTAACATTGTCAAAAAGAGGACCTACTTCATCCGGCTCCAATCCGACCGCTGTGTCAAGACCAAGCGCCACTGGCGCAAGCCCAGAGGCATTGACAACAGGTGCGGAGAAGATTTAAGGGCCAGATCTTGATGCCCGACGTGGGTGACAGGAGCAACAAGGAAACCCAGCACATGCTGCCTAAGGTGACAGGAGCAACAAGGAAACCCAGCACATGCTGCCTACGGGCTCCCACAAGTGTCTGGCCCACAACATGGGGGAGCTGGTAGTGCTGCTGCCCTGCAGGTGGCCATCAGTCACCAATCCCAACCCCAGGCTGAGCAGCGAAGAAACGGAATAGATGGCCCATTTGTGAGCTTTATTTGTGATAAATAAAACCATAAACGAAAATCAAAAACCCGCCATTTGTATTTCTTCTGGTCTGTGAGCCGTCTTTTCCTATCCTTTAGGAATGTTTTTGTGTTTCAGAGATTTGGATCCCTTTCTATTTTAAGGGGATTTGTTGCATATAATCTTCCCTAGTTTTTAAAATTTGTTTTTCACGTTGCTTATGCAAATTTGCTGGTTTGGCATGAACAAGTTTTGTTTTGTTTTTTTTTCCTTTTATGTAGCTGAATTAATCAGTTATTTTACAGCTGTGGGTTTTGAGTCAAAATTTAGGAAGGAGTTTCTTCCTCTATGAAAGAATTCCCCCACATTTTCTCTTGTTACTTTCATGGCTTCCTTGTTTAAATTTCAATGTTAAATCCATTTAGAATTTGTTATGGTATATGATGTGAGATATGGCTGCAGACTTTTTTTCCCCCCAAGTGGCTACTGAGGAAGCATAACACCATTGGTTGACCAGGCACCGAATATAGATGCCACGTGTGTCCAGAGGCAGTTGTGAGAAGAGAACAAGGCAGACTGCATGGTTTAAAATCAGGAAAGGTGTGCGTCAGGGTGATAGCTTCTCATCATACTTGTTCAATCTGTGTGCTGAGCAAATCGTCAGAGAAACTGGCTTATATGAAGAAGAATGAGGCACCAGGATTAGAGGAAGGCTTATTCACACTCTTCAATATGCAGATCACACAGCCTTGCTTTCTGAAAGTGAGGACGAATTAAAGCACTTGCTGAGAAAGATCAAGGATGGCAGCCTTCAGGTTGGGTTACCACTCAATGTAAAGGAGGCCAGAATCCTCACAACAGGACCAGTCTCGTGATAAATGGAGAAAAGGTTGAAGTTGTCGAGGATTTTGTCTGGCTGGGATCCACAATCAAGCAGTAGTCAAGAGATCAAAAGGTGAGTAGCATCAGGTAAATCTGCTGCACAAGACCTCTGTAGAGCGTCGGAAAGCAAGAATGTTACTTTGAGGACTACAGTGTGCCTGATAGAAGCCGGGGTGTTTTCCATGGTCTCGTGTGCATGTGGAAGTTGGACATTGACTAAGGAAGGCCAACGGAGAATCAGTGTATTTGAGTGGTGGTGCTGGAGAAGAGCCTCATGATAGCGCTCTGGACTGCTCACAGAACACGCATGTCTGTCTTGGAAGAAGAACGGCCAGCATGCTCCCTGGAGGCAAGGATGGTGACGGGCTGTATCTTACTTATTGTCAGAAGACTGGCCCCTGGAAAAGGCCATCATGTTCAGTAAAGTAGAGGGTCAATGAAAAAAAGGAAGGCGCTCAATGAGATGGACTGACCCTGTGGCTGCAATGATGGGCTGGTGCATCGGAACAATGGTGAGGCTGGTGCAGGACCGGCAGTGTTCCATTCTGTTGTGCATAAGGTTGCTGTGGGTCAGCCCCGACTCCCTGGCACCTCACAACCACAGCTTGTGTCATCTACCTTCCTGTGTCTATTTCTGTTCTTCCCAAATGGTTCCGTTAGTGTATCTAAGCATGGCTAGCACTATACATTTTCAAATTCTTTAAGTGTTGTAGTATACATTTCGATTTATTGCTCCAGAGTTTCTCAGCCCTGTCACCATTGACAGATTAGGCCAGACAATATTTGTTGTGAGGGGCTGTTCTGTATCATGTAGAGGCAGCATGCCTAGCCTCTACTCACTAGATGCCAGTAACACACACAATTTCAATAAGCAAAATAATAACAACCGCAATAATATTGATAATGATCATGGCAGTCTCCAGACGTTGCCATATATCCAGAAGGCAAAAGCACCTGGCTCTATCCATTCATCCTCTGCTTATCCTCATTTCATCATGCTATGATATATTTATATACGATTTAAAATTTTCCTTCACCTACCTATTGTGCCTTATCTTTTCATTGCTGTGGGGGGACACAGGCTGGTCTCTGTACCAGATATCTTCTCTTACTCACTTCTCCACCAGAGTTCAGCTCAGGCCCTGCCTCCCGGGATGCCCTCTCCAACCACCTGCCCCATCCCGTGGCTCTCGAAGCCAGAGGCGGAGCCTCATCCTCATCCTTGATGGAAATGAGCCCTGGCAGCGCCGATGGAAATGAGGTCTTGTTCATGTCTTTATCTCTAGCCTCTGGCAGAGACCTGGCACAGGCTTCATCAGTGCTGTTGGGTCAGTGGGTCAGTAGTGGATTCTTCCTGCATCCGCCTCCCACCAGCACCCAGTTTTGATGAGAATGACCACAGGTGAAGGAGGGATCTTTAGGGTTATCCAGAGAGAAGCCCTGGTGCTGAGCATGTGTCGGGAGCCGCCACACACAAGTATGGTAATAGATGAGGTACACACAGCTACCAGATGTGTTCAGCTGCTTTGGATCAGGAAAAGCTGGAGCGCTGGGGACCTCCTCGGAGTCTCAGCTGCTTGTCGGGAAAGCAGCGTAAGTCGTGGTTGAGAGCGTGATTCCTGGAGACTAATTCTAAAACCAAACTCGCTGCCATAGAGTCAATGCTGACTGATAGCAACTCCCTGTGGGTTTCTGGGACTGTGACTGTTTACCGGGAGGAGAAAGGCCAGACTTTCTCTGCCGGTGGTTTTGAACTGCCAACCATGCAGATCTCAGCCCCATGTATAACCACCAGGGAGGGCTCCTATGGAGGCTGACGACCTATTTCAAATTCCATTTCCATTCACTTACCCAGTGGATTACACATTGGCCTGCCAATCACAAGACCAGCAGTTCAACACCACCAGCTGCTCTACAGACGAAAGATGAGGTTTTCGACTCTCAGAAAGAGTATCGTCTTGGAAACCCACAGGGGCAGTTCTACCCTGATTTATAGGACCATTATACGTCAGAATTGACTCTGTGGCTGTGAGTTTGAGTTTTTGAGTAATCTCCTTAAGATTCAGTGACTCCATTAGTAAAAGAGGGATCATCAGAGTAGCCACCTCATAGGATTCCTGCCGCAGTGCCCAGAGCTTAAGCTGTACATTCCGTAGAGGGTAGGCTTTACTGTCATTTCATCTTCTAAGCTCCAACAGCCTGGCCTGTTTTCTTAACTGGTGGTGCACACCTACCAGCCACTCCTGGGGCGAAAGATGAAGCTTTGCTCAGGCAAAGGCCTGGCTAGCTTAAAAGTCTCTGCTGCTACTTCAGACGCAGCTACTGCAGACCAGGGTGGGGCAATGTTCTTTGGGCTCCTGGCAAAGGGCTAGGCGAGGCCTGGGGGTGGGGGTGGGGGGTGGGTCCAGGAAGCTTCAAGGCTTCCATGGGCTGTTTGTGCTTTGACAAACCCCATGAGGTGTTTACCCTGAGATACAGGTCAGATCATGTCTGCAGAGACATGCGATGTCTGGCAGCCTTGTGAGCCACTGACTCTTTTCAAAGCTATGTAGCCCTGGTGGTGTCCTGGGTTATGCATGGGGCTGCGAGAGGCCAAGGCCGTCCTCTGAAACCACCAGCCCACTCCGTGGGAGAAGGATAAGGTTTCAGCCTTGGAAACCCGCGGGGACAGCTCTATTCCGTCCTGAAGGATCTCTAGGAGCTTGAGGGTGGAGTGTTTGAGTGGAGACATCAGGATAGCTGAGTGTCTCAGGAGTTAGGAAAAATGCCAGACTCTGGGTAAGGATTGTTCCTGAAGAGCTACGGCCAACAGTGGTTACTGAAATGAAGCTGAACGACTCACTTATAAGTCGCAGTGAACACCAGAATAATAACGAGACTAAGCAACACAGGACCAAAGGGGTCCTGACCCCTTTGGGGGCTGTGTTAGTCTCAGTATGTTAGAGAAAGAAATCCACAGAAACTCATATGTATAAGAGAGAGTTTAATATAAAGGTGAGTGTACATAAAGCAAACATGCTGCTCAAGCCCATAAGTCCAACATTAACCCGTATGTCTGACGCCAATCTACAAAGTCCTCCTCCATCTCACAAAACACACGCAATAATGCCAACTGCAGGAGGAAAGCCAAATCAGTGAACGTGTAAGCATCTCAGCACTGGCAGGGGTCTCCACACGGCTGCTCCAGCACCCAGGGCTGCATCCGGGTAGGTCCATGCTGCTTCTCCTCGGGGATGTCTTGCAGGAAGTGAGCCTTTCCAGTTGAAGCAGGGAACTGGCTAACGCAGCTGCACCCTGGTCTGACCATACAAAGCAAGAGACCAGAGAACTAGAAAGGCGAGGCTCACCAAGTCATTTATCTCTCTGCCCTTTCAACTAACCCCACATGTGTTTATCGGCCAGGTTGGCACAATAAACTAACTAACTCAGGGGTCGAATGACCCTTTCACGGGAGTCGCCTGGTTCATAACAGTAGCAAAATGACAGTGATGAAGTAGCAACGAAAATAATTTTATGGTGTGGGGGGGGGGGCGGCGTCACAACATAAGGAACTGTATTAAAAGGTCACGGCATTAGGAAGGTTGAGAACCACTGACCTAGAGGGGCTCAGGAAGAAAGACTTGGAGATCTTCAGAAAGATGAGCCCCTGCCCACCCTGTGGAGCCCAGGTCTACGCTGACATGCATGGTTCACCCTGAGTTGGAGTCCACTGGATGTCGACTGGTTTATTGAACCCTTACGTGCTGACCTGGTCACATGCACTTACCTGTCCCAGTGGAAGCATGTCTCCGCTCAAATTAGTGATGGAGTAGGAGTGAAATTGCTAGACCCAGCACCCCTCTCGCCATTATCCTCTTTCATTATTAGTTCCTGCTTATCTTTACCCCAAGGGCAGTGCAGGCAAGCTCTCTCCTGCCTGCCCTGCTCTGCACGGTGTAGACTACCTGGGAGCTAGCAGCAGACTGAAATGAATCCGAGCGGTGTGCAGGCTCTAAGCTTGGTGTTAGACGCGCTTATCCCCATCGCCATGGCTTTGAAGAAGTGAGGCTGTCCAACCTGGCGTTACTGGCCCTGACTACAGAGAGGAGAGAGTTGTTTACAGCACCACAAGGAACGAGGGGATAAAGAATCAATCTGAAGAAGAACACAAGGCTTTTCCCTCCGCTCTCTGGTGCCTCCTTGGGATCCCTTGGGTGTGGAGAGGATGCGGTTGAAGGCTTGTCCTGGTCTTGGGCGAGTTTCTAGGCATGTGACCCAAACTAGGCAGTGGGAGACGTGGACCTTCTCCTTCCAAAGGTTCTGCCCAGTGGGCAGAATGGTCTGCTGGTTGACTGACTTCCATCACCTCTGTCTCGACTCTCGATCACCTTTCCCCCAGAATGTACAGCTCTTTCAAGGGTCTCTACCCGCAGCCTTTAGCTGCCCCATACAGTTTGCCATGCTTAAGACAGCTAAAATGGTTAGAAACATAGTCCCATCTGGGATTTATGAGCTTGGAAGATAGAAGCCCTGATAATAGCACTCAAGACCCTGCATCCAGCCATCCCTGAAGCCAGGTACGCGCCTATTCCTTACTCGTGTGAGCTGATACCATGAATTCCCTCCGACTATTGTCATTAGTGTGGCCTTGGTTTTGTTCATCATAACCAAACACATATGGATGGATAGAGTTGAGAAAACTGTCTTTCTCTGGTGCACCTGCGCTCGCTCTTCTACAACTGCATTTATATTGGTTGCATTTTATAATCACTCCCTTATTCTGCTCCTTCTTCCTGTGTAATCATCTACATCAGGAAAGTTAATGGATGGATTGGTTATTAGCCTGGTGTCTCTCAGTCTCTCCCCCAAACAAAAACAAAAACAAACTCACTGCCATGAAGTCCATGCTGACTCATGGTGACCGCCTGTGAGTTTTCCAAACTTTGTTTACCAGAGTAGAAAGCCCAGTCTTTCTCCTGGGCAAGGGCAGAGCCGGGATGCTCTGACAGGGCGCCTGTAAGGTGTTCGTTTCCCCCTGCACACCTGCACGCATCTTTCCCCACTGCAGCGCCGTCCAGATGGTTTAAGAAGAGCCAGCTGCAGTCCTGTGGTTGGAACGGACAGCGAGCGTGAGGTCACTGAGTGTGTCACCTGCTTCGGAAGGAAGTCACTCTTCTCCTCGTGGAAAAACGGAGGCGTAACTTAAGTGACGAGATCAAAGTCACTTCTCCACTCCACCCCAAGTCAGCAGGGGCGTGGGGACCAGGTGCTGGCAGCTGAGGCATGCGGGAGGGTTGTGGAAAGTTCGGTTCATACTATGTTCTTTGCAAAGGAAATAACCACCCGCCCTTTGATTCCAGCTGTAAAACATCTGACTCAGAGGTGGGAGGGCCAGCTGGGAGATGAAAAGGAGACCCGTGGTACCCCTTCTGCAGCACCCTCCCCCAGTGTCTGGAGGAAGAAGGGGCTGGGTGTAAGTCATTCTCCTGGTTGCCTGGCATCACTCTCTCTTCCTTGTGGCCCCACCCTGGCACGGCCTGGTTGTGTGTGCGCACCCTGACGCTGCAGAGAGCAGAGTGGATAACTGGAGCGCGATTGGAGCAATTAGGAGCATTGGACCATTAGAGCGATTAGGAGCATTACATTTGCATACTTTCAAGGATAGAGGACATCTGCTGGCGATTCTCTGCATAGCTGTGCCCACGAAAAAGGAGAAGGAACAAAGCTCCAGGAATTAAGGACTTTGAGTAATGGGAGCCTGGGGGACAACATGAGTGATTTGTCCCTCTGCAAACCATTAGGGAAGAAGCTCAAACCCACCAGGCCTCTCTGGGGGAGAAAGAGGAGGCTTGCAGCTTCTGGAAAGACCAACAGCCTTGGGGACCCAAAGGAGCAATTGTACCTTGTATTGTAGAGTTGCTATGTGTCAGAATAGACCCATTCAATGTTAGTGAGTTTTGTCTCTTTTATTTTTTGGAATGAAGAAACAAGGAGCCTTGGTAGCGCCATGATTAAGTGCTCGGCCAGTAACCATGAGGTTGACAGTTCAAATTCACTCAGGGCTTCCAGGAAAGAAAGAGCTGGTGAGACTACAGCCTGAAAACCTTACAAGGGAGGTTCAAGTCTGGGACCCTTCAGTGGAGCCCAACAATGGCAAATGCAGAAACAAGGTCCCTGCCGGGAAGCTGCCCCTTAGGCTGGGTGCTGAGGGAACCATTGACAGTTGGGTAAGGCATAAGTGAGGACATGTGAGATAGTTAAGGTTTATTGTGCCAACTTGGCCAATAAACACGTGTGATTAATTGAAGGGTGGAGAGATAAATTGCTTGGTGAAGCTCACTCTTCTGGTTCTCGGCTCTCTTGCTATCTGATGGTTGGACCAGGGTTCAGCTGCCTTAGCCAGTTTCCTGCTTCAGCTGGCAAGGCTCACTTCCTGCAAGACATCCCTGAGGAGAAGGGATAGGCTTACCCTGATGCAGCCCTGAGTGCTGGAGCAGCTGTGTGGAGACCCCTGCCAGTGCTGAGATGCTTACACTGCCACTGGATTAAAAGGTTTTCTACCCACTGACCTGTGATCCTCCTGCATTTGACATCATTGTGTGTTTTGTGAGTTTGAGGAGGACGTTGTAGATTGGTGTCAGACATATGGGATAAGTAGGACTTATGAGCTTGGATGGGGTTGGGATGTACACTTATCCTTTATATAAAACTCTCTCTTATATACATATGTGTTTCTGTGGATCTGTTTCTCTAGTCTACCCAGACTAACACAACATGAGTCTGACAACAGCCACCCAGGAAGGAGTCACACACAGGCCAGCTCTGTTCCACTGTTGTGAACCAGGCCGGGACGCAATTCTGGTCCAAGATGAAAGGGGGCACTCTGTCATCCAGAGAAATAAGCTTCGAATGCAATGTGATTTTGAAAATAAAAATGAATGCAAAAATACCTATGGAAACCAACTACCCATATTTAAAAATAAAGACCAGTCATATTGGATGGTGCCTCGGATCAAAAGAAAAAGAAAGAAAGAAAGAAAGAAAGAAAGAACGAACCTAGCTTTAATGGGGGAACTTGTCAAACATACTTTTAAAACCTGCTTCTATGTATCTCATTTTCAGTTGAAAGAATTATTACTTTGGACAATTTCCCTTGACTAAGTGGCAACCTTAAATAAACAGACATGAACTCTGAGTATACATGAAGTTTTCATATGTGTGCTTTTCAATTACTTTAATTTTCTGGAAAAGTGTCATCAGGAAAGCAGTTTTCTATTTGCTTTGGACTCCAGGATGGCTCCTTTGGCACTATTGTGAACTCAAAACCCACGGCCAGCAAGTTCATTCTGACTCACAGAGACCCTATAGGACAGAGTAGAGCTGTGCCCTTGGGGTTCCCAGGCTGTAAATCTTTACAGGTTCAGAAAGCTGTGCGTTTCTCCTGTGGACCAGCTGGAGAGGTCAAACTGCTGACCTTGTGTTAGCAGCTCCGCACATAATCCACTACCCCATGAGGGCTCCACTATTGTCAGGTGCCTTCAAATTGTCTTCCATTCAGTGACTCCATACGACAGAGAAGAACTGGCTCACAGGGTCCCATGGGCGGCACTCTTGGGAACACATTCTCAATGTTTCTCTCTCAGAGCAGCTGGACAGGAACTCACCACTTCAGTCGGCAGCTGGGTTCTGAAACATTGTGTTACTACGCTCTTCCACAGGGCAGAGGGCAAATTAAAACCTATTTGAAGGTCTCGGGTTAAAAATGGGGTGTGTCCATTTCAGGTCTAGTGGTGGGGGTTCTTGCTGACTGTTCCACCTCTCAGTCATCAACTAAAACTAAACTCACTGCCATCAAGTCCATGCCCACTTGTAGTGACCCTACAGGACAGGGTAGAACTGCCCCAGTGAGTTTCCAAGACTATAACTGTGTACAGGAGTAGAAAGTCCCATCTTTCCCCTGGTGGTTTCCAACTTCCAACCTTGCGGATCACAGCCCAATGTGTAACCGCACACCACCAGGGCTCGTCTCGGTCATCAAAGTACTCTCAACATTGAGGCGTCTAAAGCAGGGCTCATTCTGCCCAATCAGACACCTTCCTCAGATATTACAAGGTAACTGAAAACTGGAGATGACATAATCCTTCCCTCCCTGGTTGGCTGACAGGAGGAGGTTCCCAGGCTTTGGTAGAAGGTCACCCTGAGTCCAAGGCCAAGGGAAGCATCCAGATTCCAGACAAGAACCTACGGCTGGGAATTCTGTACACCAAGTGACCGAAAGGAACATTGACTGGCGGTTCGTGGGCTGGAAGAAACTTTCTGAGGTAATGAGTTTTATTTTTCAAATACGTAAGCCATTCCAGGGCGCTTTAAAAAGTTCATGAAAAAATGAAATTGAAAGATAATGGGGAAATGCTCACCCATCTGTTGACGCTCCCTCGTGTGTTCCCACAGTTCAAAACTCAATCTGACATAAGGGTAGCATTGAGGGGCCTTTCCCTCATTGGGGTCATCTTGCTCTCCACACTCAGCAAACACATGGCTAATGGGTTCTAGTAGTTCCTTGGTGATGGGATTTCTTTTAAAAAGATGATCAGAATAGGTTTTATGAGTTAAACTAGGCCAACTCATCTATTTCTGGAAGACGGGCAGTGCAGAGTGTGTGCAGAACGCTGGACAGAATTTTTGTCTTAGTTCCCTTGTGCTGCTTTAACAGAAAGCTCATCAGTGGATGACGTTAACCAGCAGAATGTAGTCTCTCACCATGTAGGGTGTCTGAACTCAACGCAACAGGGCCAGGGGAAGGCTGTTTCTGTCCATCCTGGGGGGGGGGGGGGGGTTTTTGTCCCCCGTGGGGGGGGGGGGGGGGAATGTCTTTCTTATTCATTCTCCCCTGAGTCTAGAAAGTGAAGGATGAGCTCATCTCCTTGCCCTCTAATCACGACTCTCTTGTTGCATCTCTTTTATGCCTCAAAAGAGATTGATTCAAGAAACCAACTAATCCAGTAGATTGCATCCTGTTTCGTTAACAGAACTACTACGAATCCTTCCTTGTTCACATCATAGAGGTGAGGATTTATAGCACAATGGATGATTGCATCACATCACAAAATGGAGGCTCATTGCAGACTACGGAGAATCATGACCTAGCCCAGTTGACACATATATTTTAGAGGTGTGTGGGGAGGGGCACACAATTCAATCCATGACAGTTACCTATCTTGCATGCTGTTGACACTGGCAACCCAAAGTCAGTGGCTGACATTGGATCCTCCTGGAGCCAAGTCAAGGGGAATGGGACTGAGGCAATCAGCTTGGTTGGAGTTTACCTCCCGTGACTTCTTTGGTCTAATAATAGCCCCTAAAGGAATGGGTATCAGTGTTTCTTAGAAACATACCACAGAGTGTTTGTGATCTGCCCCACATTCGACCGCACACCAGCTCCTGCACTCGAGGGATTACACACATCCTCATGGCTGAGATGACATTCCAAACCACAAACAATTTTGTTTCTGTGGTCACAAGGAACCCACAAGATAGCAGATGCTCCAAAGGGACTGATTTCCTCTGCCCCCTTGCTTGTAGTTGGGGCTATCAGTGAGGGTGTGAGAGAGAGGAACCCCCTTACTCACAAGAGCTCCATAGACCCAAAACTAGAGTGCAAGCAGAAGCTCGGCTGGGAGAGGCTTCTGGGCTCATGGGTGGGTGGGGGGGAGATGCTGGTGTCAGTGGCCCCGCCATGCTGGCTTTAAAGCCTATCAAAGACATCTTTTCTTCATGCCTCTTGTAGCCACATCTCCACTCATCGCTCTTCTCTATAACATTGTTTCCCATTGACTCAACCTCCAGAGCTGGCTGGCAAACACTCAATTCCTTCTAGCTTGGGGCTGAAGGTCCCTCCCAGGCCGTTCCCTTCATTCCCAGGCCTTGGAAACTGCCCTGAAGACTCCTATGGGGTGAGAGCTCGACGGTGCACAGCACAACCTCAGCAAAGTGGCTGACAAAAGCAGACAGGGTGCCAGTGCTCCATCTGGGCCACCTCGTGGGATAGAGAAACGCCAAACCTCGCCTGCAGTTCCGGCTATTGCTCACCCAGCCTATAGGGAACACCTTTTCTGTTTCTTCGGTTGTCTGTTTGGATTAACTAACCTTAACTGATCATCACATGTGTGTTCAGAAAAATGATGACTGCAGGGAGGGGAGGCCTCTGGGACAAAGATGGAAGAGTGTGATTCTTGTGAGCAAGAGGCACAAGGTGGTGGCCCTGGTACCAAGAACAGGAACTGCCCCGAGAGTTCTGGAAAGGTAGCCAATGAAATCGTGGCCACGATCAAATGATTAGATGGTCAAGATGATCAATCCACAGGAAGAACAGAGGAGCGATGGGTTGAGTGGGAAGGGAGGTTCGTAGCCAAACCAAGAGTCCAGGCATGTTCCCTGTTTTCTCCAACCCCCAGGAAACCTCTCTCCCCAGCTCCCTCATTCCACGTATGCTGTCCCCTATTTTACTCTTCCCAAAACTGAAACCCACTCTCAGGGACTCCATTTTGACTCACAGAGACCCTACAGGACAAGGTCGAAGTGCGCTGTAGGCTTTCCGAGATGTAAATCTTTATAGGAGCAGACAGTACCATCTTTCTCTAGAGGAGCACCTGGGGGGTTTGAACTACCGACCTTGTGGTTAGCAGCCCAATGCTTAACCCACTGTGCCATCAGATGTCACTTCCAGATGCTCACAAATCTTAGGGGTCGCTGCATATTTTTACATCTCCGTTGGATATCACTTCCTCATTTTTTGTAGGAGACTTTAAAAATCCAATCCTCCCAACCTCCCTCCCCTTCCTGTGCCCTGGAAGATGGGTGTTCCCTCTAGTAGTTCATCTCCGGAGATAAAGTACGGAAGTGTCGTGTGCTACGTCAAGAGTGCGTGTTAGTATCAAATAGCTACCTGGGTCCTGGATGGCCATTCCTTCCTTCTGAGGTGAAGCCTAGATCATTACTTCATACACTCAGACAAAAATAAAATAGATGATGTTGCTTTGGCATTTTGGATCCTGTTCAACTCGGGCACTGGCTGTACTTTTTCTAACTCTCTTCCTGATTTTGAGGCCACAGTGACTGAGAATGTTCTGGAAGTTGTGTGTGTGTGTGTGTGTGTGTGTGTGTGTGTGTGTGTGTGTGTTTCCTTATGCATTAAAGAGCATTCAGTAGTTCAACATGACCCAGATAGTGTATGTGAAACACCCCACAGCTCACCCATAACTACTTTTGATATACTACCGTGCATCCAGATAAGTCTTTGAAATTCTGATTAGCTCAGGGCAGGGGCATCTGAAAGGCTTACGTTCCACTGCCAAGAATGTTGGCTGTTAAAGAGGATGTCTCTCAGCCCAGCACCTAAACTCAGACCACCTGGGGGAAAGAACCAAGAAATAGTCTCTTTCAAATAGTTCCAGTTGAATATTCTCAGTTGAAGAAATTCTAACTTACTTCCCTCTGCATATGAGCTGAGTTCTCTCTTTTAACCAAATGCCAGCTTCTCCCTCCACTGTGCTGGATTCCCCTCCCCCCACTACCCAAGACCACTGCTAGGGGTATCCCCCACACCCTCAGCCTTATTCCACCCCCCTACCTCCTGAATCATTCCATCTGCATAAAAACCTAAATATTAAAAAATTCACTTTGCTCATATCCTGTGCCCCACTTCTTGGCGGAGGCCTGGTGGCCCTGTGGAGGAAGCACTGAGCTGCTAACCATAAGGTGAGCAACTCAAATCCACCAGGGGATCCACAGGAGAAAGATGAGGCTGTCTGCTCCCATGAAAATGTACAGTCTCAGAACCCTGGGGGGCAGTTCTGCAGTTCCTCTCTGGCCCATAGGGTCACCAGGAGCCAGCACCAACTGTAGGGCAGTGACAGTGGGACTCCGACACCACCTTCTTACCACAGCCTCTGCCCCCAATGGCTGCCCTGCTCCCAAATCCAATGTTTGTCCTATGTATTTTTTAACCTGACCACTCCTTCCTTCTGGAGAGGGAATCTATTTTTTCCTCGTGGTTAAGGCTAAGAATCAACTCTCTGAGATTGATTTCAAGGGAAACCTTTCCACTCACCCCTGGGCAGCTAACCATTCTAGTTTATATAGTTTATGGAACTTTCCCCAACATTCCAACAAGCGTGTGGGATGTGGATTGTTGTTGGTTTGGTGGGGGGGGGGGTAGGGGGGGAATGATGGAAACAGCCAGTAGGAAAGGCAGCTGGGTCAGTAGTATGCTCTGTGAAAATGATACACAACAACAAAGATACATAGCAACACTGTCAATCCGGATACTATATGATGAGTGCTGTCAAGCACCCACAATACACACACACACACACTTTACCAGCAGGCATCATCATCCATGATGAAGGCCGCCATAAATAAATTCCGTTGATTCCACAATTCTGGGGAAACACACTATGCCTTCTTGTGGATGGCTTGGGCTTGGCGTAATAAGACACAGATGGGGGAGGCACCCCCTAGGCAGAGGGCTGTGTGAGGTCACCCTGAGTGGGAGAGGGCTGGGTCAGAGAGAGGAATTTGGGAGTCAACGGCATTAAAGGGGTCTTTTTCAATCCATGGGCATTGAAGAGAAGACTCGGTAGAGGGCTGGGACCAAGCTCTGAGCTGCTCCAGCATTGAAAGCTGGGTGAAGGAGACTCAACAGCGTGGGCAGAGGAAGGAGGAAAGCTGGGAAAGAAGGCTGACCCCGGAGCCAAGCACGAGTCCCGGAGGGAGCAGTCGGGTTAAAACAAAAATGAGGACAAACATTGGATTTGGGAACAAGGCAGCCATTGGAGACGTGGCGAGGGCATCTCTGTGAAAAGGTGAGGGCACATGGAACAACATATCAACCTGTGTGATCACG
>NW_022106471.1:7787845-7815213 GCF_000313985.2 Echinops telfairi | reverse complement strand
GAGGGAGGGGAAAAATGAGGACCTAATGTCGGGGGTTTAAGTGGAGAGAAAATGTTTTGAGAAATGATGTACAAATGCGCTTTACACAATTGATATGTGTATGGATTGGGATAACAGTTGTATGAGCCCCTAATAAAATGTTAAAAAAAAAAAGAAAGAAAAGGTGAGGGCAGAGGCAGAGACCGTGGTATGCAGGTGGTATCAGAGTCTTCTAGAAGTCTGGCTATGCCATCCCACTGTCTACTGCCACAGTGTTGATTCGGGTTTATGGTGACCCTATAGGATAGAGTAGAACTGCTCCCTTGGCTTTCCAAGAGTGTACATTTTTAAAAGCACAGACCGCCTTATCATTCCCATCTGCATTTAAAAAAATCTCTCTTTCCCTATCCTGAGGCCCTACTTCTTGGCTCCCCTTCATCTCCAAAGGAGCCCTTGTGGCACTATGGAGTGAGCACTGAACGGTTAACCTCATGGTGAGCCGTTCAAACTCACCAGTAGATCCACAGGTGAACGATGAGACTGAAGGAGCCCTGGTGACTTAGCAGTTACGCAAGGTCAGCAGTTAGAAACCGCCGGCCGCTCCTCAGGAGGAAGACGGGCTTTCTACTCCCATCAAGAGTTCAGTCTCAGCAACTCAGAAAGGCAGTTCTACTCGGTCCTTGATGAAGAACACAGATGCTAGCAGTGCGTTTGATGGGTTTTTTGGTTTGTGTTTTCGGTGCTCAAGGCCTGGAGAAATCAAAGATAAGAATATATTTATTACAAAACACTATCGAATAAGCTTTTTTAAAGGCCCTAACATCCTAACCCACCCCACCCCCAGCCATGAAGCTTCCCATCAGGGGGCTTCTAGGGCCCATGGGTCACAGTGCTAGGTACACACTGGAATTAATTAAAAGGAGCTTTTGAAAATGCTGATGATTGCAACTTTCCCTGGCAATTCTGATTTTCTGGGTGTTGGGTGTTGGGTGTAGTCTGGCCGTTGACAGTTTTAAAAGCTTCCCCAGTGATTATAACCTGCAGCCAAGGTTGGGAGCCCGGCTCTGGGCCATCCAGCACGCGCCTCGCTGGGGTGTTCAAACTCTCAGAGAGTCCTGGGCTCGCATCTGTCAATCACATGGGCCCCTACCATTCAGTCTAGGTCTCTGTTTCCCAGGAGACTTGGACTTCTTTGGGAACTAGGCCCTGCCAGTGTGTCTCAAATTCGGCAGTATATCTTGGGAGCTCTATGAATGTTCGCTGAAGGAACAGGTGGACATCCCACGCGGGGAACTGTGTGGTTGCCACTGCTCCCCATGCCCTCAGGTTCACTCCTGGGGACACCATGGCACTTGGCATCACAATCCATTGCACACTGGAGGTCCTGAGGTTCCCACGCAGGGCCCTCTGTGTGGGATTGTCCCACGGCCTCCCCTCTTCCATCGTTCCTCCTCCATCGGGGTGGGGACACCCCACAAGAAGTTGGCTTGGTATTTGCTAGGCTGTGGCCTGTCACTCAGCATGTTTCACCTGGTCACCCCAGGCCTCTGCTTCCTTCCGCTGACCGGGGACGTGGTGCTCGGTGGTTCCGAGAAAGGTCCTGGAGACCTTAAAAACAAGTGTTCCTTGAGGGGCGGTTTCTTTGGGGGCTGTCTCACTGGTTGGCATCGTCACCTGTCCTCCTAGTCTCAGGATGACAGCATTTCTCTCAGGTCACAGGGTGTGGTGGCGGGTGGTGCCAGCATTGCGCTTTGCCTTGGTGCAACTCTATGCCTGGTGACTCAACCCTTCAGAATGGCGTGTGTTCACCTGGGGCTGATAGACACGTCGGGGGAGGAGGGATTGATCCACAGTAATATGTACAGCGTTGCATCAGGAAGCTTGAAGCCCAGCCCTCTACAGAGAGAGGGTCCTTCAGCTCTCTCATAGTATGCTTTAGACTGTTGATACAGTTTGACCCATCCATCTCCAGCCGCCTTCTCAAATACATTTGACCCATCCATCTCCAGCCGCCTTCTCTACAGCCTGAATGTCACACTGTCCCTCGGGCTTGAGAGTCTGAGCTCCACAAAGATCCGGAAGTGGGTTGTTTAGGTTAGACCAGCCTCACTGGATGGAAAAAGACATGGAGGTTGATTGGGTTTCCTGAGCATGCAGAAGAATAAAGGACTGCATTGATGGACACACTGCGTCCTCTATGGTGGAAACTGATGATGTATGTGCGAGAGAGGAAATGTGTGTGCTCGTTTATGAGAGTGTGAATGTGAGTGGGAGTTTATGTGCAGGTAGGAGGTAGTGTGCTAGTATGGAAGTGTGTGTGAGAGGGTGTGAGGGCGTGTGTGTGTGTGTGTGTGTGTGTGTGTGTGTGTGTGTGTGTATGAGAGAGAGAGAGAGAGAGGGACATGTTTATGTGATAGTGTGAGTGTGTGTGTAAGTCACACACCTAGAGTTCTGCGTGCCCTGAACATGTGTGCAGCATCTGACACCCAGCTGGGTCTCAGTTTCCCTGGGCTCCCTCCCCCCGCCCCACTGAGTTTCTGTGATGTATGCACTGGGGCCATGAGCTCCTCAGAGAGACTAACCTCTCCCATGGCCCGCCCACCCTCATCATCCTCTATACTATCTCTTTCTTGAGGGCTGTACTTTGCTTATTTTCATCAAGATGCATGTGGAGTTGCATCTTCTTGATCCCTTGGACCGAAGCCCCACCAGATCCCTCCGTGACACCCCCCCACACTCCCATCTCACCCCACCCCACCCCATTCCTCCCTGGGCAGTGGCTGTGAGGGAGGGAAGACTTGTCTTCTGACCTGGGCTGGAGCAGCAGCGGTGGAGCGGTGGTCTGCAGCGCAGGGTCAGCCCCATTCTCCTGGGCAGTGGGAAGGGTGAGAAGCCAGGGCTTTACCCCACGATGCCTGTCGGCGGGGCTGCAAAGACTCTCATTGGGCCCACTCAGAGAGGAGCTAGAGTGGGTATACCCAGGACTGAGTCACGTCCAAGTCCGCGTGGGCTGGCCTGGAAACCAAGAGTCAAATGGGACCGGCGCTCACAGTACATCTGTCCTGGGGAGAGCGGAACATGTGGGGGCCTTCCCCACTGGCCCCGCATGGGGTGACTTCCGGCTTGCTTTCCCACCTCCTTCCCTCAAGTGGCCTTGCCTTTCCTCTCAGACAGCCTGCTGGGGACCGTCCTCATGACACTCTTGGTACCCCAGTACTGAAAAGGCCGGGAGGGTGCCGGGACCCAAGAAGGCACTTTTCCTGGTGGAGCCCCACTCGAAAATCAGACATAGTTCAGTGTGAGGCGCACGGATGCCATGGTTTTGCTGTTAAATCAGGGGTGCCGCAAATGGCTAGCCACTGGTGCAGCAAGCCCTGGGCGGCTATGAAGGCTGGCAGTTCAAACCCACCCAGAGGCCTGATGACCTACTTTCAAAAAGGCACTGCCCTGGAGAATCTTTATGCCACCTGTGTTGGAATCCACTTGACAGCAATGGGTTTGGGCTTTTTGTTTTGTTTTTGTCTGTTTGTTTTACTATTAAACGGATCCTAGGGATCTGACCCCATTGTCATCTCAGAGTTTTCTGTGATCCCCACCCACTTATGAGCACCTACTGAGGTACATAGGTGCCCCTGGTACTTGTCCTCAGGGAGTATAGTGTGGACATAAGCATGGGCCACAAGGATGACAGCACTCATTTCAAAAGCATGAAAAGCCATCGGCTGAGCCCAGCCCTTTGCTAGGAACCTCGTTTTCATTCTCACCGCACAACTAAAGCAGGCACGACTATGGGGGCATTTCCATGTGGGAAGATGTGGCTCAGAGAGGTTGAGTGCCTTGCCTAAGGACACACAGTAGGTAAGTGGCAGACCTGAAATTCAAATTCAGGTGCATCTCCCCATCCTGGGCTTTTCACCCCAATCACATAGCTATCCCTGCAAAGGTGCTGAGGCAATATGAGGGGCCACGGGAGGGGTGCAAATGGCAGGGGATACAGGAATTCATAAAAGTATGAAAATCCTAAGTGGAGAAGCCATACCAGATGACAAGAGGAAAGGGAAGGAGAGAGGAGCTAATGGGGTGGGGGCGATAGGGGTGGGGGCAGGGGGTGGGCGAGGAGATAGTTGGTTCCTCTGAAGATTTGATTTTGAGAAGGCTTTTAGGGGTTGCTTGTATTGATCTCAAAATTGTACCCCATTCCCTTCACCCCTAGTGGTCATTCGGCCCACCGAGGTATGACCCTTTATATTCAGCTCCCAGCCCAGCCCATTCCCCTCCGCGGGAGTCCACGGTGGGTGCTCCGCTCAGATCCTCAATAGCCCCTCCTCACTGCGCTCAGGGATTTGCTTTGAACCCCGAAATTGTGGCTTCTGTTGGGGCTCGCTCCTGGGGCTACCCCAAATTGATTTGGGGTTCATAGCGACCTGGTAGGATAGAGTAGAACTGCCCGGCAGGGCTTCCTGGGCTGTAATCTTTAGGGAACCCGACCATCACATCTGTCTCCAGCAGAGAGACCTTCGGTCAGCAGCTGGGCGCTTTAACCACTGCACGACTAGAGTTCCTGCTTGGGGGCTAAGGGAGCCCTTTATCCTCCAGGGAGCCGGAAGTCCCTGAGAAAGTATAGCCCCTCAAGGTCACTGCAGTCAATGATGGCCCGTGTGCGGAAGCCCAGGCCTCTCTCATCTCAAAATGGCACGAAGTCCCTGTAAGCCAGCGTGAGCGACAGAATGGCTCACAGGCCAGGGTGGGGCCAATTTCACCAGGGAACAAACATGTCCCCCTCCTCTCCCCCTCTTCCTGCTGGCAGGTTTCTTGTGGGCCCACTTCCCCAAGGGTCACTGTGCACACACCATCTGGGGCACATGTGGTCAGGCTGGTCTGCTGCCATCGCCAACGAGACCAAGTTACATCAAGCTGGCAGCCCTCGCCAGCCTCACTCAAATCACTCACTGCCACCGAGTCGAGTCGATTCCGACTCACCACGGGCAGGACAGGATACAACTGCCCCTGTGAGTTTCCGAGCCTGGAGCAGAAAGTCTTGTCCATCTGGCGATTTCCAACTGCTGACCCTGAGGTTAGCAGCCCAACGAGGTAATCACGATGCCGGCCTTCCTTCAGGGTAAAAGAATCCCTGATGGGAAGGGGTTAGACTCTTCCTCTGGGAGGGGGCTGGGGGGGGGCTCCAGGGGGCAGAGAAAGTGGTGGGGGCGTCACTCATCCACAAGAGCATTGTCTGGTGCACGCCGTGCCTCTGTGGGCAAAAATAAGCCTACAAGATTGAACAAGTGCTCCTTCCTCTGACAGCGACGGGACTCCAGTCTTCTGCGCTGCTCATTGCCATGGCCAAAGCCTGTAAGGGCCTGTCTGTGTCTGGCACACACTAAGGGCCAGGTTCTTTTTTATATATACAAATAATTTTATTGGGGGTTCTTACAGCTCTTATAACACTCCATACATCCATGTACCAAGCATCTTTATACATATGTAGCCATCATCAATTTCAAAATAGTTTCTTTCTGTTTAAACCCTTGGTATCAGCTCCTCTTTATTTCCCCCTTTCCTCCCTCACTCTTCCATCCCATGGAGCCCTGATAAATTTATAAATTATTATTATTTTCATATCTTACACCACCAGCTGTCTCCTTTCAACCACGTTACTGTGGTTACTGTTACCTGGGGGGGGGTGGGTGTAGTTATACGTCACTGTAGTCGGTTCCCCATAGCTCCACCCCCCTTCCCCCTACCCTCATGGCATCACCACTCCCACTGCTGTTTCTGAGGGGTTTATCTGACCTGGATTCCATGTGTTGAGAGCTCTTATCTGTACCAGTGTACATGCTCTGGTCTAGCTGGATTGGTAAGGTAGAACTGGGGTCATGATAGGGGCTTGGGGTGGGGGGCGCGTTAAAGAACTAGAGGAATGCTGTGTGTTCCATCGGCTCTGTGCTGCACCCTGGCTGTCTCGTTCTTTCCTTGTGACCCTTCTGTGAGGGAATATCCAATTATCTACAGATGGGCCTTGGGTCTCCACTCCTACCCATGTCGTTTGTATCCGTGTATTTATTTGTTTGAGGTCTTCTGATGCCTGATACCTCAGGGCCGGGTTCAAAGGAACAAAGAAAGAAGCACTGATTCGGGGTGCCATCCATCTGATCCCCGAGGGAGAACATTCTCGGAGGGGGGGAGGGGGGAGTAAGATGAGCTGGGAAGACGGGTCCTTTAGGAATGTCTGTCCTGTCGTGGAGTTAGACCTTGGCCACAGCTTTGCAGCCCCCTCCCTGAGGGTCAGACTCTGCAGGTCCCCCACCCTGTGACTGGGGCACCGCTGAATACATGCCATTCCTCCTTCAGTAACTCTTACAAACCACAGCACCTAAGGGGGGCATAGGCGGTGACTCCCACCAAGGATGACCTCACCTGAGGAGCCGTGTTCCTCAGAGTTTCAGGTACGAAGGTACAAGTGAGAAAGACACAGGACTCACTCCAGGGGATTCCACCTCTCTCTCTCTCTCTCTCTCTCACACACACACACACACACCCTACACACACTCATCCACACACACCACACACACACACACACACACACACACACACACACACCCTACACACACTCATCCACTCATTGACCTCAGTCAAAGCCTGCTAGGTCAAGGCAGGTGCCCAGACTGTGAGGCCTGATGTAAAGTCAGCCTCGGAGACTCCTGAAGGGTCCTGCTTGGCTGAGCCCAGGCTGGAAGCCTGACAAAGAGAGCCATCAGCTCAGGTCGCGGGAAAGTGGTGGGGCAGGGAGGAAGACAGGGAAGCAGCTTGGGGCCCTGAGACCTGCTTGACAGCTACGGGCATCCTCGGGTTCCAGTCCCCTGGGCTGTCTTGCTCCACTCCTGCACAGCATTGTGACCTGCTTCCTGGGGAATGCAGGAGCCGCCCTCCCCAGCCTTCTCACACGGGAGGAGAACATGATTCCCCTTGGAGCCAAGAGGGAGTCTCTTCCTGGGCTCTGCAGGGATGCCCTCCCCTGCCTTCTTCCTCATTCCCGGAGTGGTGGCCCCTCCCTGTGTGAGGCCTGGGCATCTTTACTGGAGCTCATCCTCCCCTCGTGGGTGTTTTCCACCCCAGAATGTGCCTCCTCCTCTCGGGGTGATAGGTCCTGCCTGAGGCAGCACTCCTGTTCTTGCCTCTGCCAGGCCTTCCACGGCCACCTCTCTTTGGCTCTGTGGTTAAGCTCAGGTCTTGAAGCAGGCTGAGTGTGTTAGTCTGGGTTGGCTAGAGAAACAAATTCATAGACACTCATGTGAGTAATAAAGAGCTTTATATCAAAGTGTAATTGTATATTAAGAAAACATCCCAGCCCAGACCAGATCAAGTCCATAAGCCTGATATTAGCTCATATGTCTGATACCAATCTGTAAATTCCTCTTCAGACTCACGCAACACATACAATGAAGCCTAATGCAGAAAGAGCACAGGCCAGTGGGTGGGAAGTCTTGTGGATCCAGTGGTGGTAGAAGCATGTCAGCGCTGGCAGGGGTGGCTCCTCCAGCTCCAGGGCTCTGGTCCCATCAACATAACTCCACGTGGCTTGTCAGCAGGAAGACGAAGCAGGGAGAGAGTGTATCTGGCTTCCAGTGAGCTATTGATCTCTGTCGTGCCTCCGAATGAGGTCATCAAGCTGCGATCTGATTGACAGGTTGGAATCCACCCCTTCGCAAGTTGACACCAGATTATGAAACTATCACACTGGGAAAATCCTCAGCTGGAAAGGCAGTTTCAGATCAAAAGGCAGTTTCCACTCAGGACAAGCAGCAAGTTCAGATGATCTCAATAACACCTAAGTTAACCTGCAGTGTGACCATGGACGGTTGTGTAAGTTGTTCACTGCACAAATACATGCTGCTGAGGAAAGAGTGGAGGCTGAAATTCAGCCACAGGCCTAATTGCCAAGCTGTGTATACTCTGGTGAAGGACTGCGTCTTTCGTGTGTGTGTGTGTGTGTGTGTGTGTGTGTGTGTCCACCAGGCTGTGTACTCAGAATGGGTAACTTATCTGAATTCATACCAAGATACCCCATAGGTTAGATTCTGCCCTGGAAACCTTGCTTTTATCACCTTTTTTCTGCCTAGAAATGTTTATCTATCTATCTATCTATCATCTATCTATCTATCTGATTTTCAAAAGGCAAAATCTTTCCCTCTTTGCCTCTTCCCCTTCTGAGGATACCAAATAAACAAACTGCCTGCCACCGAGTCGATGCCAACTCACAGCAACCCCATAGGACAGAGTAGAACTGCCCCTCTGAGTTTCCAAGACTGCCACTTTTAACGGGAATAGAAAGCCCCCCCTTTCTCCCGGGGGAGCAGATAATGGCTTTGAATTGCAGACTTTGTGATTAGCAGCCCAATGCATAACCACTATATCACCAGGCTCCCCAGTAGAATTAGGGACCCCCAGTCTGTCATCAACACTGAGAAAGTACTGCCCATAGACCTCCCGACACGCGCCCAAGGGACAGCTGTCAAGGGCATTCGCTGCTGTGGGGTCAGGCTCTATTCACAGTGACCCCACGCCTCACAGAACAACATGCTGCCTGACTCTGCACCAGCCCTGCGATCGGGTGTGGATCAGACTGCTGTGATCCATGGGGATTTCACTGGTGGATTTTGAAAAGTAGATAGCCAGCCCTTTCTTCCTAGTCTGTCTTACTCTAGAAGCACCACGGAAACCTGCTCAGGATTAGCCACCTGCATGCTGCTACTGTCAAACGGGTGCCTGCACCTGAGGCTCACTCACTAGCCAGGAGTTGAACATGGGCCCACCATTCTAGACAGAGCTGTCAGTGCTGGTTGCCGTCCATTCCGCCTAGCCTTTCTCCTCACAGTGCCCAGCAAGATGGCCACTTGCACAACCTTCCTTCTGGTGCCCTGTGCCCTCTCCCTCCTGATTCAGCCTTAAACAGCAGGTGAACTCGTGTCCAGGGAATAGTTCCCCATAGGGACTGCCCCTTTTCAGACCCAGGAGGCCTGCCTTGCTCTTCTGTTTAATATTTACTCATCTTTCCCCATTGCATTAGCTCTTCCTCTGCTGGGCTGTGAGCCGTAACTAAGCATTGCAAGCTGGGGCCAGTGCAGGCCCAGAGAGGAGCTTCAGCGAGATTTGTGGAACACTCCTGCTGGGAAATTGTCCCGGACAACAGATCTGTTCCTAAATGTGTCTTTAAGTCAAATGTGTAGGTAGGTCGGGACAGGTGCAAACAATTCTTATTTAGCTTCATTTTCATGCAAGAAGTAAGCCCTTGTGGCGTTGTCATTACTCATTGGGGTGCTAACCACAAGGTCAACAGTTTGAAGCCACCAGCTGCTCCATGGGAGAAAGATGAGGCTTTCTGCTCCTATAAAGAGTTGCAAGCTCAGTAACCCACAGGGGCAGTCTGCCGTGTCCTGTGTGGTCATAATGAGTGGAAATTGGCTTGGTGACAGTGAGTTCAAGACTTTTTAAGGATTTAAAAGCTGCCCACGCGGCAAGTGAAGGTGATGGTAATGAAGATGCTGTGGAGAAAACTCCAAACTCACTGCCCTGGAGGGAATTTTAAGTCTTTGGGACCCTATCAGACAGAGTAGGATTAATTGCTCCCTGTGCGTTTCTGAAGCTGTAAAATGATAGCTTTACAGTGTGAGTTAGTTTATTGCGCCAACCTGGCCGATAAACACATGTGGGATTAATTGAAGGGCGGAGGGATAAATGGCTTGGTGAGCCTCACCTTTCCAGTTCTTGGGTCTCTTGCTTTGTGATGGTTGGACCAGGGTGCAGCTGCCTGCTTCAGCTTGCAAGGCTGACTTTCTGCAAGACATCCCCAAGGAGAAGCCACATGGACCTACTCCGATGCAGCCCTGGGTGCTGGAGCAGCCGTGTGGAGACCCCTGCCAGTGCTGAGGTGCTTATACATTTACTGACTCAGCTTTCCTCCTGCAGTCGGCATTATTGTGTGTGTTTTGTGAGATGGAGGAGGACTTTCTGGATTGGTGTTGGACATATGGGTTAATGGGTTAATGTTGGACTTGTGGGCTTGGGCAGCACTGGGTTGGGATGTTTTCTTGATGCTCATTTAACCTTTATATAAAACTCTCTCTTATACATGAGTTCCTGTGGATTTGTTTCTCCAAAGTACCCAGACTAATACACAGTGTAAATCTTTACAGGAGTAGAAAGTCTCATCTGTCTCCTGAGGAGCTGCTGGTGGCTTTGAACTGCTGACGTTATGTTTGCTTAACAGCCCAATGAGTAACCCACTATGCCACCAGGGCCCTTTAATTTGTTGAAAGTAAGGGTTGATTCCAGAGCCCTGGTAGCATAGTGGTTCCATATTCAGCTGCTAACCATAGGGTCAGCAGTTCAAAACCACCAGACACTCCTCAGGACAAAGATGGGACTTTCTACTCCCTTGGAGTAACATTCTCAGAAACTCACAGGGGCACTTCTAGTCTACCCTGTCTTACAGTATCTCTGTGAGTTGACATCAACTCAATGGCAGTGAGTTTGATGTTTTTTGGTTTTTATGGATTGACGGAATTATTTCAGAGTGAAGGGAAATTTGTACAACACTGAAGGCCAAGTACGAGTGGAGTTGCCTGTACCCCAAGACCTCCCGTGTTCTCCTTGCACACCTCAGAACTCCCTTGTGCTCTTTCTACCTGCTGTGTTCTTTGCAACCTCCTGCCTCTGCTGTTTGCAGGAGCAAAATTAAGAGTTAGTTCTTGTGTTACTGGATCCTTTAGGGGGCCCTCGGAAGTCCCCTGCTGGGCAGAGCTCCCTTGGCCATCCTAAAAGGTCTTGGAGGGAGTTTGGGCAGAGGGCTTGAAGGCCATCTGGTTCAGCAGACCCACCAGGCAGTCTTGGGCTTGGCCTGCCCCACAAGGGGCTTCTGGGGCCTGGCCTGCTTGTCCATCCACAACTCCACCCAATACACCTGTGCTTGGAGGTGGCGCTCTGCCTCATTCCCAGCCAGGTCTCAGTCTGTCCCCATGTCATAACGGGACTCTGAGAGCAGGTGAGAGGGATGGGAGGCAGAATACAGCATCATTTCTGTGATAGGACTACCCGAGATGTATGACCTGAACCTATTAGTGGGAAAACATGAGGGAAAACCAGGTTCCTCAAAAATAAATAAATAGCCCGTGATCCTCAAACACGTCCAGATCACAAGAGTCTAGGACAGTTGGAAGAAGAACTGTTTCAGAATGAAGGAAATGCAAGCGACTCAGCTACCAACTGCTTAGTGTGCTGTTGCTGAATCTGCTGCAAAGGAGGCAGTGGAGACAACTGCCAAAATGGGACACCGGTGTGAGAAGCCGATGGCAGGAATACATTGATCTTCATTCTCTGACCTCCATGGCTGTTCCTGGTCATGTCAAAGGACATCCCTGTTTGTAGAAAATGTACAAATAAAGTATTGGAGGTGTGAGAGGACAGCAGGTGATAAAGTTAACCTGGTTTCGGGGTAAAATTATTCGAGCAACTTCTCAGTGAGCTCAAAATGACTTCAAACATTTTACATTCTTAATTCATTAAGCGAAACCCCATGCCTGTGATGTAGCCCAATATCTCAGAACTGTAGGTGAAAAGAAGTCAGTTTTCAGTTGGGTATGAACTCAATATCTATAAAAATGGCATCGATAATACGCAACTTGACAGGTTACTAGGATTAAAGATAATCCCGCTGGACTCTGAGGATAGGGATCCGGATATTGTATTCTAGGTCTCTCCTCAGTTCAATATCTGGGATGAATAAATACTGGTGAGATCGATGAAGACTATATGGTAAGTTCAAACAAAAACAGGGGCCACAAACCCAAGCGGTTGCTTCAGTTCCGACTCATGGGAACCTGGTGTGTTAGAGAGCAGGACAGCTCCAGAGACTCTTCTGGCTGTCATCTTTACAGAAGAACATGACCAGGGTTCACGGTCAAGTTCATGTGAAGATGAACATGTCATCTTTACAGGAGAACATTCTTCAGATCCACCAGATGGGTTTGAAGCACCAACCTTCCGGGCAATCACGGAGCACAAACTGCTTGTACTACATACCATATATATATATATTCACTGCCATCAAGTGGATTCCAAGTGACAGCCACCCTGTAGGAGAGAGTAGACCTGCCCTGCGGGCTTCCGAAGCTCGAGAGCCTTACGGGAGCAGAAAGCCTCACCTGTCTTCTGCAGAGAGGCTGCTGGGTTCCAACCGCTGACCTTGAGGTTAGTACGCCAATGTGTAATCCGCTCTACTACCAGGACTGCTTTTATTATTTTTGGAAAAATAATAAGCCTGCAATAAATGGCAACTATAATTACAGGAATATAATTATAGTCCTGTTGCTGTTACTAGTGAAATGAAGTCAGCTATGTACGGCTGCCAACACAGTTGTTGTGTTGCTGCGGCGGGGTGCACGGAGGTGACTGACTCACAGTGACCCTGTGTGACAGAGGAGAACTGCCCCATGCATTTCCTAAGCTGCCATCTTTACCCGAGCACATCACCGGGTCTCACTGGATGCAGTCCAACAGCCAATCTTTTGCTTAGCAGCTGAGCACTTCACCATTGTGCTAGTAGGCCTCCTTGTCCCAGTCTTAGGAGGGGACAGGGTCGATAAGAGCTCAAATAGAAGACATATGGTCATGCCCAATCTGGAACACCATGCTTCGTTTGAGGGCAACACTTGAAGGTCCAAAGATGTAACCACTTTCTGAAACACGCTCCCACTGGTTTAAGATGTCGAACGTCAGTCCTATTTGGGGGGGTAATTTTCTCATGAAACTAAACTAAGCAAGCTGGAGCCACCAGCTCTGCCCCTCAGTAATTTTACTGCTAGAGTCTCTAGGAGATTTTGTTTTTGACCTCTCCCCCATCGTCATAAGATAGACGTCTGCCTGCAGGGAGCAAGCACTCGGCGTGAAGGTCTGTGTCTACAATGTGTATCCCTCTTATTTGAAAAGCAAAAGCCTTCTTGTGAAGCCTCCCATGAGGTCTCTGCTGCTGTGTCATTGGCTGGAAGGGGGTCACATGGTCGCCCCAATATGGCAGAGGCTAGAGAAGGAGTATTCCCTTATCTCGCTCTTCACATTGGCTGTGCCAAGGAGAGGGGATTGCAAGGATCTGCTAGGCTACCAAATGAACAGTGTTGCCATAGAGAGACACAGACAAACCAATATGTCCAGAGAAACACCATCAGGGTGCTAAGGGGTTGGCTAGCATGTTATGTTAGGGATGGTGGGAGGAATGCAAAGCGTTGGACTGAAACAGAAACACTAAAAAACAAAACAAAGCAAAAAACCAAACGCAACTCACTGCCATTGAGTCGATGCCAATGCATAACCACGCTACGGGGTAGAGTAGAGCTGCCCCTGTGAGGCTCCAAGACTGTAACTCTTTATGGGAGTAGAAAGTTTTATCTTTCTCCCCTGTAGGGCTGGTGGTTTCTAACTGCTGACCTTGCGGTGAGAAGCCCAACAAATTACCTACAACACCACCAAAAAACCAAAGTCACTGCCATCGAGTCAATGGCACAGGGACCCTACAGGACAGGGTAGAACTGACCCTGTGACTTTCTGAGACCATCGCTGTTTGCAGGAGTAGAAAGCCCATCTTTCTCTCAAGCAGGGGCTGGTGGTTTCAAACTGCTGACCTTGTGGTTAGCAGTCCAGCATGTAACCACTACGCCACCAGGCTTCCTGTAATTGCACTACCAGGCTCCCTTTAGAAACACAAGCAAATCTGCATGCAATCATCGTTGTAGCGAATTATCACAAGATAGGCGCGGGTGTGGGATTCCTTACTGGGAATGACTCTAGCGACCAAGAACAGGGTAGCAAGTGGGGACACAAAGTGGCACCCCATGCCTCAGGCTGGTGTACCTGAGGCCAGAGCAGGCCCCACAGGCCTGTGTGGTGAGGGCGGTAGTGGTCCTTGTCTGGGAGTGGCCAGCTGTGGCTATGGTTGCGGCTGGTGGCAGGGTGTCAGCTCTGACTCACGGCAATTCCATGCACAACAGAACAAGATGTTGCCCCGCCTGCACCATCTTTGCTTCGCTTCCTTGGTGCGTCCAAGTCCGTTGCTGTGGCCTCTGTGCCTTCTCCCTCAGGGGCTCACCGTCCAGCACTGTATCAGACAAAACTCTGCCGTGAGCTCTAAGACTTGCATTGGCTGATTTTCAGAAGTAGATATCAAGCCTTTCTTCCTATTTTAGAAGCTCTGCTGAAACCCGTCCACCACAGGTGACCCTGCTGGTATTTGAAAGGCTAGTGGCATAGCTTCCAGCATCACAGCAACAGGTAAGGTACCTTAGTATGATAACTTGACTGTGTTAGTCCAGGTTGACTAGAGAAACAAAATTATAGACACTCATATATGTATAAGAAATAACTTTATATAAAAAAGTAATTGTATATTAAGAAAACATCCCAGCCCAATCCAGATCAAGTCCATCAGCCTGATATTAGCCCATATGTCCAAAACCAAGCTATAAAGTCCTCTTCAGACTCATGCAACCCATGCAATGATGCAAAAAGCAGGAAGATCACAGGTCTGTTGGTGGAAAGGCTTGTGGATCCAGTGGCGGTGGAAGCATCTCAGCGCTGACATGGGACTCCATAAGGTTTCTCCAGCTCCAGGGCTCTGGTTCCATCAGCAAAGCTCCGTGTGTTTGTCAAAAGGAATGTGTAGCAGAGACAGTGTGTGTCCCACCTCCCGGGAGGAAGACAGGAGTTTCCAGAATCCTCAGAAGAAGGCCATGCCCACACAGAGGCCTCATTGGCTATGACCTGATTGACAGGTTAGACTCTACCCTTTCACTCATGTTGACAGTAGATTATGTAACTGCCATATTGACAAATGGATGGAGCTAGCAGTGGCTCATAAAACCCCAAACAAACAAACTAAACTTGAGTCGATTCTGACTGACAGCAACCCTACAGAGTAGAACTGCCCCCTGTGGGTTTCCAAGATTGTAACTCTTTAGGGGGGTAGACAGGTTTTTCTTTCTCCCGTGTAGGGACTGATGGTTTCTAACTGCTGACCTTGGGTTGACAGCATCATGCATAACACTATGCTATGAGGGGCCATCGCCTATCAGGGCATCCTCCATCACGTGGGAGGCTGGAGTGAAGCTTTCTTGTGACTCAGTTAGGAGCCAAGCCCACTGGGAAGTGGGTTGGTTTTTCACTGCAATGCTGCCCCTGTAGCTTTGTTGTCCACAGTGCCTTCGGGAAAGAGACCATCCTTCTGCTAAAGATGTCAAAGTGCTGACCTATCTCTTTCGTCACACTCCTACTGGGCCTCTCTCTCCTGCTTTGAAGCCTGAAGGTTTTGTGTTTTCATCCGTTTATGCTCTTCGGCTTGGTATACAGTGGAAGCAAACACAGTTCCCCCTGAAGAATGCAGCGTGTCAGAGGACAGAGCAGAACGACAATTTGACACCAAGACCCCTATTTCCCTCCAGTGTGAAATGCAGATGAAGATGACACATGACCTGTGTGACTCACACACGGTGGCAGGATCCAGTATTACAGAAGTGCATCAGCAGCCTGTGAGGAGCCCTGGTGGCGCTGTGGGTTAAGTGTTGGGCTGCCAACCTCAAGGCTGACAGTTCAAACCAACCAGCGATTTTGAGAGGGAAAGATGAGGCTTGTCAGCTCAGTGGCAGTACATTTGGCTTGATTTTTATAAGCCCTCACGTGCTGAATTTAGGAGCGCCATTGTCACTACAATAATCGCAATTATTCTGCGCTCCCTTCTGTTATAAAGAGCACACTGAATGCCTGGATTCCCAGCTGGGAAACCTCTATGTTGGTAGGAAAGTCTATCTCCCCAAAACATAATTGTTTTCTTCTCACGGGGCCTTCATTAGCAGTTGCTCAAATGTTTCTTGAGCTTTGCTTCGAACCTTCTAAATGAGTAGCGATATTTCTGCTGGTCTCAGGAGGCTTCTGTGAAAATGAACAGCCCGGGCTTGTTCTCGCTCAGTCCTCGTAGCCACGCCCCTGATCCCACATCCCAGGATTTGGTACAGACTCCCACCCAGAGGGACCCAGGAAAGGCCAACCATTGTGGCTGGCAGACCCGTGTTTTCTATGATCCCAATAGGTAAACGGCACCCACAGAGAAGCCATTTAAGTTACTGCCCCCAAAGAGAAGGAAGACAAGGGACAGGATGTGGATGGCCCGGGCAGCATCCTGGCCCAGGCACCATACCGGCACTTCAGTGTTCATGTAATTCTCAAAGCAATTTTATAAAAGACAAGAGAACTGTGTTTTATTGCAGAAGAGGAAATTGCGCTTCAGTTAATTAGCTTATCCAGCGTTACAAATACACAGTTAACAAGATGACGATCGGAGCTGGAAACAAAGGGTTTTTCACTTCGAAGTCGTTTCGTCATGGTTGCTTCTTCGTTACTCCTGGCACACCAGGAGCCTTGCTGGGGCCCGGACCCATGAAAGTTGGAGAGCGATGGAAGGGTGACTATGGGCTGGGATACACAGACGCGACGAACTTACTGCCATCAGGTGGGGAAATGGCCACACTGGTTCAAAGGTGGCGGGAGGATGTTAGTCCTTGGGCAATGCCAACGGTTACCGCTCTTGGCTGCCGACGGAAAGGCTAGAGGTTTGATTCCACCTCGAGGTGCCTCAGAAGAAAGGTCTGGCAAACTACTTCCCCTCAAACATCAGTGCAGAAACCCCTATGTCCTACTCTGACTGGTGTCCTGGTAGATGGGACGTTGGCATTACCTTTGGGCTGGAGTTCTCAGTCTGGGGGCCATTAGTGCCCGAACAGGCTTTTTGAGTGCTGAAGACCACTCTGTGGAGGACAGAGCAGAAGCAGTGGAGTATGGTTTTATATGAGGCTTACAGGGTTTGGCTGTGGGCAGCTGGGTCTGGACTCAAGCTTGGACCAAAAAAAGATACCTCAGCTATCCCTAGGGGGGATGGAGTCCCCAGTAAATATTTTTGTGAGGCCCCTGTCTGTGTATAATTTGATCTTCAAGTGTATTTCAAAATTCATGGGCCCATGTTAGAGGCAGGGGTTTATCAACAAGATTCAGCATCATGGGTAGCTGCATTAGTGGGTCACGAGTTGGGCTGCTAACTGCGAGTTCAGCGGTTGGAAACCACCCACTGCTCCTCAGCAAAAAGACGAGGCTTTCTGAGACTGAGTCACAGTCTCAGGAACTCACAGGGGCAGTAGTTCTGCCCTGTCCGATAGGGCCATTATGAATTGGAATGGACTCCATGACGGTGAGTTTGGTGTTGTGGAAGAGGTCCTTCTGGGTCTGATCATTGTTCAGCCTGCACACCTGAAGATGTCTCACAATATCCGAGGACCCAAACAGGCAGCCAAGTTGACGTTACTCAGCTTCGCGAGTCTCTGCAAGCTGCGTGTGTTTAAAGGACTCGGATCTTCTCATCTCGGCAGCTTCCTAATGTCGTCATTGTTGGTAGCAGCCATCTGGTAGGGCTCTGGCTTGTGAGGACCCATGCACAACGCAACAAAAGGCTGCCTGGTCTGGTGCGCTCCCTCTGGCTAGTGCAGGCTAGCTACCTGTTAGCCTTCTTTTTAAATATTTATCTTATTTTTATGTGAAAATATACACAGCAAGGTAATTTCTATTTATACCGTTCAATGACCTTGGTTACATTCTTCACTCCGTGTCACCATTCTTGGCATCTCTACTCATATGGTTTCATGGCTGTTGACCCAGATCGACTACCTGCTAAATGTCTTTGGTGGCACAGTGGATTGACCATCGGTCTGCTAACTGCAAGGCCAGTGGTTCAAACCTACCAGTCATTCTCTGGGGGCGGGACTGGGCGGGGATGAGGCTTTCTGATCCTGTAAAGATTTATAGCCCCAGAAACCCAGATGGGGCAGTTCTCCTCTGCCCTATAGGGTCCCTATGAGTTAGAACTGACTCGATGGCATTAAGTTTGTCTTTGTGTTTTGTAAACTTCTCTTCAAAAGACGGGTGGCACAGTGGGTTCCACAGGGGGCTTCTCACTGCCAAGTTGGCACTGAGAACTCACCACCTGCTCTCAGGGAGAAAGAAAACGTCTGCTTCCCTATAGATTTTCCGTATCGGAAACCCTCAGGGCAGTTCTATTGTCCTGTAGGGTCCCTGTGTGGAATCAACTCAGCAGCAGACACTGAGAAACTTCCATTGATGCTTTAGAGCACCAAGTGTCAATTGGATTTCATATAAAACTAAAAACAAGGAGCCCATTCCAATGTATAGAGACTGTATAGAGACTGTATAGAGCAGAGTAGAATTGCCCCTTTGGGTTTTCAAGACTTGTAAATATTTATGGGAGCAGACAGCCTCATCTTTCTCCCACCGAGAAACTGGCATATTCAAGCTGCCAACCTTGCGGGTAAGAGCTCAATGCATTATACATTATGCTGCCAGGTCTCCTTTGATCTTCGATAGAGAATTATTTTTAAAAGTGCAATGCACAAGGCTAATGTTTTGTTTTTTACTAATTTAGTTAAGCCGTTGTTTAGTTTAAAGATGACTTCAAGGGATAATTTCAGCTTTGAGTTTATAGATTTTTCTCGGGACCATAGACTTGAGGGATTCCTCCAGTGTCAATGGGTCCAGAAGTCTATATTTCATTGGAAATTGAAATTCTATTCCCTATATTTCCTGCTTTTGATCAGGATTGGGTCTTGGATCAAATGTTTAGTAACTTTGCTAGGAGACCAGTTCTTCTGGTCTCGCAGCTAAGAAGGCAGCAGCTCAGAGAGGCCCTGAGAGCTGCAGTCTGTTTCCTTCTCTGATGCTTGGATTTCCTTCTTCCTTCGCTGCTCCAGGGCAATAGAGACCAACTGTTGCATCTTGGGTGGCTGCTCATAAGCTTCCAAGACTCCAGGCACTACTCATCCAAGTAGTGACGTAGAACAGAAACCTACCAATTGACTGGGTAGTTCCATGAAGCCATGACCCTAAACTTTGAACCAAGAGAACTAACTGTAGCCTCTATTTATTTTTTTCATTTGCTGTTAGGGCTGCTCTTGCATATGCTTTGAGGCCAGGATCTTATTTGATTTTTCTGCGCCTGGGAATCCAATTTCATCCTCTCCAACGCCAATTTTTGTCAGCACACTAACATTAGAAACCAACCATAAGACCATCACTTCAACTCCTAAAAAATCAAATACCTTACTTAAAAACCACCGGCAATTGAAGAAATAACAAAAAAAACACAATCAAAAGATTCCTTGGGGAAAAATGAGAATGAAATTACAACGTATCAAAATCCTTGGGATACGGCAACCTGAGTGCTCAGAGGGCCGTTTATAGCAATAACTGCACACACCCAACAGGCAGAAAGAATTCAAATAAACACCCGAACGTATCAACTACACCGGATGGAAAATAACCAGCAAAGCAAACCCTCAGATACAAGAAGAAAAGAAATAATAAAGATTGGGGCAGAAAGAAAATTAAACAAAACAAAAACAACTCTAGAGGAAATCAACAGGTCAAGAAGCTGGTTCTTTGAAAGGATGAACAAAGCTGATGAATCACTGGCAAACCTAACAAAAGAAGAGGCTGAGAAAAAGCAAATTCTACAACTAAGTAAGGCCCGGGGTGACAGGACAACAGATGTGAGACCTGCTTTCCAAGCCTGGAACTGGAAGGAGGCAATTTTGTGAGGTTTGGGGCCCCGGGCAGAGGCCTGGGTCCAGGTGTGCTGGACGGACGCGTGTGCTGGAGGGGTCCAGTCGGACGCCCTCACCTCATGTCTACCTAGAAGTGAATCCTGCTGAGAGGGGGCAAGGTGGAAAGAATCTGCCGGAGGTGATGTTGGCACAGGGGTCCTGGGACACTGTCTTCTGTTTGAAGGGCGAGGACAACAGCCCGGTGTGCCAGGAGAAGGAAAGCCCTGGATCCTGCATAGTGATGATCACAGGCAGAATGGTCCGTGGGCACATGGGTCATACCTTCTTTAGGGACGTTCAGGAATGCATGAAAGACACTTTGGAGTAAGCAGGAAGTGCTGCGGTGTAAAGAGCTGAGCTCCAACCATGCTTCTCATTTGGAGAATTACCAATTTGACCTTCTTTCATTTATACTGAGAGATCATGAGGCCTATAAATTCAGTTAGGTGATTAAAAAGAAACAACAACGACTTTCTTTTTCCGTCATTCCTGGTAGGTGCTGTTGAGTCGGTTCCATCGCATAACAATACTTTAGAACTAAGTCCTGTCGGGTCCCACTCCGTGCCCACAGTTGTTGCTATATGGGAACCCATTGTTGCAGCCCCTGTGGTAATACATCTCATCAACATAGCTAGTTTCACAGCCAGAGATGTTCTGAACCTTTTTAATTAAGGGGTGCATCCTAGTTAACTTTCCAAGATTCACAATTACTCATTTATTTTGTTGCGGCTTGGGTTCCGAGGCCATAAAGGCACCATCTGATGAGTTCTGATGAATACATGCAGGGGTGTTGCCACCGCCTCAACCAAGGTAGAGAATGTTTCCATCCTTCTGCAAAGCGCTCAGCTCTCCCTCCAGTCCAGCCTGTCTCCTGGGCCAATACCAGCTGAGATGTCTGTCACCATGCATTGGCTTTGTGTGTTTATGGAGCTCCATATAAATGCATCCATAGGTTACTCTCTTATGCAATACCAGTTTATAGAGCTGCATCCAGCTCACAGTATATATCAGTAGCTCTTCCCTTTGTATTGCTGAATAATAATGGACATAGACATGTAGGTTGTTTTCCTTATCTAGGATTCTAAGCTTTGCTTTCAAGTGTCTCGGCCTGCTATCGGGGTGCTGCAGGAGGCAGGCCCACTTCTATTGGCTTATGTCTTGGGGTGTCTACAAAGTATAATTAATGCTGCTAAAGCTAGGCTCAGGACCTCGGTCACAACTTGTGGGGCCAGAGCTGTTTCACTTTTTGCGAGGCTGGGTTCCTCATGGCCTGTTCTTCCCTAGTGCAGCACCGGTGTTAAGGGGAGAGAGAGGTGGTGAGGGCAACACAGAAACCAGTAAACAAGGTGCAGGCACCATACATGTCGATTGACTGTCAGGTCGGCCTGTCCAGATCCCCTGCATCAGCGCGTGCTGGTGAGGAACCTACTCCCAGAACAATGGCTCTTCTGTGATTAACCACATTCCCCAAACGAATTGGACGCCAACCATCTGCCACATTCCAGAAGAATGAACCCACGGGAGGCTGAGGTGGGAACCAGGGCTCCAGCTGAAGTTTAGTTCAGACACGTAAACATGTGGGGCTAAAACAAAACTTACCTGTGTGTACTGTCTCTGGCGTCCCATTCGCTAGAAAGCAGACAGTAGAACTGTTTTAGGAGGGTGTGATAGTCTGGGTACTTTAGAGAAACAAATCCACAGAAACTCATGTTTAAAGAGAGAGTTTTATATAAAGGTTAAGTGCACATCAGGAAAACATCCCAAACCAGTGCTGGCAAGTCCACAAGTCCAACATTAACCCATTAACCCATATGTCCAACACCAATCCACAAAGTCCTCCTCCACGACAGGGCTGGGGGCCCTCACCATGGGCCAATCAATCCTCTGAGTTTACCAAGACCCGTCTGGGAGAGTCAGACAAAACAGGAGGTGTGGCCATCAGCAGAGGTGGATTTTTCCGTGAGTCCTCCCTCCAAGCTCTCCCTCCTCTCCATTAGGTTGGATCAAGATGGAATGTGCATCTGGCCTCACCAGCATCACTCATCTGGAGAGATCCACAGGGACCTGCCTACTATGCGTTCATGGGAATGTAGCGCCTTCAACTTTGGGCCAGCTGTCCACTTAGAGATGCATTTTCCACCCACATATCTCAGTGACTTGACAACCTATTCTGATTGGTCCCTTTCCTGGTGTTCATTTTATTCTGCACTTTTCTCTCATGGAGCGTGGTGTCGTTCCAGTTAGGCGCATCTAATCCTTTGCGGAATGAGGTGGGGTCTGTGTAAATAAATCAATCATAAAGGCAGACCTTGGAGCTCCATTGAAACAACCCCACCCTTTCCTGTACCCCCACCCAGCAGGGGTAGCTGCCATAATGGTGCCTTCATCCGGCAGAAAGAGTGGGCAAAGAGAAGAGCAGCCACCTCCGGACATGCTACCATCCAACCTTCGCATCAGTCCTTTGACCTTTCATTCATTTACCCCCTCGTTCCACAAGTATTTATTGTGGACCTAATACGTTTCAGGCATTGAGGGAAATAAGCAAGGGTCTTCCTCTCACGGAAGCTACCTAGTAGTGGGAGAGACAGAAGACAAGCAAATGTATGGATCCATAAACCACACGATTGCAGATAAGTGCTAGCAAGAAGAAATGAACCCAGGTGACTGTTGTGGCCTGGGTGTCCAGGGAAGTGCTCTCTGGGGAGATCCTTGGAAAAAGGCATGAATGGAGGATGGATGTTCCAGGGTTAAGGCTTTTCTGAGCAGAGAGAACGAGTCTAGAAGCTGTAAGAAAGCTCCAGAAGGGACAGGAGGATGGCAAGGAAGAGAGGGCATGTACGTAGCATAGGAGGAGCCACCTCATGTAAAGCGTTTGGAATGTACTCTGAGCATGACAGGAAGCTATTGAAACCCAGAGCACGGCGTGAACTGTTGCATGATTTCAAAACCCTTCCCTGGCCACTGTGTGCTGAAGACACGGACACTCTGCTGGAGCCGAGTGGAGCAGGGAGATTAGTCAGGAAGCCACAGTAGTGGTGGAGCAGAGAGATGCTGGCTTAGACATGAGTTGTGGAGACAATGAGGTTGGTCAGATTTTAGTAAGGAAGAAATTCACTGCCAATGAAACTTATGACATATGCGTGCAATCAATTAAACCTCTGACATCCAAATTGCAGATATACTGTGGATTCATAAATGTCTTCATATCTAAAATGCTTCTTAGGATCAATAAAACATGAAAAGTAGAACCCGTTAGAGTTGCTAATGAATTCAGTGTGGTAGGGGTGGGTCAATAAAGAGGAATCTTGGGTGTCACTTAGGTTTGGGACCTTAGCTAATGGGCAAGTGATGGCGCTGCTGACCAGGAAGAGGACTGAGGAGTCTCACAGGCAGGGAACAAGGAGTCCTTCTTGGTCATGTTATGCTTGAGCTGCCTATTTGACATCTGGGGGAGATGTAAGGCAGGCTGGGGCATCTGAGTCTGGCACTAGGGGAAGGTGAGGGTTGGCTTTATTCATTTGTGAATCCTTAACACCAAGATGGTCCTTAATGCCAATGAAACAGGGGTGTGATCTCTCCTGCCACTTCCTGAGCTCCCACCTGGTGACTTCTCAGCCCCATCATGCGTCCTGGGCCATGCGTTACCCTTTTCTTTCCCTCAGGACCCCTATGCAGAATCCCTAGGAACTGTCCTACCTGGGTTTCCTCCCAAACATAAAGCTGGAGACAAGGACTTTTATGCCATTCATTTATTTGGGGAAACAAATGCCAAGAGCCAACGTGGAAGAACTGGATGGTGATGAAAACAAGTAAGTCGGAAAAGCCAATCCAAAGGTCCTCTGTGGAGCTGGTCACCACCATAGACAGCTTAACCCTGATGGAAGCTTCTGAAGACACAAGTAGACTGCAGCTCAGAACTGACCACCACAGAGAAGAGGAAGGAAGTATTCATTCACCCTCTACCCTATTCCATTGGAACCAGGGTTTCCCCAGGGGTGTTAGCTCTTTGAACTTGTATGTCTGTACATGTGCCAGGAAGGCTGACAGGGAGCCCTGGGGTAGAAAGCAACTGGAGCAACTGAGAACAGTGCTGCCTGGTTACACCTGCACACAGCTGGGCACAGCAATAACTAGAGCAAGAAGTGGGCCAAAGGGTATGGGGCAGGAGGGAAAGACTCCTGGCACAGAACTCGTAGGGCCTGCTACCAGCCTGAGTTGGCCTTTGAGTGAATGTATTTATGATGGCATGGGGACATGAGGGGCACAGAAAGATAGTGTAAAATGAGACAAGCATGCAAAGTCAACTGATTTTAATATTTTGTCTAAATCTCTGGAGACTTTTCAGAACTGATGTACTTCTTAGTATGACACAGAATGAACATATTTCATTCCAACCCTTTTTCCTTCCCATTTTAGACACTGAGAACTTTTAACCAAGTTGAAAGTTCTCCTAGACATTGGCAGAATCTCAGCTCCTGCCCACCTGTGTTTGTGACTTGGGAGCTCTGTGGATCTTTGACCTTGTACTTCTGAGTGGGCAGTGACACCTTACCTGACCCAGAAGCTATTTTAGTTGGCCCAGCTCCTGGTCAGACTGCCTGGGAATTGATAGCATCAGTCCTGGCTCGGCTTCATGCTGATGCTGCTGCAGTCAAGGTAGGGTGCATCGCCAGTCATCATCGCCAGCGTGCCCTGGGGGGCACAGTGAGTTCAGTTGTGCAGTGCAAGGACCTACACAAGGGAGATAGGACTTTTCAATGGGCTCAAGCCTGGTCTTCATGGGCGTTTCAAGTACTCACCCATGGCTTTGTCAGTTGACATGTTTTTATTTTTGCTTTAGAAAATACTACTGCTATTATGACCACCACCAGTATCATCATCATCACCACCATCATAACCACTGCAATCACCATATCACCATCACCACCACCATCATTACTAACACTATCACCATTATCATCAGTACCACCATCACCACCACTATCACTACGACCATCACCATCACAATTGCCTCTGTCACCCCCATTACTACCATCATCATTACAACCACCACTATCACCATCAGTACCACAATCATAATCACTACTATCACCATCATCACTATCACCACTGCTATCAGTATCATCACTACCATACCACTACCACTGCCATTGCCTCCATCACCACCATTATCATCACCACCATAAAGTATATACTTACATTATGTCAAACGAGGAGCCCTGATGGCATAGTGTGTTACACGCTGGACTCTGCCAATTGCAAAAGTCACGGCTCAGCTCTTCCAGTCACCCCATGGAAGATCAAGCTTTCCATAACAATAGATATTTTATGGTTATGAGATGCCATCAAGTTGGCTGTGACCCATAGCAACTCTATGCACAAAAGAACAAAACACTGCCCAGTCCTGCGCCATCCTCACAACTATTCCTATGTCTGAGTGTACTGTTGCAGCCACTGTGTCAATCCATCTCCTTGAGGGTCTTCCTCTTTTGCTCATTCTCTCCACGTTACCAAGCATGATGGCCTTCTCCAGGGACTGGTCTCACCTGACAATATGTCCAAAATATGTCAGACAAAGTCTTGCCATTATTGCCTCTAAGGAGCGCTCTGGTCCTGCTTCTTCCAAGACAGACTGGTTTGTCCTTTTCATTGTCTGTGGTCTTTTCAATATTCTTCTCCAGCATCACAAAGCAACTGCATCAGTTCTTCTCCAGTCTTCCTTATTCAGTGTTCAACTTTCACATGCATATAAGGCAATGGAAAACATGGCTTACGTCAGGCACACCTTAGTTCTCCAAGGAACATCCTTGCTACCCTAAAGATGTCTTGTGCAGCAGATTGGCCTAATGCCACGTCTTTGATCTCTTGATTGCTGCTTCCATGAGTATTGATTGTGGATCCAAGCAACATGAAATCCTGGATACCTTCAATCTTTCTCCATTTTTCATAATGCTCCCAATGGGTCCAGTTGTGAGGATTTAGATCTCTTCTTTACATTGAGTCATAATCCATCCAGAAGACTAATCCTTGATCTTGATCAGAAAGAACTTCAAGTTCACCTCTCTTTCAGCAGGTAAAGTTGGGTCATCTGCCTATCACAGGCTGTTAATAAACCTTTTAATACCGATGCCACTTTCTTCTTCCTCTCAGGCAGCTTCTCTGATGATTTGCTCAGCATACAGATTGAACAAGTGTGGTGAGATGTAAACAGGATGCACACCTTTCCTGATTTTAAACCATGTAGAATTCCCTTGTTCTGTTTGCACAACTGCCTCGTGATCCATGTACAAGTTCCTCGTGAACACATTGCAGTGTTCCAGAATACCCCTTCTTCTCAAAGCTAGCCATAGTTTATTATGATCCACACAGTCAAATGCCTTTGCATAATCAATAAAACACAAGTGAACATTTCCCTGGTATTCTCTGTTTTGACATCTGACATCAGCAATGATATCCCCTGCTCTACATCCTCTTCTGAATCCGGCCTGAACCTGTGCCAATTCCCTATCGATGTACTGCTACAACTGTTGTTGGATGATCTTCAGCAAAATTTTACTTGCATTCCATATCAATGACATTGCTCTATCGCTTGAGCATTCTATTGGGTCACCTTCCTTTGGAATGGGCACAAATATGGCTCTCTGCCAGTCAATTGGCCAAGTATCTGTCTTCCAAATATCTCGGCAGAGACAAATGAGTGCTTCCAATACTTCATCAACTTGTTGAGACATTTCAGTTGACATTCATCAGTTCCTGAAGCCTTGTTTTTGGCTAATGCACTCGGTGTAGCTTGAACGTCTTCCTGCAATACCATGAGTTCCTGCTCATGTGCTACAATAAAGATTTAAAACCTCAGAAACCCACAGGAGCAGTTCTACTCCGTCCGATAGGGCCCCTATGAGTGAGACTCAGCTCGATGGTAGTGGGTTTGGTTGGTTATATGCCAAACAAGAAGCCCGGATTGCACAGCAGTTAAAGCACTCAGCTGCTAACCAAATGGCCGACCGTTTCTAACTCACCAGCTGCTCTGTGGATGGAAAATGACAATCTGCATCCATGAAAATGTATCCCCTTGGAAGCCGGATGGGCCAGTTCTGCTCGGTTGTATAGGGTTACGATGTGTTGGGATGACGCTACAGTAGTTGGTTGCGTGTGGCTTGGTTTGGGTGTGCAGGGCACTGTTCTTGGCACTCTCCACATCATAGCTCATTTCACCACCACAGTGGTTAGTGTTCTCCCCATAACTGAGCAAGGGAGTGGGTGAGTCAAATGCCCGATTTTCATTACATGAGAAGTGGTAGAGCCAGAATTCAAACCCTGGCAGTGTGGTCTCGGAGCACACAAGCTTAGCACGACTTTCTGTGACCATTTTCCTACAGTGAGGCCCCCCCATCTCCCATGTCAGGATTGATGGGTACAATACCTGGTGATGCTGTTCTAGGGAAAGTCATCGCCTGCATCTCTTGTTTCTCCATCCCCCTAGCACTGTGGTGAGCCCTCTTAGCATAGCATCCTGAATTTATCAAAGCAATAAAATAGAAAGGACCTGGGTCCCTGTCCCTTGGGCCTCTGAGATAGTTAAAGATTATTGTGCGACCTTGGCTGATAAACACATGTGGGGTTAATTGAAGGGTGGAAAGATAAATGGCTCAGTGAGCCTCGCCTTTCTAGTTCTCGGGTCTCTTG
>NW_022106471.1:7767580-7786946 GCF_000313985.2 Echinops telfairi | reverse complement strand
CTTTACACAATTGATGTATGTATGGATTGTGATAAGAGTTGTATGAGCCCCTAATAAAACGATTTTAAAAAAACCTCTCTCTTATACCTATGGGTTTCTGTGGATTTGTTTCTCTAATGTATCCAGACTCACACAGCCTCTCTCCATCAACCCCATACTGCTCAAGGGGAAAAGAAACCCTCTGCCTTGCATAAGTCTCTATATTTAGGGGTCCTACTGGAAAGAAACTGAATCAATATCTGTAATGATCGAGTGGGCAAAGTCATTCTGGAAAGCAGACGGAGGTCAGCAGATCAGCCTGTCCCAGTCCCAGTCCCAGTCCCTGCTGCCTCCGACTTCTAATGCCAAAGGGCCAATTCTGTCTCGGTGGGAGGCCAGCAGTTCCTGAAGAACACAGCACCAGACTCTGCAAGCCAGCCTCCGTAGACCATTGCCACGGCAACAAGCTGGTGATGTTTTTATTTATGTAGCATCATAAATGTGCCTGTCATCTTTACGAGGGTAATGTAGACATTTGTCAAAGCAGAGCAAGGCTTCCTGAGCAAAGAGCTGACACTCGACAAAAAAAGATCTCCGCTCACAAAACAGGGTGTGTGCATATTTGGAGGATGTAAGATCACAGGAGAAACTAGATAGGCCATCTAATCTGATCTGGAGGCTGGGAAAAAGAAGAGAAGAGAGATGCGAAGGAAGGCGAAATGGAGCCGGCTGAGAAGTGGAAAGGATCATTCCAAGTGTGTTTGTGTAAACTGTGATCAAATACAAAAATCACACAAAATCTGCCCTTTTAACTGTTTTTAAGTGCACAATCATTACAGTCATCCTGTTCTGTAGCCCTGCCACAGTTCATGTCAGAGGATTTTGTCACCCCAAACAGCCACTCAGAGTCCCTGCAGCAATAACTCCGTCTTGTTGCCGAGTCCCAGCCCCGGTAAACACCAGCAAGTGCAGGTCCCTGCCCATCTGCCTATTCCTTCTCAGCGAGGACCTGAAACATTTGAGCTTTTGTATCTGACCTATTTCATTCAGCATGGTGTTTTCCAGGTTCACCTAAGTTGCGGCATGTGCCAGAACCTCATTTCTCTTTCTGGAGCCCTAATATTCCATTCTGTGTATATTGCATATTTTGTTTATTCATTCATTCAGTGATGAACACTCAATGGGGTTCCACCTTTCGGCTATTGTGAATCACGGTGCAGTGAACAGCAGTGTATAAACACCTGTTTGAGTACCTGTTTTCAGTGGCTTTCCGGGATACACAATCCCCAGTAACAGGATTGCTGGTTATCTGGTGATCCTAACAGTGTTTCTCTGCTGTTCATAAGGTGTCCGGTGGCTGACTCCTCTAAAGTGGACAGCCAATTCCGTCTTCACGTAGTCTGATCTTAGTCTGGAAGCTCTGCTGACACCTGCTTGCTTTGGGTGTCCGTGCTGACATTTGAAACATCAGTGATCCAGCTTCTGGCAACATCACAACACGCCACCCCACCCACCCACCCACCCACCCACCCCCAGTGTGGCAAATTGGATGGACACAGTGGCTGCCATGATGGGCTTGTGTGTAACAATTGTGAGGCTACTGCAGGACTAGGCAGTGTTTCTTTCCACTGTGCATAGGGTTGCTATGAGTCATAACGATTCGGGACCCTTCACCATAGCAACAGCACCAACACAATCATGGGTGAGTCCATTTAGAAGCTCCCTTGGCACAGTGGCTAAGGCGCTTAGGTGCTAACGGAAAGACTGACAATTTGAACCTACCAGTTGTTCCTCATGAAAAGGTGTGACAGTCTGCTTATAAGAATTATGGCCTGTACAAAAGTGCTTGATACAATGGATGTATGGATTGTTATAAGAGTTGAAGAGTCCCCGATAAAATGATTTATTAAAAGAAAAAGAATTATGGCCTTGGAAACTCTATGGGGAGTTCTGCTCTATTCTGTAAGTTCACTCTGAGTCCGTGGATTTGGTATTTTGGTGATTCCATGTTGAACTCTTTTAAAAACCAGAACTGTTTCTAGCCATCAACCCTGACTCCTGGAGACTCTATATTTATCAGAATAGAACTGTGCTCATGAGATTTTCAACAGCTGATTTTTTAAATAGTATATCACCAAACTCTTTCCCAAAGTGGATTCCAACCGCCAACTTTTCAGCTAAGAGGTGAGCACATTAACTCTTTGCCCACCCAGAGACTTCTGACTTTCTGAGCAACCGCTAAACATGCTCCCCACGTGGCTGTGCTTCTACCTTTACCTCAGCAGGGAAGGAGGGGTCCAATGTCTCCACAGCCTCTTAACATTGACTGCTTTCGATTGTGTTTTAGAATAGCCATGCTGGTGAGCTTGAAGCAGTAGTCCGTTGTGGTTTGGATTTGCTTATCTCGTAGTGGGTTGGTTACCCGTGGGGCTACTAATCACAGACAAAACAAGAAAGGCTCTTGGAAGCATGAGAGGGGGAGGCAGGCAAGCACACACACACACACACACACACACACACAACACTGTGCTAGTCTTTCACAGACACAGACCTAGACACAAAGATCCGATTGCAAACATTTTATTGGGGAGAAGACCCAGCAACCCAAGAAGGGCAGTAGGAAAGTGAGAGAAGTGAAAGGGTGCATTTCCAAGTTAATAAATTGCAACTGAGCCCCTTCCCCCCACTCCACGCTCCCCAGGAAGGCAAACAGTGCAGGGGCTGGACTGCTCACTGGAAGCTTGGACGTTCAAGTCTACTTCAAGGTGCCTCTGAAGACAGGTCAGCTGGTCTACTTCCGAAAACCCAGCCATCGAAAAGCCTGTGGAGCACAGCTCTACTCTGACACACCGCCGCCAGGCACGTGACTTGGGGTGACCTTGATGGAAACTGGAAACGCTGATGGAGGGTAACTGGAGCTTCATCTCACTGGGGGAGCCCTGGGAGTCAGTGTGAGGCAGTTGCCTCAGAGTTATCCCACCTGAGGACTTATTTCAATGCCAGTTTCTATCTGTTATTGGTAGAAGGCTGTTCTGAGGGGAGAATGACCAAGAAAGGGATCCTTTCTTTCTGCTGGGCCTGAAGCAGTGGGCTGTAAACTGGAACTATAAGTGTTGCAGTGTGAAGAGAGTCTGCCCAAGGAGGGCAGAGGGCACAAGAAAGAGTCAAGGGCTATGGAGAGACTGAGGACTGAGGATGGCACATGAACTCCTGGATCCAACTATGCCTGAAAGCCTACCAAATCTACACTTGGATTTTTCAGGTATGTGTATGAAAATGAATGCCATCTTTTGCTGAAATGTTTAGATAGATACATACATATATATGGATATATAGATATAGTCACCTTTATCTGAAAGAGTCCTGACAAATCAAGATATGTGTTTGTAAAAGAGTAGGATCTCCCAGCAAGCCCTGGTGGAAGGAATGAGCAGGAGTGTTAATGCCCTGCTGCTTCTCAAAACTAACTTTCTGGGGCCTTGGACTAGAGGCTGTTTTGTAAGGAAGTGCATCCTACAGGTTGCCAAGGCAACGGGATCAGTCCTTTATAATTTAACCCTTTAAAATGTTCTGATAGGTAATACATAATAATCAGGCACCTCCACACTTTTAAAGAAAATTCTCCACTGAAGGATTACAAAGAATAAGTGAGTAGCATCTTCCCACGACTTATTGGCCTATGAGAGCTTCAGCCAGACTCTCCTTCTGCTACTTTTCAAGATCATTTGGGATAAGAGATCCAAATATGATCTCATAATAACAGCTAGTATTTTGCAGCACTTCTTATGTTCCTGGCAGGGCTCTGAAATGTTTCACATGTATAAACTCACGTAATCTTCACCACAACCCTGTAAGATAGGAACTGCTAGTTCTCACTCAGATACAGATGGGGAAGCTACAGCATAGCAATGTCAGGCACACAGTTAGTGCAGGTTGGAGCCAGGACTCAAGTCTAGGCCTTCAAAACCCAGCACCTATCCACCTTTCCCTAAGGGGCCCTGGAGGCATAGTGGTTACATGTTGGGCTACAATCCACAAAGTCTGCAGTTCAAACCCACCAGCTCCTCAGTGGGAGAGAGATGGGGGTTTCTACTCCTTTAAAGAGTTTCAGCCTCGGGAATTCACAGGGACAGCTCTACCCCTGCCCCTGTAGGGACACTAAGAGTCAGAGTCATCCGACAGTGGGTTTGGTTTTATCCCCTTTCCTAAAGGCTCCTCCCGCACAAGACGCTCAACTCATACTCAAGTCCAGTCCAATTCATAGCAACCCTATTAGACCGGGTAGAATGACCCCTATTGGTTTCAGAGATGGTACATTTTCACAAGAGCACAGTGCCTCATCTTTCTCCCGCAGAGCAGCTGGTGGTTTTAAACTGCTGGCCTTGCTGTTGGCAACCAAACACACAACCCACTATACCACCAGAGCACCACCAGCGCTCTGTGGACAGGACCCTACTTGCCACTAATCTCAGGGCTCCAGGGAACATGTCCCCAGCCGCCCCCACAGGTGAGGTGGTTCCCTACCTCTCGGGATGGGATGGCCAGGGAGCAGACAGTCTGCTGAAGGCAGGGCCTTCTTTGGAGAGGTGATTGGAGATGCATAGGATGGCAAAGGTCCTGGAAGACGGTTTTGCAGTGTCCAGGGCCCAGCAACTACTCAGAAATCAAGTCCTTGCCCCTCTTATTCTCGTCTTCCCCAGTGCTTATTCCAAAGTGCCTTTGCCTCACACCCCACCTGCCTCACTCTCAGCTAAAAGCTTCACCTCCAGCCCCGCCAAGAAAACAGGGGTCAGAGAATAGTAACTCCTCAGCGTCCCATTTCCCATCAATGTTTCTGTATCTGCCAACACCTTTGGGTCCTGCATTCCGACTAAGAGGATTTGTTCCTCCTCTTATGAAGAGCCTCCTCTTCCCTCCTCATTCTGCCCTCTGCTGCCTACAGACTTCCCAGTCCAGCTAACTGTTTGGTGGCCTGGCTTCTTCTGCTAAACAAATAAGCCTGCCCAAGTTCCTCTCAAACAAACAAACAAACAAAAGAATCAACTCCTTTTAATGATCATGCTTTATGATCTACACTTCCTCACATCAGTTCCTCCTCAGCCCCACAATCCAGTTCTCGTGTTGGCCCTTCCTGCTAAGTAACTTTGCTCCTTGTTTTCCCTCCCGCTCAAACCCTCCTTGTTTGGGATCTCATACTCCTAGCCCCCCTTCCACTTCTTGGATGTGTTGTGTGTGTGCTGGTCTCCAGCTATATTACGAAGTCTCTCCAGTATGATGGGAAATGTACACTTTAAGGTTGATGCATTTTCAAAAATTTTACATCTGAATGATTCCATGAGGCAAGGCTCAGAGAAAGCAGGCAAAGAATTACACCTATCACTTGGCACAAAGAAAGATTTTGTGACACTAGTGACAGTGGAAAGAAAAGAGAGAGAGAAACTAACTTTCAAAACTCATAGCGTAAATGTTTGTATAAATGCCCTCAGGAGGATGAGAAAATTTCTCTTAAAGAAGTGACTTTTGTCTTAAAAAAACAAACAAAATCCTTCCTCCCTCACACTTGGTTGTAAAAGCTGAGCCCTCCCAGGACATGGCGTAAGAGAAGAAGAATGAGCTTACAGTATAAAATAATAATAATAATAAGCAAGAGATAAATCTATCCCAGTAGAGAGGCATAATAGACCAGGGCAGTGTATTTAAGCCTGAATGGAGTTGTGAGGATGTTCACATAGGACAGCCCAGTGCAGGGTGTCAGAGCCTAGGTGTGGGGAGGAGGAAAACTAGACTGGGAAGAGGATGGTGGCAGAGGTGGGATACCAGTTACAATGAAGGGGTCTGATCCAATAACGGAACACACTATGAACACAACTGTCAGAGAAGGAAGTTACACATACGTAATGAATCATGGGCTGGTTGGATTGCAATCGTGGGCATTAGTGTGAACGCACACCTTTCCAGATGTATCGATCCAGAAATACAAATAAACATATATGCGTGGAGAGATTCTTTCGCTCCGACCCCTGCGAGGTCCTTGAAATAGCAACACCTTAGCAGTGAGCACACCTAGTACCCAGACTTGGTTTCTAAATAGCGTTACCCATGGAAAGGAGCCAGGAACCAGGACTCCTTGGAAAAAATGACTGAGTCCAGTGCCAGGGCAGGCAAAGTACAAGAGGAGCCCAGAACAATTCGTTTTGCCCCCAAACCTCCAGTAAGTGCTGCAAGAACGATGGGGAGTATGTGACAAATAGACATACAAGAGCGAACTTGGAGGGCCCTCTGGGCCAAATCTGGGGCCCTGACCACCAACATAAATGACAAAAGCAGCAGATTGTGATTTACTGGATAAAACAGGAACCTGTAAATCCACAGTGATATAAAGTTGATATAAAGTTGAATGCAAGGAAAGTGATGAGGGACAGTCGTCCAAATAGTTTCAAATGATCTCCCCAGCAATTATGCAGAAATTACGAACAAAATCAGAGTGTTTGAAAAGGACTGTTATTTATAAGTAAATAATAATTATGAAGAAAAATAGTCATAGTGGCACACTCCCCCTCAATCATGAGATCAAAGTGAGCATCATCAATGATTGGACAAACTACTTACTAGTCCACACCTCTTGCCCAGCACAATGCAGGTTCAAGTTGACTCATTACGGTTTTGCTGAGTAAACAAAAGTTGCCATGTTTTAAATCGGTTTAGGAGACTTCTCTCAAACGCACTTTTTAATAGGTTGTTTTTTTCCCCTGTCTGTTTCCTATAGAAACCCTTTTGTTAAGCCTTATACAGGACTAAGATAAGCCAGAGACAATAATCACAGAATGAGAGAACCCGTTAGCATGTACATAGCACAGCAGCCAACATGAAGCCCTCCGGTTCCAGGTTACAGGACCAACTAGCTAATGCTATATAGAACACAAAGAAAATCATCAAAATCTCATGATTGGTGGCAGGTCAAGTTCTCACTGTCACAAGTGGGACTACAGAAGCCAGGAAAAGACCAGGATTGGGATATGTAATAAACTAAGTCTCAGGCTCTAACCATCTGGAGACCTGGTGGTTGAGGTCTGACTCATGACCATGCAGCCCTGAGCCATAGCTACCAGGATTCCGTGTTTTAGGTTGTTATAGAACACGGGACTGTTTTCGGCAAAAGGAGTCCTGGTGGTGTAGTGGTTTATGAATTGGCTGCAAACCCAATTGGTCAGCCGTTCGATCCTAGAAGTCACTTCTCAGGAGAAAGATGAGTGTGTTAGTCCAGATTACAGAAAAAAATCCAGGGAGACTCATATATGTATAGCAAAGAGTTTTATATCAAAGAGTAATTATATACTGTATTAAGAAAACATCTCAGCCCAGTCCAGATCAAGTCCATAAGTCCAATGCTAGCCCATATGCCCAATACTAGTCTATAAATTCCTCTTCAGACTCACGCAACACATGCAATGATGCCAAATGCAAGATGATCACAGGCTGGTGGGTGAAAAGTCCTATGGGACCAGTGGCAGTGGATGCATCTCCAGGGCTCTGGCTGCACTTAGTGTGGCTCCCTGTGGCTTGTCAACAGGAATGTGAAGCAAAGAGAGAGTGGGTCCAGCCTCCAGGAAGCCATTTATCTCTGTTGCACCTTCAAATGAGGTCATCAAGCGCGACCTGATTGACAGGCTAAACTCTACTCCTTCCCTCTTAATATCCTCAAATTGACAGGAGATTATGTAACTACCACAATGAGGCTATGTGTTCCCTAAAGATTTATAGTTTCAAAAACTCGAAGGAGCAATTCTACTCTGTCCTATAGAGTTTTGGGGAGTCCAAATAAATTCCATGGCAAAAAAGTTTGGGTATTGTCCATAAATCATTAAGGGCTTGCCCAGGAAAATGCCCAGGTGCCTACAGGCAAAGTGACCTCTCCCCAGGCTCTCTGCATGCTTAATCTACTCTTAAGCACACTCCACCTGAGGGCAGACTGTTCTTTCCTACGTTTGCCCCAGACTTGCCAAATGATTAGTCACATCCAAATGAGTTTTTGGAGATTACTGAAGAATTTACTCCACGGGTTTGACAGCACCCACAGGAGAGACATCGTAGTGACCCTATAGGACAGAGTGTAACTACTCCTGTGGGTTTCCAAGGCTGTAAATCTGTATCGGAACAGAAAGCCTCATCTTTTTCATACTCACCTGGCAGTTAGAAGGGCCCCTTTTGTTATAGGTTCTTTGAATGAAACAAACATCCTCACAGCTGGACCAATAAGCAATATCATGGCAAACAGAGAAAATATTGAAGTTAGTGAAAATTTCATTTTACTTGGATCCACATTCATTTTTTGCCCATTTTCCAAAAATTGGATTGCCTTTTTATTGACTTCTCAAAGTTCTTCACATGAAGGGTCTCCGAAAAGTTAATGAAAAATATAAAAATAAAAAGCATAAACTTTATTTCTCAACCTAAGCTCCATCAAGTTTAAGACACCTTTGTAAGTGATTATAACAGCCATTCAGTCCATCCCTAAAGTACTGAGGACAGTGAAATTTAACCATGCCAACACAGTCTTTTTTACATTATGATTTGGAAAAAAACTGGGTATCCTTTAAAGGTTTTTTGCTTTTTGTTTTTCTTTTAATTGGGAAACCACAAGAAGTCAGTAGAAACCAAATCAAGACTGTGAAGTGGATGTAGAATTATTTCCCATAGAAACTCTCACAGAATTGCCCGTTTGATGAGAGGAATAAGCAGGAGAATTGCTGTGGTGGAGAACTCTCTGGAGAAACATGCCTGGGTACTTTTCTCTGCTAAAGCTATAGCTAACTCTCAAAATACTATCCTAATAATTAGACATTATCATTCTTTGGCCCTCCAGAAAGTCAACAAACTAATTGCCTTAAGCATTCCCCCAAACTGTCACCAAGACCTTTGAATTTGAATGGTCCACTTTTGCTTTGACTGGACCATTACCATCTCTTGGCAGCCATTGCATTGATTGTGCTTTGTCTTGAGGATCATACTGGCAAAACCATGCTTCAGCTTCTGTTGGAATTCTTCTAAGAAATGCTTGAGGCTCTTGATCACCCTTGTTTAAAATTTCTATTGAAAGCTCTGCTCTTATCTACAGCCGATCTGGGTGCAATAGTGTTAGCACCTATCACACAGAAAGTTTGCTCAACTTTAATTTATCAGTCAAAAATTATGTAAATGAATCCAATTGAGCTGTTTATGGTGTTGACTATTGTTTCACTGCTAATCATCAGTCCTCTTAAATTAGGGAGTAAATAAGATTAAATGTGCCCTTGCAAGTTGATGTGGATCTTGTGCCACTGTGAACTTCATTTTCAATATCATCTTGTCCTTTGGTTAAACAAGTTAGCCAATTGTCAACTGCTAATTTATTTCAGGCATTATCCCCATAACCTTTTAACAAAGCAGCTATTATTTAATCATTTTTCCACACAATTTTTACCATAAATTTCATGTTTGTTTTTTCTTCAATTTTAGCAGAATTCATGTTGCTCTGATAGGGGTTCTTTTCAAATAGGTGGTTTATCCTTTGTAGTGCCTTAAACTAGATTCTGTTCAGACATGTTATAACAAGCCATTATGAGTTTATTCTAGAGCAAAATATTTTTGAAATCCATTCATAGTTTTTCCATAATACCTATTTTCCATGAACTTCTTGAAGACCCCTCATATGTTCTGGATACAATGTTCTGTCAGATACATGCTTTAGGATATTTTCACTAATCAGTAGCTTGCCTATTGATTTTCTTAATTGTCCCTTTCAGTGAACAGATGATATGATTTTTATTGAAGTTTAAGTTATCTTTAAATTTTTGAACAGTTGTTTTGACATATAATTCACATATCATACAATTCAATAGCTTAAACATATTGAAGAATTGTGCAATCATCACCATAATCAATTTTAGAACAATTTCTTCTTTCTATACTTGTTACTATTAGCTGCTCATTTCCCTCCTGTCTCCCATGCCATAATCCCCCAAAGCTATCAATCTAGCTACTGTCTCTACAGGTTAACCTATCCTGGACTTCATAGAAAGAAAAATGTATAAAATCTAAGAAGAAACCCTATAACAATAACAAAAGCAAAAACAAAACACAGAAAAAGGTAACAGGAAATAATAAAAACTAGACCAAATATAAAATGAGTCAAAGGTACAGCAAATGATAAGGTGTTAAATTTTAACCTAACTACATCTGTATTAGCCCATTTTCCAATGCATATATTGTCTGGTAGCAAGGCTGTTCACATCCCTGGTCAATGGTCAGAGGGATTCACCACAGGCTTATTCCACCTGGAGACTCTACAAATGGATTTGGGGCTTTTACTGTCATTCACAGCCTTCTGCAAATGGGGTGCTCAGAGCATAAGTTCTAATATTGTTTCATCCTCCAGCCTTGGATTTATTATTTGCAATCCTTGTATCACGCAGGCTGGTGTGCTTCTTTCGTGTGGACTTAGCTGGTGCCTCACTTAGATAGCTGTTTGTTTTAAGATACGGCTTTAAGCCCTCAGATGTCAGCTGCCAGGAGGTCTCCTCTGTCCAAGTGGTTATTAAAATGTAAAATGTACAAATCAGGGGTGATATAAAGAGCTAGGAAACAAAAATAGGAAGACTATGCTCATGATATTGTAAATTGAAAGAATAGGGGAAAATTCAATCCTTGAGTTGCAATATTGAAAGATTGTATGGGAAAAAATATTGAATGATGCAGGGAGCATCAAAAATAGATGGAAAGAATACACAGAGTCACTGTACTGAAGAAGTAGGAGGAGGAGATTAGTCAACATTCCACCATTTCAGGAAGTAGCATATAAGCAAGAATCAATGGAAGTTCAGGCAGCACTGAAAGCATTAGCCAAAAACTAAGCTCCAGGAATCAAAAGAGTATAAATTAAGCTGATGAAGCACTGAAAGCACTTGTCTATCTCAGGAAATCTTGGCCAACTGACTGGAAGAGATCCATATTTTCCCCATTCCAAAGGAAAGTCACTCAACCGGGTGCTTAAATTATCTAACAGTATCACTGATAACAAATACAAGTAAAATTTTGTTGAAGATCATCCAACTGTTAACAGTTGCAGCAGTCCATCCATGGGGAGCTGCCAGAGGTTCAGGCTGGATTCAGAAGGGGAGATGTGGAACAGGAGATCCTTGCTGACATCAGATGAATGTTGGCTGAAATCAGAGAATACCAGAAAGATGTTTACTTGTGTTTTATTGACGATGCCAAGGCATTCTACTGTGTGGATCACAGCAAGCAATGGATAACCTTGAGAGGAATGGGAATTCTGGAACCCTTCATTGTGCTCATGAGGAGCTTGTACATGGATCAAAACGCAATTGTGCAAACAGAAAAGGGGGGTGTCGCATGGTTTAAAATCAGGAAAGGTGTGTGTCAGGATTGTATCCATTCACCATATTGATTTAATCTGTGTGCTGAGCAAATAATCAGAGACTCTAGATTATGTGAAGAAGAATATGACATCAAGATTGGAAAAAGGCTTATTAACAACCTATGATATGCAGATGACACAACCTTGCTTGCTGAAAGTGAGGAGGACTTGAAGCATTTGCTGCTGCAGATCAAAGATTCTAGCCTTCTTTATGGATTACAACGCAATGTAAAGAAGACCGAAATCTTCACACTGGACCAGTAGGTAACATCATGATAAATGGAGAAAAGACTGAAGCTTTTAAGGATTTTTGTCTTGCTTTGATCCACAATCCGTGCTCTTGGGAGTCACAGTCAAGAGAGCAAAGGACACGTGCATCGGCTAAATCAGGTGCACCAGACCTCTTCAGGGGGTTGAAAAGCAAGTCGTTTACTTTGAGAACTGAGGTGTGCCCCACCCAAGCCATAGTATTTTCGATTTTAAAAATACTTGTATTGATATATACCTTAAATATCAACGAATTTAACAGGAAGGAGGTGAACAGTGAAGCTTTGGGTACTGATTTTGTCTGCCCCAAGCTTCCCATTCAATCTGCTATCCACCAGAGCCACCAAAGACCAACAAGGTCAGAGGTCTGGCTGCTTGTGTTGCCCCCAGGGGCAGGGAAAACTCAGCTGTGCAGGGAAAGAGCTGGACTCGCAGAAGCAGCTGGTGCCACGGGCAATGGCCACGGGAGCTTGTCAGTGACCGTGTTGCTCTCCCACGTTAAGAAACGTGGGTCTACGATGCTTTTTGAGATGAGTTTTTGAACACTGCCGAGGAGTGCGGATACCCCTTCAGGTATTGCAGGGGAGCTGTTCCCATGCTTGTTATCTGGCGGTGACATTCTTAAATTGCAAGGGTGTCATCTTGACAGATCTTCTCAAAGGACACAGGGTGATCAGTGGATTTCATCGAGAAGTTTTAAGAAAATGGAAAACTGAATTGGTGAGAAAAAGGTCAGAAAAAGTATGTGGAGGAATTTCCCCCCTCAGGATAAGGCCCTGCTTCCAGTGTAACAAGAGTTTTCCGATGAGAATTCTTTGTGAACCTTTCCCAGCCCCCCTACTGCCTCGGTGTTTCTGTTCCCTTCAGACTTCATTTTGTTCCCTCAACTCAAAGGATGTTAAAAAGGAACTCAGGGCCCAAACTGCCATTTTGATGGGCACAGAAGTCTCCAGTTTACCCAACGGGGGGTGGGGGGTGGGGGGGAGCTGTTAGAGAGATGGAAACCCCACCTTCAGAAGTATAGAGACTCAGATAGAGGATACATCAAGAGACAATAGCTTCCAATGTGGAGGTTTGGAGTTCTGAAGTTTCTGTGATGGTGTAGCCACGCGTGGTTGACTTACCCTCGTGCAGTGGGCCTACAAGGGAGGGGCCCTGCAAAGCTGTTTAGTCTGGAGGAAATTTAGAGGATTTAATGACAAACATTTCATCCTAGAACCCGGTGCCTTCTTGATAGGTTGCTTTATTCGGCCAGTTCCCAGGTCAACAAGTCAAGAAGGTTTCCACTGCCTCGTCCCAGGTTTCCTCTCTTTGTCCAGTGTGCCAATTGTTTGAGGAGCACAAAACTAAGAGGCATTCGAACTAAAAGGGAGCAGTGGGCAAAGCGCATGTGCAAACATTCACTGTCTAGTTAGGCCCTTTGTCAAGGGAGAGGACGGAAAACAATGCTGCTAACCAGAAAGGCCAAGGGAGGCCTCTTTGCAAATGCCTCCTACCGATTCTGATAGTGCATTTATAAGCCAAGACAAATGCACCTGATAGACATGTTTCAAATATAATGGGTTCAACAGGCAGGGGTAAGGTCGGTGACATACTTGTTTGAAATGTTTCCAGCATCTTCCCAGCATGTGCCCAGAGCAATAACTATTACAACAACCTCACCGAAACCGGAGTGTCCTGGAGTGCCCCACCCTCCACACTGGGGGTTAAGCTTGGTGCATTAGCATACATTCCTAACACATAGGAGCGCTTTCTCCTTATGGATGAGATACTTGGGCTCCAACGTAATTGGTTTGCATTTAATGCCCCAAATGTGATTATATAACTTTGATTCAATTAACAGGTCTGACTTGATTCATGTCTTGCTCAGGAACTAGTTAAATAGTCATCTAAATAATAATTACAACAAGACAAACCAGCCCTGCTGGTCTCCAGTGTTGGGAATTGAAGGAACTTCAGCTCCGAGTCATCACATAAGGTTGAGGGATGTAGAGGCCCAACTCCCAACACTGTGCTCACCCAGTGCCTTTGAGACCCTGGGCTGTGGGCCCGGGGTGCCCCAGCACTAACAGCCCGAGCTCCAACGATTGCTCCCACTTTCCAGTTTAGCAAGGAGAAAAGGGAGTCCAGGCGAGATGGTGCCAGTGATCCACTTGTGTTCCATCTGCCAAGAACAGAGCAAGCACTTTCATTGAGCAAAAAGGCAGTGGACGGAATCTGCTCCAAGCTCTCGCCCAGTTTAAAAGCCCTGAGTGTCAGTCCACCTCTCTTGCCCCCTGTCAACAACAGTAAGTCCACCACTCATCCAGTAAGACTAGAGTAGCTCCAACTTCCATCAACCCTGCCTTGTTTGGACCCACTTTCCCCAACTCTCATCCAAAGATGCTCTTATGCATTGTCTTCTAATGTCATTTCCTGACTTTCTCTAGGCTACTCCTACTACTCTGTTGATTGATCCCAAGTAAATTCTGCATCTCAAAAGGCCGACTCTGCTGAGATAGACCAAACTGCAGCAGTTTTCACTCTTAGAAAGCCCAATCATGGACTGTGCCAACACTTCTCATGTTCTGAAGCTGCCTCACCGTGACACTGAGGCGGGTCAGAAGAATTCAGGAACCCAGGGCTCTGTTGTACAAAATCATATTGAAGACCAGAACAAAATTGGAGAAGAAAACGAAAGGGCATATTTTCATTAGAGCTTTTGCCAACATGGTGGCATATGTTGATGGGAGAATCTAAACTATTTTTTTTTCCAGAATAGATTCCGCTAGCAAATGAACAATGTCATTTATGATTAATGCATAATGATACTGAAAAGAGTGGTTTTCATATTACACTGATGGACAGTTTGGGGCAGAGGAAGGCCAATAAGTCCATATCTTGATTAGATGTTCAACATTAAGAAATTAAAACTGATTATAGTTTACACAGAGTTAGAGCCCTTGTGGGGAAATTGTTGAGCCCTTGACTGCTGATGGAGAGGTTGGCCGTTCAGACCCTCCAATTGCTCCATGGAAGAAATACCTGTGGCTCTGCTCCCATAGAGGTAACAGCCTAGGAAACCCACGGGGCAGCTCTACTGCGTCCTATAGGGTCTCTGTGAGGCAGAATTGATTGACCAGCACACAGTGACGGCACAGCACCCCCAATGCTGTCCTCTAGGGGGCCTAAGTCTCCACTGCAGGGCGGGGAAGCATGTCCCCTTCCTGGGTGGGCACAGGATGAGTTCTCAGAAAACGATGTTTGAAGAAGCTAATTCACAAAAAAGGTTTTCATTCCCTTACTAGTTCATCGCCTTGATAGTACAAGAGAATTACTTTCTTCAAAACGGATCTGCCACATAGCTATTCTAAACAGCAAACTTGCAACGGCTTTTAAAATAATTCAATACATGGAACTTTTTTAAACTGTCTTACTCGCATATCATTTACATATCATGCAATTCAATAGTTCCACCACATCAAGAAGAGTCGTATAATCATCCCCACAATAAATTTCAGAATGTGTTCTTCATTCTTAGTCTCACTGTTATTATGAATGAGAATGAGAATGCTTCTCATTCCCCACCAAACTCCCATTCTATGCCTGAAAGGAACCATGAATCCAGTTACTGAATCTCTAGGTTTGCCTATCCTGGATTTCATATATACAGGAAAACATTTTTTTAATCGAACAATAATAAAGTAAACAGATTAAAAACCTCCAAAAAAGCAGAAAATATTAATGGATCAAAAGGGGGAGCAAATGGTAAGGTGTTAGAGGTTAACCTAACGGCGTCTGCAAAAATCCACTTTCTAATGCACTCTGCGTGATCGCAAGGCCGTTCACATCCCTGATCTCCGGTCAGAAAGGATTCCCCAGAGGCTTCATCCACATGTATTTCCCCCTCATTTTTTTTAAACTCAAATAACATTTGAATGAGTAGAAAGGGAGATCAAATGATAAGATACTACATTTCAACCTGTATCAACCATAATCAGTTTTTAAATGTACTCTGTCTCATAACGAGGCTATTCACATCCCTCAACTCTGGTCAGAGGGGATTCACCAGAGGCTTCATCCATGTGTGGAACATGCAAATGGACACATGAAACGTTTACAGCAAATCTTGGGAGTATGTAACACAAAAAACTAACGTCGCATGCAGCTACTAGAGCCACATCGATCCATTTTTTTATTTGTTTAGATTGAACTTTGCCAAACCCAGAGAGCCGCAATATCATTTTGATCTTCTTCGCCTGTCTGGTGATGTATTCTATCAAATCAAGAGTCCCAAAAGAAAAGTAAGAGAGGGCTTTCAGAAGTTTGAAGTTCTTTCGTGAGGTAAGTACTTGTCCATGCCTTGAGTGGGGTGTCACATGAAGACCCAGACTCCCTGGCTTTGGGATCGTAGAAGCCACAAGATAATAAATGCAAATAATCTTCAGAGTCCAGGTAAGGAGACTAGCATTGAAATGCTGTGAGACATCTTTCAAATAACACAGTGGAGGCTTAGAGAGATTAATGTTTCCCAAACGCACACTAATGGGAGTGGTAGGGGTTTCTGACCCCAGGGTGATGGGGGGGTGGGGGTGGAACAGCTCTTGTGTAAGTGAGGGACCAGTGATAGCTGTTATAGATAGCTATTATAGATTCAGTGCCTGAGTTCTGATGGACTACTGTTTTATGATGTTCCCCACCTTCTTCCCTCATCTCCCTTTGCCTCTGCAAAAACAGGAGGGATAGACCTCCTTTGACTGTACAAGTGACTGTACAAGGAGGCAGGAAAATTAAACTCGACAACAGCCTGGTTTCCACAAGGTGAAGATCAGACATGCCTTTGCCTTCCTACCAATCTGACAACAGCCATCCCTCCCACAGTACTCTCTTCTCTGCTGGGGTCAATCATTCCTTGCAAAGCAACACAGAATTCACAGATAATACTCACAATTATGGGATTTGTTAGGGAAGTTAACGAGTTACAATTCCAGATTAGAAATGCTCAGGATACAGATCTTTGGCCAGGACAACTGCTTTTCAACCTTGCCAGCAGGCACAACTCTCTCTGGCCCTCGTAGACATGTGGTCCCTTGGCTTTTGTGCTATCCAGGTAATGAATTCTCGTTTAGCATTACCGATAGCTCTATGGGGCAGCAAACTTAGTTCTTGAAATTAAGTGCCTGAAGGCACTCCATTTTGTTCACTCTGTGGCCTGAGAAGCCCACAACTGTATCCTTTGATTCTGCTGTCACCACTCCCCTGCCATTTCTGTGGTGCCACAGTTCTAGGTCTCCTGCAGGAGGTTCCTCTTACAGGGATTTTGGAGTCCAAAGGATGCACTCCATTATTGGCTTAACTTTCTTGATGGACGTATATCCCCACTTCCTGCTTCTAAAGTGACTCATTTCATACTTACCAGGAGGCAAAGCTGGTCAGTCTCCACATCAGAGTTCAAAGTTTTCACAATCACAATTAACCCTATAAACAATAACTCACAACAGAATCATAATCCTATTAGGCTCTAGCCCCACCTTCTCCTACCCAGACCCATCAGGAAAAAAGGGAAATAGATCAATCTGCATGACCACACATAGTCATTTGGGGGAAGTTACAAAGACTATAGAAGCCATATGAACTAAATCACTGTACCACGGCTTCCTTCGGCACACGTAGGCCACAGGATGGGGAGAAGGCATAATGTCCCCAACAGGTTTCAATTCTGTCTTTGTGGGTGTCATGTAGAGACCCTGGCTTCCAAACAACTAACTCAGGGTTTCCCTTAGCCAGGGCCTATGAGCTTAAAGGAGTCCTCTGGGTGGTACAAATGATTAACACATTCAACTGCTAACCAAATGTTTGGAGTTCGAGTCCACTCAGAGGCACTTTGAAAACATCTACTTCCAAAAAGTGAGCCCTGGAAAAGTGAGCTCCACTCATTCGAGCACCGCTCTATTCTGACCCACATGGGACTTGACATCCGTTACAGTTGACAGAACTAGACTGCAGGAGACACAAAGAGAAGAACAAGCCCGTCACAAATACCTCATCACCGATATCCTAAGGGGAGAAAGCGTCATGGCAAAATGGACCTACTCAAGTGCTCTGTTCTCAGGTCTTTGCCTAAAGTAAGTCACTTATCAAGTCACCAAGGAAGACTCTGCCCCCCCACCCCACCCCATGGCAGGGTGGCCCTCCCCTCAGGATGAGTGGGATTGGAATGACATGGAATAATCAGTTAAGTTTCCACTGTTCACTCTTCCCAGAGGAAGCTTTGTAAATGACATCTCTGATCAGATCAGCCCCACCCCTATCGTTAATAATCTCCTTGCTCCACCTGTAGAGTTGTGACCCTTTACCCCAGACTTATACCAACCTGCCCTTGAAGTTCCATTCGCCCACCCTGTCTCCGTCCTACATTGCCCACAGTCTATACACTTCATCCTCAAATATACCAGGCTCCTTGACACCCTTGAGCCTTTGTTGTTCCTATTTAAATCAGCACCTCCTCCTACTTTTCCCTCAGCCATTTATACCCAGATCAGAGTTGCATCTGCTGTATCTTGCTTGCCTCAACACATCAGACAAAATTATTTAGAATCCTGATAGCATTCTTTATTTCATTCTGCATACCTTATTTCATTGTATGAGCTCTGTTCGATCACCCATCTATCTAACTGGTTGGCCAATGTACTCTTTGGAGGGTAGGGGCCATTTCCCAGTTTTAGTTCTATCCCCGGTGCCTAGAACAGAGAAGAGGCCTGATAAAAGTTGTTGGGAAGTAGTATCAGAACACACATTTGTATGCACACATATGTTCATTGCAACATTATACACAATAACAAAAAAATGGAAGCAGCTTAAGCGTACTTCAACAGATGAATGGATCAGCAAATGTGATATATACATATAATAGAATATTCCACAACCATAAAGAACAATGATGAGTCTGAAAAACATTATAACATGGATGGATCTGGAGGACATAATGCTCAATGAAACAAGTCAATCATAAGAGGACGAATATTGTTTAAGCCTACTTTTATAAGAAGACAAGAAGATATAGAGAAACCAATGTTCATTAGTGGTTACCAGGGATGGGTGGGGGTGGGTTGGAGTGAGGGTGGGTGAACCAGTCTCTAGATGATAGATAGTTGTTACTCTTTTTTTAAAAAACATTTTATTAGGGGCTCATACAACTCATCACAATCCATACATACATCAACTGTGTAAAGCACATTTGTACATTCATTGCCCTCATCATTCTCAAAACATTTGCTCTCTACTTAAGCCCCTGGCATCAGCTCCTCATTTTTCCCCCACCCTCATGAATCCTTAATAATTTATAAATTATTATTTTGTCATATCTTACACTGTCGGACGTCTCCCTTCACCCACTTTTCTGTTGTCCATCCTCCAGGGAAGAGGTTATATGTAGATCCTTGCAATCGGTTCCCCCTTTCCAATCCACCCTCCCTCCACCTTCCTGGTATCGCCACTTTCACCACTGGTCCTGAAGGGATCATCCGCCCTGGATTCCCTGTGTTTCCAGTTCCTATCTGTATCAGTGTATATCCTCTGGTCTAGCCAGATTTGTAAGGTAGAATTGGGATCGTGATAGTGGGGGTTGCGGGTGAGGGGTGGAAGGAAGTATTTAGGAGCTAGAGGAAAGTTGTATGTTTCATTGTTGCTACATTGCACCCTGACTGGCTCGTCTCCTCCCCGTGA
>NW_022106471.1:7733180-7767204 GCF_000313985.2 Echinops telfairi | reverse complement strand
TCCATCTGCTACCTTAATACTAAACCTATACATATATGCATATAGATCTATTTCCACATCCTCATATGTAAATATATTTACATATGCACATGCCTTTATTTAGACCTCTATAAATGCCCTTTGCCTCCTAGCTCTTTCCTCTATTTCCTTTTATTTTCCTCTTATCCCACTATCATACTCAGTCTTCATTTGGATTTCAGTAATTCCTCTCAGTTACATTACCCTTGGTCATGCCCTACCAGGCCTCCTACACCCTCCTCACCACCGATTTGGATCACTTGTTGTTCCCTTGTCAGTTGTTATTCTTTGTGATAGGAAAAATAGTACTGAATATAGGTATAATGTACCCACCTTGAAAAAGAATGACACTATGAAGTGCACAAAAGAAAAGAATGTTTGGGCTAAAGAACATGACAATTTTATAAATTATAATTTATTAAAAACACCAAAAATAACAACAACAACAAAAAAGTGTATAGGCACCTATGTACCTGCGTGGGTATATCTTTGTACTGGTAGGTACAGAGTGTGCACAGATAGTGTATATAAGTGCACACACATATACTCATAGCTACAGATACTTCACAGACATAACCAAACACCATGAAATAATAGTTTTCTGGATTTGAAGGCTTGGAATCTTAGTCTCTGGGGAAACTCCTTCAGTTGGCATAATATAGTTTACTAAGTTCATGTTCTGCATCCTAGTGAGGTAACAGCATCTAGGGCATTAAGATCTCACAAGCAGTCATCAAAGATGCAGCTCTTGGTTTCTACTTAGAAGGAGCCGAAAAGAAAGAAAGAAACCAAAGTCTCAGAGAAGAAACTAGTCTAGAAGCTAATAGCCTGCATGAGCCACAGCCCCATCTACCCTGAGACCAGAACTAGATGATGCCCAGCAGCCACTGACCATTCTGAACACAGCCACTGTAGATGGACCCTGAGGGAAAGACATGAAACAGAATGGAAATTCTTAGAAAGTCCAGACTTACTAGACCAGTTGAGACTAGAGGACTATATTCTGAGACCTTCTTTAATCCTGAACCAAAGAATGCCCTGAGATCAACTTTTAGTGAAATAATAGATTGGCATGCAAAATAATGTTGCTTGTGGAGGCTGGCAATTCCCAGATCTGAAGTTCAGATGTTTATCTGTATTCCAGATACATGTATTCATGTATTCCAATTTGGGCTGTTGATTCACAAGGTTGAGGAAGCTGGTAAATCAGGTCAGGTGATAGGCCAATAGCTCAAGTCCCAAGAACAAGAGGTCAGGCAAAGCGAGCCAGACAGAATCCAGAGCAAGAGAGCAAACTTACCCAATGTGGCTCAGCCCAGCTACAGAAATGCAAAATGTCTGAAAGTGAAAAAGGGTCTAGCTTGCTCAGCCAAGCAAAAGAGCTTGCAAGAAACAGCACCAAGAAGGCTCCAACTTCCATCGCACCCTGTCTCTGGGAGTCTCTTGGGTTAGTCCTTGCTCTGCTATAATGTGATGGGTGTTCAGTTCTTTCTCCAACTCTGGGCTAATGTCTGTGTTTTCCTTCACTAAGACCAAGGGGGGCATAAGCACGCTGCCAGTAATCTGAGCCCTACTTAGGAAAAGCTCTTTTAGACCCAAACAACAGTCAAAATTTCCCCTCAAAAGTATAAATTTTGTTAGAATGAGCTCAAAGAAAATTAAACCAAAATAATCTTATGATCAATGGAGTTATTGTATTAATTAAGTATTATTGTTTATTATACTACATAAAGGAGTACTGGTGACTTAGTGGGCTGTACCTTGAGCTGCTAACCACAAGGTGAGGGGTTCAAACCTACCTGCGGCTCTGCAGGAGAAAAATGAGGCTATCTGCTTGAGTAATGATTTAAAGTCTCTGCCCCCTCCTCACCATTGATTTTAGATCCCATTTTGTTCCCCTGTGCCTGAGTTTGTTGGCTCCCCACTTCCTTCCCCCTCACCTCCTCCTCTCCCATGTCTCTCACCCCCCACCCCCCACACCCTACAGTCCTCTCTGTGCATTGGCTGCTCAGAGCAGGAATGTTGCCCTCGAGGTATGATGAGCCAGGCTGAGGGTCTCTCTTTCTGTAGCGGAGAGGAATTATGAGAGCCAAATGAAGGGTGAACATGATAATGGGGCAGGAGGAAACTAAAGGGAAGTAGTTCTTTTAGCTTCTAGTAGTAGCTCCTAGTTCTTTCCTCAGAGGAAAGAACTAGCAGGTAAAAACTATATATTGAGGTATAAACATAGACATGTATATATGTAAATATATTAATATATAAAGATAGGGATATTGGTCTTTGTACATATATTTATACATTAAAGTATTAAGGTAGAAGACAGACTTTAGGCCTCTAATTCTGTCTTCCCGCAACACAATAACACTTTGTTCTAATAACCTGGCAGTGTGTGATACCTTACCGATACAATCACTGAGGGCAAAATGGGTGCATAAGCAAATGTGGTGAAGAAAGCTGATGGTGCCTGGCTATTAAAAAGATACAGCATCTAGGGTCTTAAAGGCCTGAAGTTAAACAAGCAGCCATCTAGCAGGAAAGCAACAAAGTGCACATGGAGGAAGCACACCAGCCTGTGTAATCATGAGGTGTCAATGGAATCAGATATTAGAAGACCAGAAACACACAATTATATCGATGTGAAGGAGAGAGGTCAGAGTGGAGACCCAAAGTCCATCTGTTAATAATTGGACATCCCCTCACAGAAGGGACGTCTGGAAAGGACTATTCATACAGGGTGCAGTGTAGCACTGACAAAACACACAATATTCTTTAGCTCTTTAGTGATTCCTCCCACCACTATCAGGGCACCAGTTTTACCTCACAAATATTGCTAGACTGGAGTATGTACATTGGTATGGATAAAAGCTATCAACACATGGAATCCAGGCCAGATGAACCCCTCAGAAACAGTAATGGGAGTTGTAATTCCATGAGGGTGCAGGGAGTGGGTGGAGGGAAGGGGAGTATAACCCCCTTCCAGGGGATGAATAACAGAAATGTGGGTGAAGGGTTACAGCGATCGATGTAAGATATGAATATATATAAAATTTATTAAGGGTTCAAAGGGGTGGTAGGGTAGGAGAGGGAGGGAAAAAAGAGGAGCTGATATCACAAGGCTCAAGTATAAAGATAATGTTTTGAAAATGATGATAGCAACATATGTACAAGTTCACTTGATATAATTGATTTATGGATTGTTATAATATCTGAAGAGCCCCTCATAAAAATAGAATAAAGTCTCTGAAACCCAAAGGGGCCTATAGGGTCACTATGAGTTGGAATTGGCTGCATGGTAGTGTATTTTTGGTTATCGTAAATAAAATTATGAGACCAAAATATAATTATAATTTTTAGGTTTATGCTGTCATACCTGTATCTCTATTAAGCCTGTTGTGCTTAGAAGAAAATCAGAAAACTGTACGGGTTTCCTTGGCATTTTCGCACATTCTCAACCTGTACCCTGTACGAAAACCAACTAACAGGCGTCTGGTACCAGTCCTGGAAGTGGTACCTAAGCCACCTGGATCTCATTACCAGTCCCCAGGAGCTCGTCCCAGCATCCCAGGACCCATGCTGAGTAACAGCCCCTCCTGCCCGTCTGACCTTCACAGATCAAGCTGAGCAGGAAACCCCCAAGGAAAGGGAGGCTTGGCTCTCCCCAGTCAGAGGCTGACTCAGTGCTCTCTCCTCAGCACCACCCCCTCCTCTCTCCACTGTCAGTGGCACCCCTACAGTGAGAAACCCTGGATCACAACAATGTTTCCCCATCAAGGAGGCCTGGTGGCACAGTGCCTACGTGTTGGGCTGCTAACAGCAAAGCCAGCAGTTTGAGTCCATCAGCCTCTCCTCGGGAGAAAGGTGAGGCTCCCAACCCCTGTGAGGATTTACAATCAGGGAGCCCCCTACCCCATCTCGGGGCAGCTCGACTCTGTCCTACAGGGTCACGGTGAGCTGGAACAGACCCCCTGGCAGTGGCTTTGAGGGCAGGTCAGCCCTCGAGAGGGCAAAGGCATCGCAGACACGGAAGCATCAGAAAGAAGACCAGAGAGGGGGTGTTTGAGCATCTAGAAATTGATTTCTTTGCCTTGACCATTGCCACAACCCTTGGAAATGTTTTCATGTAGCTCTGGTGGTGTAGTAGTTAACGAATTAGGCTGCTAACCGGAAGGTCAACAGTTTGAAACCACCAGCCACTCCTCGGGGAGAAAGATGAGGCTTTCCACTCCTGGAAAGAGCTACAGTCTTGGAAATACCCAGTCCTACAGGGTTGCTATGAGTCGGCCACGCCTCGGCGGTGGCAGGGAGTTTTGAGGTACATGCTGACACCATTTGAAGGCCACTGCTCCAGGGACCCCAAAGGCTTTTCAGTTCAGATCTCACTGTCTCCTCTCTGGACCCATGCTTTCTTTTTCTTTCTTCTTCTTAACCCCTCATCTGGGAACCTGTTCAGTAAAGTTAAGGGCCCCTCCCCTCCCCTTTCCTTTCTCCCCTTCTTCCCTCTCTTCCTCTTTCTTCCTTTTGGGCAATACTTAGCCACAAAAGAAGGGGCTGTTAAGTCCTAATGATGACGAAACACAGCACCTACACACTCACCAGTCACCTTAAGAACTGCAACATCGCCAAGTGATCGCTACCATCTCGGTTACCCTTCTTCAGGTCCATGGCTGGCCTACACGCCCCGACTCCTCCTAAATTAGGCATTGACCGTGACCTGCTTTGACCGAGAGGATGTAGGCAGAAGCTATAATTGTCACGTCGGAGTGGCTGCCTTTAAGAGCCTAGTACGTGACCTGCCGTGTCTACTTGCCTCCACCCCACTTACTAGAGCCATACCGATCAGTGCGGCCTCCACTAGCTGACCCAAATAAAACTATTGTGTTTAAGCCACTGAGATTTCAGGGGGGCAGCAGGTGGGGGTGCTGTTACTGCAGCATAGCTAGCCCACCATAACTGACGACGAAATAGCTCTGAAACGCCACATATAACCCTCTGCCGTGTTCTCCCCTCCTTCCCAGAGAGAACCTCAACCCTTGGGTTTCTTTCCGTGGTTCCAAACTGCTAACCTGGGAGTTAGCTCCCCCATGTGTAATCCACTGTCCCACCCGGGCCATGCTCCAAGGGCACTCCTTTCCTGGAAGTCCGCGGTATCAGACGACACAAACCCACAAAAGTCATACCATGGAGCCGACTCCGACTCATCATGATCCTGTAAGACAGAACAGAACTCCCCTGTGGGTTTCCGGTACCATAACGCTTCACGGGAAGAGAAAGCCAAGTCTTTCTCCAGGGGAAGTGAATAATGGATTCGGACTGCCGATCTCTCCATGAGCAGCCCAGCAGGGAAGCACTAAGCCATCAGGGCTCCTGCCACACATTCTGAGAGATGAGATGTACCACGCTCACAAGTGAACAGTGGAGTTTTCCCGGAGCTGGCATGTGATGCAGCAACAGATGGGTGCAGAAGCAGATGTGCCAACCCGGCTGTCTTCCAGTAAGTCAGATTGGCGAAATTATAGCGCACTGCCATTTTCTCACTGATCTTTAAATATATAGTTCATTTTCATAAATATACCTGCATTAATATGTAATGGGCTTCTTAGTGCCACTTTAAACAAATGAATATTTTTGCTTTCAAACAAATTCATATTCGAATTCATCAGAAGATGGCAAATATGAATCCACGGAAGTCCCCCAGACAAAAGTCATTTGTGGTCCTCAGAAGTGTCTAACAGGGTAAAGGGCTAGTGAGACCCCAAGGTGGAAGACATGCTGCCACCGGGAATGGAATTGCTACACACAGGCAATCCCTTTGTGATGGGTTCTCTTTCAACCTGTCTCATAAGCTGGTTTTGACATAAGTCAAAGACTTCATTTTCCCCCATTACCACTATCTTTTATTTTCAATATCTTTAGACGTCTGGTCTTTGTTTTCTTTGGGGGTTGGCATGAGAATAATAACATCAGCAAACCACAATATAGCAATGTTGTGTTTGTCTTACATACCTTGGACATATTGTCAGGAGAGACCAGTCCCTGGAGAAGGACATCATGTTTGGTAAAGTGGAGAAAAAGTGGAAGGCCCAACGATGAGATTGGATTGACACAGTGGCGGCATCAACAGGCTCAGGCAGAGGTTCAATTCTGAGGATGGCGCTGGAGCATGCAGTGTTTCCTTCAGTTGTGCACGGGGTCACTATGGGTGAGCAGTCTCGAAGGCACTTAATACCAACAAAGTTGTGTTCAGTACATATTATGAATGATAAGATACACACACCACAAAAAAGATGGGGCAAGTACAACCCATTCTAAGACAAGGACTACCTGTAATGCAACAAACTTTCCCAAGTGATTGTGCTCGAGTTCCTATAGAAAAACATGGCCCCATGAACCATCCTCGTCAGAAAGGCGCGGGGGTGATTTTTAAAAGCATTCATCTCACCCTTCTGCCAACCTACCCCTGAATTGAACTTCTGGTTGCGTTTCCCCGGTATACTTGCTCCACCATCTACTTCCTGAGACAAGGGGTCCCTTTGACTTTGGGAGCCAAGACAGTGCTTTGGAATCAAAGTGATTGGAAAAGGCCACAAACCTACTGCAGATAGCAGAGGGAAAGTTCGTGCAAACTGAGAATAGTTATCACATGCTGGTCTGGTTTTCCACCTCCAGACTCATTTGAATCATGTTGATTGTAAACCTTTCTGGATTTTAAAGTAGGTGTGTTAGTTCGGGTTGATTAGAGAAACAAATCCAGAGACACTCATATGTGTGTAAGAGAGAGTTTTATATCAAAGAGCAGTTGTACATTGAGAAAACATCCCAGCCAAGTCCAGATCAAGTCTATAAATCTGATATTAGCCCATATGTCCAATACTAGTCCATAAATTCCTTTTCAGACTCACCCAGCATGTGCAATGATGCTGAATGCAGGAAGATCACAGGCCACTGGGTGGAAAGTCCTGTGGGTCCAATGGCAGTGGATGCATCTCTAGGGCTCTGGCTGCCATCAGTGTGGCTCCATGTGGCTTGTCAACAGGAAGGTGAAGCAGAGACAGAGAGAGTTCCCAGAATCCTCATGTGAAGGCCACGCCCACAGGCTAGACTCCACCCCTTCATTCTTTTATCAAGTTGACATGAAATTGTGTAACTATCACAGTAGGTAACGACTTTCCCCGCCTCACGGCCTCTTGGACCTCCAGGACAGTAGCCACCAGGCTCAGGGAAGGTAGCTCTTCTTTCAGAGTCCACCACCCCAGGTCAGTCAGCCAGAGCAGAGTTTCTGTATATCCACAGCCTCCGTTCCCCTCTAGCCTGTGGCTTATAGAGCTCTGAAGAGAGAGCCAGGCTTGCTCCTACCTGCAAAACACAGAGAGAGGAAGCTGCTTTTCCCACCTCATTCATTACTCCAGAGCTTTCTCGGAGAGTGGCCAGGGGTCGCTTAGACTGTTCTTTCTTCAAAAATAAACACACACACACACACACCTGGGAATATTTACTCTGAGAGGAAGTAGGCGGGCCTTGTGCACAACAGCCTAGAAGGATAAAAGCCCTCTTGATTTTCAGAAACATGTTTACTTCAGCACAGCATTTTTACCAGTCTAAACGTGACTGGCTTGTTGTCTGCTCTTTCCGATGCCCCCTTCCTCCTCCCTCTCCACCAAGCCTCCACTTCCGGCCATTGGACAGAACTCGCTGTTCCTCGGGGCCCTGGGAAGCCTGCCAGAGCACTCCCATTTGCCAGAGAGCTTCCCTTCAGTTTTCTAAGCAGTTGTTTAAAACCAGGAACTGCACAGAAGCTCGCTCTTAAGCCCCTCCCTGACCTCTGACCCTGTAAAGCAAGCCTCTCCCTCCCTTCAGTGTTCCAGATTTGGAGCCAGCCTCCTCCTGAGGCAGGCCTGGCACAGGCTCCGGGCCAGACGGAGCTGCCAGACGAAATGCCAGGGGGACTGAGGTTCCCAAAAGACTTTTTCCCTTGGCCTCTCCCATTTCCCCCTCTTCTGGCCTCACTCTCCTAGAATCCTTAGTCCCCACCCTCACCCTCCATCTCTACCCCACCCCCAAAAAAACCACTAAAACCCCAAAACATTGCCTAGGACTTGATTCTAACTCAGAGTGACCCTCGAGGACAGCGGAGCGCTGTCCCCTGACGTTTTCAAGGCTGTGATCCCTTTGGAAGCAGACTGCCACATCTTGGTCCTGTGGAGCAGGCGGTGGATGCCAACTGCTGATTTTTCCATGGGCAGTGTAGTATGTAACCACTGTGCCACTGGGGCATCTTCTAGACTTCTTAGGTAAGGAGAACTTGGCAGGATATGGACAGACTGACAGACCATCACAGAACCCACCTCCACAACCTATTGCCATGGAGTGGATTCAGACTCATAGCTGCCCCACAGGGCAGGGTGGACCCACTTCTTAGAGTTTCTGAGGCTGCACAGCTTTGGGGAAGCCAAGTGCCACACGTGTCTCCCCAGCTGTAGCTGCCAGGTTCAAACTACTGAGCTTAACCCACTGTATCACCCAGGCTCCTTTATATCACAGCACCACTGGGAGATATTTCTAGTTGGAGAAACAATCAAAGGAGCATCTACAGCCTCCATTTATTTCGTTCCTATACTTAAGAAAGGGGACTCCTGGTGGCCCAGTGAGTTATGAGTTGGACTGTTCCTCACAAGGTCAGAAGTTCAAAACCACCAGCCTCTCTGCAGGAGAAAGATGAGGCTCTCTCCTTCCATGAAGATGTACAGCCTCATAAATGCAGAGGGACCGTTCTACTCTGTCCTATAGGCTTGCTATGAGTCAGACTTGATGGTCATGAGTTTGAGGTCCATAGTGCACCTGTGTATTAAGCGTTCATTCATTCACCCCTTTATTCTCTGTTTAACAAAGTGTGGTAACTATTATGTCCTGGCAGTCTTGAGTGGGGTAAACACAGACCCACTCAGCCACGAGCAGAAAGTTTGGCGATTTGAGTCCACCCAGAGACACCTGAGGAGAAAGCCCTGGAGATCTACTGGAGCACCTATGGAGCATTGGAAAGCCCCATGGAGCACCGCTCCACCCCGACCCACGTGGTCATCAGAAGCTGGAATCCACTCTGTGGCAGGTAGCTCACTGGGTGCCAGCCACTGTTCTAGGTGCTGGCAGTTGATAAAACCAGCAACTTCTCTGTCCTTGCGGATCTGACATATTGATGGGTGCGAAGGAATCTAATACAAGGAAGAGAGAAATAGGAAGCAACTGCATGTATGATAATAAAAAGTGGAAGCAGAAGTCTGGTCCATCCAGGAAATGGCAGTATCCTCTAAGCCTATGACAAGGTTAAAGAAACATCGAGGCTCCTGGAGCCTGGCCGAGAATCCCAGACATGGCTGTCAGGAAGGCCAGAAAAGCAGCCAAGACTGCGGTGATCAGAAGCATGGACTTCCTGCTGCAAGAGATGGGGGGCTAGGGGGGAGGTTGGGCTGTGGGCCGTCTAGGTGGGCTGAGCCCTGGGCCTTGCAGCAGCAGACTTGTGATCGATCATGTTTAGGGAGCCATGAACAGTGAGGAAGTCCCTCTTTGAGGGAGCTGCAGGATGGTGATGGGTGTTTAGCATCTAGGCTTGGTGCCGCTTTTCTGGCTACGGTGGTGGCACCTGTCTAACCCACAGCAACCATGGCAACAGAGAGGGGACTGCAAAAAAGGAACACCCCCTGCCTCCCTCAAGACCCAGGGTCAGGCCCAGGCCTTTGAAATCATCTGTCTGCCTCAATGAGCTAGTCATCTGTGTGTGGGTGCCTTCTCCTTGTTCCTGGTCACAGTTTCTTGGGCAATGGCCCCCAACATTTTTCTTTCTGCTTCTCTGCTCTAGCTTAGTTTTCAGAAGCCCTGGTGGCGTAGTGCCGACACCTGGGCTGCTAACCACAAGGCCAGTGGCTTGAAACCGCCAGCCACTGTGCATAAAGAGTTTCCGTGTCAGAAACCCACGGGGGCAAGTCTACTCTGTCCTATAGAGTCGCTAGGAGGCAGAATCAAAGCCAGCCGAGGGTTTTATTCATTTACCAGATAAGCTAGAAAAACAAAAACAAACGCACTGCCATCGAGTCAGTTCTGAATAGATGAGTAAGACCCTCTGCTGTCGGGTTGGTTCTGCCTCATAGCGACTCTGCAGGGCAGAGTAGAGCTGCCCTCGTGAGGTTTCAAGGCTGCCATCTTTACAGAAGCTCGCCCCCACATCTGGTTCCTGAAGATCAGCTGGTGGGTTTGGCCCACTGGCCTCTCCATGTGCGGCCCAGTGTTTAACCACAACGACAGCAAGCTGCCTTTGTCCTATGAATAACCACAAAGCCAAACTCAACTGCCATCAAGTTGATTCAGACTTATAGCAACCCTATAGCGGCCCTGTAGGATAGGGTAGAACTGCTCCTGTGGGTTTCTGAGACTGTAACTCTTTATAGGACTACAAAACCTCGTCTTTCATAGGGGTTTTGAATTCCTGACTGTGTTAGGTTGGGTTGACTAGAGAAACAAATCCAGGGACACTCATGTGTGTGTTAGAAAGAGCTCTATATCAAGAAGTCATTAAACATCAAGAAAACATCCCAGCCCAGTCCAACTCAAGTCCACAAGTCTGACACTAGTCCCTCTTCAGACTCAAGAACCCACATGCAATGATGCAGAATGCAGGAACATCACTGGCCAGTGGGAACATCAGCTTGTGGACACATGCCCAGGGCTCTCACAGGTCTCCACTCAGCTCATCCACAGGAAGGTGAAGGTAGATGGGTGGGTGGGGGTGGCTCCCAGGACCCTCCTTATGAGAAGGCCACACCCACAAGGAGGCACTATCAGGCTGTGACCTGATTAACAGGCTAGACGCCACCCTAACACCCTAGTTATCAAGTTGACATGAAAGTTTGTAACTACCACACTGACAGTACCGTTTGGGAGGAGAGTCGCACTGTTGCCGTGATGGCTATAATGGGAGAAGCAGATGCCTTGAACACACACCTGGGAAGTGTTCTCATGGAGGAGAGGAGAGCTCCGTGCTCTGGAGGCAGATGAAGGAGGACCATGCTCCTGGGGAACCTTCCATGGTTCCTTCAGCATTGGGTACACTGGCAAGGCACTGGGATCCCAAGACAGCCTAACTCAGAAGGAGCCGTGAGTTCATCCAAGATGAGTGACTAGAAGTTTCCAATGCAGGCAAGTGATGGGAGGTGGTGAGGACAGCGTGAACTGCCTTCGGAAAGGCCAGGAGCAGGAAAGGGCAAGGTTCATGGGAGGGACAATGCGTAGTTCCCATGACTGGAGCCTGGAGTGGGGGTGGGAAGATAGGCGGATCACAGGGTAACTTGAAACGAGGGTGGAGAGGATGGCGGGGGTGTGGCTGTGCCAAGGGGTTTGGACTTTATCCTCTAGTAAGCAGTAAGAAACTACAGAAGGTTTTTTAAGCTGGGCATGCTGTGGTCAGATCTAGGAGACAGGTATAGAATTGTGTGTGCATGTGTGCGTGTATGTCCCAAATCTGGTTGTGTGTGTGTGTGTGTGTGTGTGTGTGTATATATTTATATTATGAGGGTGCTTTGAAAAAGTTCTTTTAATTCCATTACTCCATGAACTTTTAAAAGCCTCCTCATGTGTGCAATTGAATGTGTGTATGCTGAGCAAATAAACCATGAAAATGGACTCTATGAAGCACTCGGCCTATCAGAATTGGAGGAAGGCTCATGAACAACCTTGGACATGCAGATGACACAACCTCGCTTACTGGAAGCCAAGTGGACTTGACGCGCGCTTCCTGCTGAAGGTCAAAGACTACAGCCTTCTGTCTGGATGCCACCTCCACATAAGGAAAACAAAAATCTTCACAACTGAGCCAACAGGCATCATGATACACGAAGAAGAGATTGGAGTTGTCCAAGATTTCATTTTACTTGGATTTCCAATCACCACTCATGAAAGCAGCCGTCAAGAAGTCAAAGGATACATTTCATCAGGGGCATCTGCTGCAAAAGGCCTCTTTCAAACGCCAAAGTGCAAAGATGCCACTCTGAGGACTAGGGTGTGCCCGTGTCACCTATGGTAGTTTCAATTGGCCCACATGCCTGTGGAGGCTGGAGATCACAAAAGGAAGACCATCGAAGAATTGATATATTTGAATGATGGTGTTGGCGAAAGATACTGAATATACCAAGGATGGCTAGAAGAACAAACAACTGTGTCTTGGGAGAGGTGCAGGCAGAATGCTCCTTAGAAGTGCAGAGGGCCACTCTCTGCCTCCGGTATTTTGGACGTGGTATCAAGAGGGCCCAGGTCCTGGAGAAGGGCATCATGCTTGCTAAAACAGAAAGGCAACGAACAAGAGGAAGACCCTTGACAAGATGGATTGGCATGGTGGAGGCAACATAGCAGCAATGGTGAGGATTGATAGCGCAGTGTCCATGAGTCACTCTGAACAGAACCAACAGTGGGTAACTAGTTGGGGTGCTAACCTCAAGGTCAGCAATTCAAACCTACCAATCGCTCCTCAGAAGAAAGTGGAGGCTTTCTACTCCCATAAAGAGTTACAGTCAGAACCCCACAAGGGCACTTCGGCTCTGTCTTCTTAAGGGTAGGTATGAATCAGAATCGACTTCAGGGCAGTGGGTTCACAACAACCTAACAAGTCTCTATATCGCATCTATTCTATATCGCACATACATTAGACAGACACATTGTGTACAGCACATGTGTTATAGATGGTATCTATAAAATACAATAAGTAGCTTAGTGAAACATTCTACCCCCACTTGTCTGTCCGTCTGTCATGCTGCCGTGGTTGTATGGTGCTGGAAGCTATGTCACGGGGTTTCAAAATGAGACGGATTGACACCGTGGCTGCAACAATGGGCTCAAGCATATGAGGATGGCGCAGGAGGGGGCAGTGTTTCGTTCTGTTGTGCTGAGGGTCGCTATGGGTTGGAAATGACCGTAAGGCACCTAATAACAACTAAACATTCTAAATATACATGAGTAATCCAATTCCTACGGAGTCCGTTTGGACTCGTGGTGATGCCATATGTGTTATAAGAGAACGGCTCTACAGAGTTTTCAGTGGCTGATATTCTAGAAGAAACAAATTCATAGACATGCTCATAGATGTATAAGAAAGAACTTTATATACAAGAGCAATTGAAAACATCCCAACCCAGTCCATAGTCCAATATTAGCCCCTATGTCCGATACCAATCTATAAAGTCCTCTTCAGACTCATGAAACACATGCAATGACACCTAATGCAGGAAGATCACAGGCCAGTGAGTGGATAATCTTGTGGATCCAGTGGTGGTGGAAGCATCTCAGCGTTGGCAGGGGTTTCCACATGGCTCTTCCAGGTCCAGGGCTCTCACTGCCATCAGCATAGATCCATCTGTCTTGTCAGTAGAGAGTCTCTCAGGGAGTAAGCCAAGAGAGAGAGTGTCTCCAGCCTCCAAGGAGGAATACAGGAGTTCCCAGAATCATCAGGAGAAGGCCATGCCCACACAAAGGCCTCTTTGGCTATGACCTGATTGACAGCCTAGATTCCTCCCCTTCACTCTGAATCCCCAAATTGACACCAGATTACGTAACTACCACAAAGTGGATCACCAGCTCTTGGTTAGCAGCCCGGCTCACTATTTGTGCCACCTCAGGAGTCTAAAGATTTGCTGTTGATGTTGCTGCTGTTAGATGTAAGAAGTCTTTCGCTGCAGATTCGTTCATATGCACGCTTCAAACACGTGTGTATGTCCATATATAATATAATATATATACTTCCCCCACACAAACCTAGAGAAGTTAGTTACAGGCTTTTCTTCCTCTATCTCCTGTCCCGAAGCCCAGGCAGGAAAAGTGTGATGCCTTCAGTAGTACAAAGATAAAGACGCAGCACAGCTTTGCAGTTTATAAAAATGCTGCCCCATCCAAAAAGATGAATCAAGCATTTATGTTTATTATGAATTGGGGCAAGATTTACAAAGCAGATCACGGGCATCGCTGTCAACAATTCATACAGATCTCGTTTCAACTCATCCATTGCAATCCCTCAATGGACCGTCACTTTTCCCACTTCCTCTCCCTGATTCCTGCTTCCATTACCTTTCCTCCCTAACCCTCTGGACTCTGCCCTTGGGTAAACATCGCCCTTTTTATGTTCAATGGTTAGTTATTCCACCAGCCTCTCCTCAGGAGAACGATGAGCTTTCTGCTCCCATAAAGGCTTACAGTCTCAGGAACCCTCAGGGACAATTTATTCTGTCCTATAGGGTCACTACGAATTGGCATCCACTCAATGGCAAGGTGAGGTTGAGTTATCACAGACTTCTGCTGAAATGACAAATGTGGCTTAAAAGAGTTGTTCTTGAATTCTTCTCTCCAGCAGTACTTGAAGAACAGAGACAGTTGCTTGTTTAAGCCTCTCCCTGTTCCCTTCCATAAAGCCATCTCATCAGTAAAAGAAAGCATGGCTGTCCATTGTCTGTGGCAGGATTCATTGTAATCTATGGCTAGAATGTCATTGTCATCTATGCTAGAATGTCACTTTCAAGACCACAGACTTTAGCATTGACAGAGTGGAGTTTGAATTCCACGTCTACCTTCTACAAGCTGTGTCACCAGGCCAGGCTTCTAAAATCGCCAAGCCTCCTTGTCCTCAAAGGTAGAATGGATACAAAAGCACCTACCTCTCACGAATGCTCTGAAATTAAATCATACAATTCATGTAAAATAGCCAGCCTAGTTCCTGACACACGGTGCATGCTAATAAAAGGTGCCCATTACTGTGATCCAGGAAGCAATGAGGCAGAACTTACAGCAGAGGCATGGAGATCAAGAAGGAACACATTATGCAATCACACTTCCAGGATTTGTGATTATTTGGATTGGGGGTGAAGGATGAGGCAACATTTTTGAAGAGATCTTGAAAGTAATTTCTAACTGGGTGATTGATTAGATGTATAGTCATGCCATCAACAAACACTTCCACACAAAAGCTGCCATGTAGAATAACTATGAATCTTTTAAAATACAGATCACTCGCTACTTGATTTGTAACTGAATAGACTTAAACTGGCGTTCACCTATCTTTCAGGACCCCTGTGAGACCGGGGTTGCTCCAGGTCAGTGAGAGAAAGAGCTCCCAGGCTGCTGGGAAAGGTGGAATGTCTCCCCTTTTGTGTCGTTCTGTGCTTTAGTTAGCACCTGGCCTGCCCATCCAAGTGTGATCAAAGCTTTCCATTTCTCCTGCTTTATAGGGGAAATCTTTCTTCTGGGGTCGGGGCCGCCCCTTGCATGCTTCCTGAAATTAGATATAGGTCCCATTTCCTTCTACGGCTCCCATATGCTTCCATGAGATGGGGGTCTCTGGTGACTGGGTCTCTCCAACACAGGAAGCTCAAAACCACACACTGAGCAGAGCCTAGAAACAGTGTCCCTAAGAGCTGGGAACCTCCCTCCCTCTGAAGCCAGATTAGCACCCACAGTGCAGTCTCTCAGAAGCTTAGGGTGGGTGGTTGCTGTTTTATGTTTTATTAGTTGCTGAAAGAAAAGATGGAGGGAGGAAGAGTCATCAGGAGAGCTTTCATAAAATAGAGATCTGATCACCACCACCCTTGGCAAGGGGGGAGGAGGTGAATCATACTTGTCACATCAAAAAGTCAACACTCCCTTTATCCTCCAGTCCAGTCCCAAGTCATGACATTTAAAATTGCATCAGGAAGGATTTGGTGTGGATAAGTGTTGAATTAATTAAACTATTAAAATAATACTAAAAATACCCAGGTAGGCATAATTAAAAGCTTTGGAGACATGACTGCAATCAAACATTCCTCTAGAGACATGCACAAGATTATTACAACAGTCTTATTTGTGATAATGAAAAACTAGAAGGAATCTAACTACAAATGGATACATAAACTGTGGTCCATTTGCACAGAGGAATACTACACAGCAATGAAAAAGAATAGGCAACTGAAACACCCAGTAACATAGGCACAGACTTTAGAGCAGTGGTTATCAACCTTCCTCATGCTATGACCCTTTAATGCAGTTCCTCATGTGGTGGTGACCCGCCAACCATAAAATTATTTTAGTTGCTACTTCATCACTGCAATTTTGCTACTCTTATGAATCGGGCGACCCCTGTGAAAGGGTTGTTCGACCCCCAAAGGGGTCATGACCCACAGGTTGAGAACTGCTGCTTTAGACGGAACCAAACCTCTTGGACATAAAAGAGAATGTGGCAGACACAATATAGTGACCCCAACCAGTCACAACCTTATATAAGCCCTTTCCTTGAGTACAGGTGGAACAGGGATTCCATCACTCTCCTCACTTTTCTTTGTTGGAAGCCACCACTTATGTCTGACAAATAAAACAGGGCCAAGGTGACCACTGTCACTCCACGATTATTTTATTTTACATAAGACTTGAGTACACATGGGGCTTCCATCACGATCACCGCTCGTGTTAGAAGCCACCACTTATTTCTCACAAATAAAACAGGGCAAAGGTAGCCAACTGTCACTCCCATAATCATGTTATTTTATAAAGACTGCCGTAAGCAAACCAGAGAGAGATTGAGATTATCCCTTGCAGGCTTTGAAGAAGTAAGCTACCGTGTTGGGAGAGGGCCCATCGAGAAGGCTATGCAAGTGTCTTATCAAGCCGAGAGTGCCTTTGGTCACCAGCCAGAAAGAAAGCAGGGCTCTCAGTCATACAACCATGGGGAAATATATTCTTCCAACACAGTCTGAAAGAGACTGGAAGTCTATTCTTGCCCATTCAAGCTACCAAATGAAGACACAATGCAGCCAGCAACTTGACAATAATATTATAAGACCCAGCACCTTACGGCCTAACTCCTGATGCCCATAAACTATGAATTAGGTAGCTACTGCACATGATTTTAAGCCACTGAACCTGTGGTGATTTTTCACTCCTCAATAGAAGCCAGATGCAGATAGCACATTGCACGGTTACCATTTATAGGAAGTACAAGGACAAGAAAAGCTCATCAATAGTGACAGAAATCAGAACGGTGGTTATATCCAGAGTGAATGAGGAATTAATGACCAGGATGGACCCTCAATTCCAGCATGCTAAAAATGTTCTGTAGATTCATCTGGTGGCGGTAACAAGGATGTATCCAAAACGCAAACCCATTGTCCTTGAGTTCATTCCAACTCACAGAAACCCCATGGGGAAGAACAGAACTGCCCCACAGAGTTTCCAAAGCTGTGTTCTTTACCGACAGACTGTTAACACCTTTCTCTTGTGGTGCCGAGTAGGTTCAAACCACTGACCTTTCAGGTAGCAGTCGAGTGCTTCACCACTGTGCCACCACGGCCCCTTACATCAGTTAAGTCCGTTCTGACACGTAGTGGCCCTATGAGTCATGAATATATACATATGAAAAAAATGTATTGAGCTATGCACCCAAGAATAGTGAATGTGCTTTAAACGTGTTATTGCATATACATCTTTATACCTCAATTTAACAGTTTGATCAAATAAATAATAGTAAATAATAAAGTAAAAAAAAAAATAAAACCAGAGGGAGAGCAAACTTTGAAGGAAGACCTCTTGTCCATCTTCTCATCCTCCAGCAAAGAATGGATAGACGTCCTAGGATTTAAAATGCATGGAGCCAAAAGCTAGTATGTGGAAGAGCGCTCACGTATTCTTGCAGCTCTTTCAGTTCTTATGAAAGGCACTTGGGAAAGGTTTTCCCAAATTTGACCGCCAAATTCTAAAAATGAACACATGACCATCGAAGAGCTGTGAAATCGAGAGGGACGACTGCAATCTCAGTAGCTTCGCGAAACAAACCTCAAGCGCATTACAGGAAAGGCTGACATAGCTACTCTTTTCTCTGCAAAGAAATTGATCATGCAAAACGACTGTCACACGAAGACAAAAATCCAAGTCAGTGCAGGCCCAAGCCAGCGGCAAAAGTGCTTTTAAGGGTGTATGATCAGGCAAAAGATTGATTTTTTTATGTTATTTTTCTGGATTCTAAGTCATGTTTTTTGTTTATTTGCTTGATGTTTCATTATAAACTGGGTGAATATTTATGGAACTCATCGACTTTTCAATTCAGCAATTGATGCACATGTAATCCCCACAATGTTACATCACTTAACCCATTTCTTCCTTGTATTTCCCATTTCTATTTCTCCTTCTTTCCTGCCCCATCCGGCCTTCGGAACTTTGTCCTTGGGTAAATGTTGCCCTCTTGATTTCAAATGGTGCATTATAAGTAGTGCATAGCTCCCTAGTGTTACTGTTCCCTTTATAGACCTGTCTATTGTTAGGTTGAAAATTGATCCGGGGAGATAAATTCAGTTCCAGGCCTGAAGGGTGACTGAGGGTCATAATTTGGGCATTCTACTAGTCCCTGTCTTACTAGGAAGCGCTGTCTGTTGGTTTTTTTTATTACTTTGAGTTTTAGCCCACATTTTTCTCCCACTCTATCCAAGACCTTCTAATGTGGTCCCTTTCTGAGATGTCGGTAGTGATAGCTGGGCACCATCTAGTTCTTCAGGTCTCAGAGTCACGGAAGCTGTAGTTCACATGATCCATTAGCCCATTGGACTAATTGTTTCCATACACCTTCTATTTGCTTCACAATCGTCTCCAAGCACAGAAAACACAATAGTTGCACCTTCAATGACTGCTCACACATTTTTCAGACCCCAAGCCACTGCTCAACACAGGATGTTTTTACTCACCATCTTTACAACGGCCAGATGTGAAAGTCCTCAAAAGGTGTTCTTGAGGCTAGACTAATCCGCTGGCACTCCTTAGGAGCATGTAAGTGTTGTCCTGACTAATACATTGGCCACAAAAGAATCCCTCACGGCACTATAATTCTATTTTTATAACAGCTATAAGGATGATTATTAATGGCAGTGCTTTTTATTATGAAGAACTCAGATTGCCAAAACAGTTTCCTATGGTGCGCACCGCTCCGGGAGGACTGGCCAGGCTATGACTGCCTGGGCCTTCAGAGGGGCAAGCCAAGCCGCCCCGGGAGGGCTGTGGGCTTCTTTGGCTACAAACGATTTTTTATGTTAAGCCCAAGCCTTTTACTGCTTTCTGAGCTTCCTGTTCCTGTTAGGTTGTGTCCCAAAGCTAAATTCAAAAGAGGAGTTAAAGCTCTGTGTTTCTGGAAAGAGATGTATTTGGTGCTCCAAGACACACCTGTGGCCCCTCTCGCTCCTAGACACGACGCTGCTGCTCTCTTCGCAGCTCACCCCAGTGGCTTCAGGGATTCTTTCCCTCATTTCCAGGAGAAAAGTAAACTGTACTCAGATCCGTGCCTCTGCCTTGGCAGAGCATTTTAGAATCTGGGAACCAGAGGCCGTTGGATGAACATTCATAAGCTTCCTTTCAAAAATCTCCAATGACAGAAACATTCTCACTGACTGAAAATGAGGGACAGAGTGCCAGGCCTCGTTCGGAGATTTTAAAAGGAGCCCTTGTGGAACAATGGCAACGGTTTAACCTCTTGGTTTTCCTCTCGTGTTAAAGTGTGCTCTGCAAGTGGTGCTGTGTTGTGTATATTTTCAGGAGCGAGAGAGCTAAATGGTTACCCCTTGAATTAGATAAATTGGTAATTCTCAGACATTTGAAGGAGTGCAGTTCATTTTACAGTTCAGAATTTTGCTCCTGGGGCAATCACCAGTCCTTGTAGACATTAAGTTAGGGTGACCGGTGGAATTAAGAGGACATAGTTTAAAACAGGCTTAGTTTTAACTCCTGTGTAATAAAACCTCTTCCTAAGCCTTACACATTTTTAAAATGTAATGCTTAGTGAAAAAAAAGGTTCTCAAATTGCCTCAACAAATAAAGATTGAAGTCATTTTTTAAATTACCTAAAATATTACCCATAATATCCATGGCTATGCAAAGAATTATGATAAGCACCTTGGAGGACACACAAGTAAATAAGACACCATTTCCTTCCAGAAGGGCCTTACAAGCCAACCCAGGAGACAAGACTGAACCCTAATAAACATACATGTGTAAGGGAGGTACCACAAAGGAGATCCCAACAAAGCTATAGGATTTCAGATGCAAAGAGATTACTTCTGGCTGAAAAGAACCCGTGGAGAAGACCTGGGAGAAGGTGACATCCGAGCTGGGTCTTGAAGCATGCACACAGCCTGGCGACTAGATCTGCCCTGGGTTTCTCCAATTACTTACCCAATAAGGCATTCTTGCTAGTGGAGTGCATGGTCATAGCTTGCATTTGTTGTCTATTGCTGCATAGCACATTACTACAAACTCAGCCACTTCAAGGAATACACATTTGTTTTCTAACCGTTTCCGTGGCTCTGGGGTCCAGGCACGGAGTAGCTGGGTCCTCGACTCTGGGTATCACAAAGCTGAAATCAAGATGTCAACCAGCTACGTTGTCATCTGGAGCTCTTCCAAGTTCATTCAAGCTGTTGGCAAAACTCCGTTCCGTGCCATAACTGTAGGGCTAAGGTTCTGTTTTCTGGTTGGATGTTGGCCAGGGGCTGCTCTCAGCTTTTAGAGACCAACATCAAATCCTAGTCACATGTGGCAGTTGACTTCTATAAAGTCAGCAGAAGAATCTCTCTAAGAAAGGCCCATGTCCTCCTATAAAGGACTCACTTGATTAAGTCAAACCCAGCCTATGATTATTAAAGTAGTGTGTCAAGTTCGTTGGGCTGTGATTCTCCATGGTTTTTCAATCATGTCATTTGGCAGTTACATAATAGTGTGATCGGATGTGATCAACCAATCAGATACCAGCAGCGTCCCTTCGGGGATGTGGCCTGCAGCCAACATCTATCTAGATGCTCTGTCAAAGCTCAGGATTTTGCAATTGGCTCTTCAGCATCTGATCGCTGGGTCTTATGACTTATCAGCCTACACCGCCATGAGCCAGCAGCCTGTTGTCTGGTGTGCTGATCTTGTATTCACCAGCCCCTGCAATGATGTGAATCATAGTTACAGCCTGAGGCTTAAACCATGGATTTGGGATCTGCCATCCTCTACAACCACGAGTCGTTTCCTTACGACACCAAGAGCCGATAGTGTATGACGCACATGACTGAAAGACAAGCATAAGCTTCAGCACATGTGTGGGAACACCTTCCTTACTTCAAATGCCACCTTCGCCTATAAGTTTAAACCAACAGGACAATAACACGCCAAGAAAGGGATGGTGAGTGTGGAAAGGGAGGTGACAGATTGAATGTCTCCATCACAGTTACCACAGAAGAGTGCATATTCACTACACTCTTACAGTATAATGCACTACTGTTACACACACACACACACACACACACACATACACAGAGGACATACTATATGAGGGGGTATCCCCCCCAAAAAAATGCTCAATTGATTTTTTTTAATGTGAGGGTGATAGTGCATTTAGAGTTTGTTACACCAGGTCAGACTGTTAATCAAGCTTTCTATCGAGAAGTTCTGAAAAGATTCTGTAATGGTGTGTGACAAAAAGAGAACAGATTTGTGGAAGACGGGGGGCTGGTTTTGCCACCCCAACGATGTACCTGCTTACATAGTGTGCCAGTTTTTGGCAAAAAGCAGCACACTTCTCTTGCCCCACACCCCTTACTCACCTGACCTTGCTCTGTGCAACTTCTTTTTGTTTCTGTGAATGAAGAGGGACATGAAAGGACAGCGATTTGATTACAGAGAAGAGGTGAAGAAAAAAAACAACAACGAGGGAGGTGCTGTCAGCCATCCAAATAGTTGAGTTTGAAAGGTGTTTCCAATAACGGAATCACAGATTTGACAAGTGGATTAAGTGTAATAGAGAGTACTTTGAAGGTAATAATGTTGTTTTGTTAAAAAAAAAAAAAAAAAGAAAGAAAGAAAGAAATACATAGCTTTTGAAAAAAATTCTGCTTTGGGGGGAGTACCCTCTCATATATGACAAACACAATAGTCCCCTCCTCGTACCAAAAATACACACACTAAATGACACACGTGCCCCTCTGCCCCTTCAGAGGTTAGAATCTCTGTCACTTCACCGTGACATGGGCAGAACTTTGCAACTGCCTTCACTAAACAGCTTAATGAAATGACTGTGAAGACTAAGTCGTAAAAAAACCAGGCACACACACACACACAAAAAAAATACCAGGCACTTCCAGCTTCTCTCTTGAGAGATTTGCTCCTCAAATCCAGCTACCGTGCTGTGCGAAAGCCATGCGTCAATGTTCCAACTGACAGTCTCAGCTAAGGTCCCTGCCAACGGCGCCCGTGAACCACTAGGCATATGAATGAAGACGCTTCAGATGAGAACAGCCCAGCTGTTGCTGCCCACAAGCCTTTGCTGAGATGAACCGTCTCTTTTGAGTTTTGCCTAAATTGCAGATTCATGAGCAAAGCAAATGCTTGCTAGTTAAACCATTTCGTTTGGCTGATTTGTCGTGCAGCCGTACATGCCTGGGACAGATGTGGAATAACAAGTCGGACCTCAGCAGCCCCGGAATAAAGGAAAAACCCTGCCGGTGGGAGGCAGGTGGAAGTATAATTCAAAAGGTTCTGAGGCCAGCAGTCTAACAATTGTGCGGCATTCTAATCCTCCCGGCTTTAATCTAGGGGCTTCCTCCCTGAAGCAGATTAAGAACACTGAGCGACTGTCCAGAAGGAGCTAGACAGAAAATTTTATGAGGCAGAAGAGAAAGCAAGGAAGTTGCAGAGATGAACAAAGAGTGGTGGAGCTAAAGGAACAGATGCCGAGGAAAGAGGAGGCTGACTAACATTAGAGTCTAGATGTCAATACACCTGGCAATGGGGGATGCCAGAGAACCGACTGTAATGAAAGACTTCCTAGAGCAGATACACACACCACGTGGTAGAAGCCCGCCAGAGACAGGCCTGGCTCCATTCGAGCTTGCCTTTTTCCTGGGGTTCTGGAATAAGGATGTTGCTTTTCAAATACAAACTCAATTTCTCAATGCTCTGTCACGTTCCCGTGTCCCTGAAAACCATGTAACTCCAACTGTTTGGCTGCAAGTCACATAGCACTGGAGTCAGAAAGGCTTTTCACAGGTGTTATTGCTTATTTACCTGGGTGTGGGAGAGGATTTCTGAAAGATCCGGAAATGCAGCACAGATGGAGCAAGGTAGAGGATCGGTTGGGCCAGCAGTCTATGACTTACACAACAGTCCCCTCCTCACTCTATACACCAAAACACAGCCCACACATGACATGCATGACACATACACACTGCATACATATTACAACAAAAGTACACATACATGCTGCACACGTACACAACAAACATATGCGCTACACACGCTACACATACAAGCTACACACATTAGACACACACAACACATATGATAAATCTGTGCCATATATACATAGACTCACATACTTCATATACACATACAAAGCAGCCATTTAACCTTCAGGAAGAATTCAGGGTGAGGAAGGTTTGGTTAAGCACTCCTGAAGATCTGAGGAAAATGACCAGCGCGAGATGACCGTCTGTAGCTATCATTCCACCTACCCTGTCTGTGTCGTAGGCTAAGAAGCTAAGGGTGAGCTGAGAGGAGGAACTGGGTGGGCTCGTTCATAACCCGGGGCTATTTCTTCACTTGTTTCAGTAGCTCCGTGTGCTGCTTTGTGCCTCTCTAAGAGTTGCAGGAACCCCCAGGCTGGTTGAGACTTCGACACTCAGATCCCCACTCCTAGGCCCGCCCCACCCCTTCACTTGTGCAATTATTGTTTGGATTTCAGTTAAAAAAAGGAAGGAATTGGTTGTTTCTTCTCCTTGTCCAGGCATGAAAGCCTGGGCTTCCTATGCTGCAGTACAAACAACCTTGTCCGTCATGTTTGAATTTGGGCACCAGCGATGAACTTGCTGTGGTAGCTGAGGCTCAGAGCTTGTGAGAACATGTGGGACCCAACCAAGCATCTCAGTCACCCTGATGTCCTTCTCTTCCCCACACTCAGAGGTTACTCTTTGAGAACAACACCAAACCAACCCCCCACTGTCTGAGCCTGGAATCACATAGTGCAGGAGACTAGCCATTCACTGGAGCCTCCCCCCACGGTTTCTGGGACTCCTTAGGAATGGACATAAGCATCGTGCAAAGCCATACATCACACTGTGGCCAACTGCTGCCCATCAGCTAAGCTGATGACTTCTTGACTTTTTATAATCAACCTCACCCTTTCCCACTCCACCCGGGGCCTGGGTAGACAAGCCACTCCACTGTTTTGGATCCTGCAATCCAGAGAGGGAGAGCGAAGTCCACTTTCCCTCGTCCTCATCCTGCAGGCGTGACGCTCACCTACTGCAGCTCTGCCAACTGCAAGGACCCTCCACAACCAGGAGGGTTTGCCTGACAGGCAGCGCCATCCTCTGCTGGGTCTCTTCTTCCACACTCTCCTCACCCCTTTGGGAACCAGAACCTTCTCTTGTAGAGGGGCTAACATCTATCCTGGGCTATTTCTGGGGGCTGGAGGACTCTCTTAAAAGGTGATGTGACTGGAACTCAGCCTAGTTTCCAAGCACGGAAAGGTGTCTTTTCTGTGGTTGGTGGAAGATCCTTGCCAGATGGCGGGAGATCTGTAGCTCAGGCTTGTCTGCCTTCCATGCAGCTGAACCTCTCAGTCATGTGCTGCTGGTGGCCGGGAGGTTGGCTGAGCCTCCTCATGAGAAGGTCCCCTTGCTCTCTGTGCAGGAGACTGCTGAATAGGAGGGAGTATAAGAGGTAAACTACAGGTGGAGGAGTCAGCAAATGTCTGGCCTCCTGAGGTGTGTGGTTCAAGGCCTCACACTGGTCTTTGAGCATTAAAGGGAAACATGATGTCTGATATAGGGGGCATTTCTTTCTTGTCTTTGCAATGACCTAACTCGGTGCCCCAGGACACTCAGAACCTTGTCTTTTGATCTGCAAGAGTTTGTTTTGAAAAGTTTTTTTTTTTCTAAAACAATTCAGTATCCGAAAGCAGCCATCTATGACTCAACTATTGGTCTCTACACCTCAAAGCAAAAGAGAAAGACGGAACCCAAACACCCAGAGAAGAAGCTAGTCTACAAGACTAGTGGTCTGCACAAACCACTGTCTCGTGTACCCTGAGACCAGAACTAGACAATACCGCCATACCACATACCACTACCAACCATTTCAACCAGGAACTAGGTGGTCCCAGACAGAGTGTGAGAAAGATATAGAACAAAACTCAAATTCAGAGAAATGAACCAGATCCATGGAGACCAGAGGAACCTCCAAGACTATCACCTGGGATATCCTTTCAACCTGGAACTCAAGCCACTCCTAGAGGTCATCTTTCAGCCAAGCAGCAGATTAACTCATGAAAGAATATCCACTGTGAGTACTGTGTTCCTTTAAATAGCCATTGAAATGAAACCAGATGGTAAACATTTTCTCTAGACCGAAGATGAGAAGGGAAAGGACAGGGAAGTTAGATTAATAGTTGGTGCAGTCATTGAATTGTTCAACTGCTAACTAAAAGGTCGGCAGTTTAAACCCACCGGCCAATCCCTGGGGAAAAGAGGCGTCATTCTTTTTCCATGAAGATTCACAGCTTTGGAAACCATAGGGGCAGTTCTACCCTGCCCAATAAGGTTGCTATTGAGTGGCAATCTGGACACATTGTGAAACGTGTCACCAGTGTTAGTGACCGATACATATGGGAATGGCTCAATGAGATCCTAACTTGCTACATCAACTTTCACCAAAAACACAATAAAATGTGTGTTCTTTTAAAAATCCAACATTTCTATTTTCTTCTTCTTGTATTCTTATTCAGCCAGCCCAGTAGGGGGAAGACTCAGAATACTGGAAACAAGAAAGTGAAGTCAGTGTTCCCTTTCACTGCACATTGTTCTGTAGTGCTCTTCCGGGAGTGGTTGTCCAATCTCAGAGCACCACTGTTACCCTCCTCAATGACGGTCAAAGGCTGGAGAAAGCAGGAGGCAGGAAAGCTGACTAAGGCGAACTGTGACTGTTAGACCAGACAGTGACTGAGCACCAAAGGGCCTGCCATCTAACCCTCTCTGTGAAAGGTGGATAATCTGTGGCTACTCTGTGAAAGGTGGATTATCACTGGGGCCACGGATCTGAGGAAACATCATGTCTTGTACATAGTAGATGTTCAGTAAGAAAATCATTCAACTTTAAGACGCTTTTGCTTTTACAGGGATCTGAATGATGCCCAGTAGGTCTAAGTTCAGATCAATGATTACAAGAGCAACACTGCCATTCCTTGTGTGTGTGGGGAGGGGTGGGGGGGTGGGGAAGATGTTGTTAATAATTTTCCTCCTTTCCTTGGCAAGACTAAGTAGAAAGTCTGCAGATCTTTTCCACTTTCCCCCCCAAATCTTTCAGTCTACAAAGGCACAAGTGCTGTCTCCAGAATCTCTGTAGAGGAGGTGGTAACTGGATGAAAAAGAGGATTATGCTGCTGGACTCAGAGTTACATTTGCATAACAAGCACACTGATTTAATTCCGGGGGTGTGTTTCTTTGGGTGATGTGTGTCTGAGTGTATAAAATGGTGATTCATGGATGGGAGGGATCAGATTCCACCAAGCCTTCCTGCCAAGATGCAAACAGATGACCTAGGGTTCCGAGAGAGCATTGGGGACAGGCAACCATACAGGATACATTCCGAGCTCCTAATGCTGGGCCCAAAGCATCATGTACTTGAGTGTCAATCCATATTTCCAGCCGTGTCACCCTCCAGTTCTTAACATGCCACTGAGCGGAACTATTGGCCAGGCCTCGGCACCTCTTCCTTTATTGAGGTAGAAAGGGCTTTATCTGAGAGTTCATCGGAGGCCACCACTCCGGACTCTTGTCCTCTCAATCCACAGGTTTGTTTCTATTTGCCTATCCAGAATGTGCTCACGATTTTGACAGCCCCTTAATTTACACGACTCGGTTCCCGCTTGACGGTAAAGAATGGCGTCACGTATGTACACACGTGCATTCATGTGCAAGCTCACAGAAGAGAGCTGGATGGTTTGGAGCTAGAGGAGAGGACATTATTGTTTTTATCTTCTGATCTTTGACATTGATTTTTGGTCTTTTACTAAAGAGGGTTATATAGCTGACTAATGGGATGAAGGTGGACACCTGTCACTCAAATCTGACCAGAACACACAGAGTTCCTGAAGCCATCTTCTCTCTAAGTCTCTGCTGAGGTCACACTAGAGGGCGTCAGACGAATGAATAGCTCCCAGCCTTTTGGGTCACAGTGATCTGCAAGCAATTCAAGGAGTCAGAGAACATTTTCAAATTTTTCTTTCTTTTCATCAGACAATGCAAGAAAACCGGTCTTCCTCTGACCAAGAGTGGTTACATCGTGGAAGAAGTGAGCTGTCCTTGTTTTGAACGGGTTCCGTGTGGTTTGACCTTCTGCTGAGAATTTGCCTTACCACGTCGGATATACTGAATCAGAATCCACATTTCAATCAGATCCCCAAATGCTTCGTAGGCCCCTTAGGTAAACAATTCTGACTCATGGCAGCCCTGCAGGGCCGAGGGGAACTGCTCCGAGCTGGGGCCCTTCACTGGAGCAGCAAGCCTCATCTTTCTGGTGGGTTTGAACTGCTGACTTTGAGGTTAGTTTATAATCCTCTTCGCCACCATAGCTTCTTACACAAGTGCCCTGCAATAAGGGAGTTAGGCAGCATGCCTCAGAGTGATCTCAGGTTTGGTTCCAGGTCACAACAATAAAGCCGTTGGTGGTGGTTGTGGTTCTGACTCATAGCGACTTCTGACTCATAGCGACCCTCTGTACAACAGAGCAAAACACTGCCTGGTCCTGTGTCGTCCTCACAATTATTCTTATGTTTGAGCCCACTGTGTTAAGGGTTGTCCTTTTTTCAGACCCTCTACTTCCCCAAGCATGATGTCCAAAGTAAGTGAGATCAAGTCTTGCTACCCTGGCTTTCAAGAGCATTCTGGCTGTACTTCTTCCGAGACAGATTTGTTTATTCTTGCAGTCCACAGTATTTTCAGGATTTTTTGCCAGCAGCATAATTGAAATGCATCAATTCTTCTTTGATCTTCCTTATTCAATGTCCAACTTTCACATATATATGAGGTGATTGTAAACGTCATGGCTTGGGTCAAGCATACGTTAGTCCTCAAAGTTACATCTTTGGTCTACGACACTTTAAAGAGGTCTTGTGCAGCAGATTTTTTTCAATGCAATACGTCCCTTGATTTCTTGACTACTGCTTCCATAAGCATTGTCTGTGGATCCAAGCAAGACAAAATCACTGACAGCATCAATCTTTTCTCTGTTTATCATGATGTTAATTATTGCTCTGAAGTTTCAAGTCCTCTTGGCTTTCAGCAAACAAGCTTGTATTGCCTGCATATTGAAGACTGTTAATTAATGTTACCCTGATCCTGATGCCCCGGTCCTTCTTCATATGGTCCAGATGCTTGGATTATCTGTTTAACATACTGACTGAATAAATATGGTGAAATAGTAACAGAAAGAAAGAAAGAATACTACCTGACACACACCTTTCTTGATTTTCTTTCTTTATTTTTAATCATTTTATTGGGGCCTTGTAAAGTTCTTATCGCAATCCATCCATCCATCCATTGTGTCAGGCACATTTGTTCATATGTTGCCATCATCATTTTCAAAACATTTTTTTCTACTTGAACCCTTGGTGTCAGCGCATTTTCCCTTCTCCCTCCCTCCCTCCCTCCCTCATGAACCCTTGATAATTTATAAATGTTTTTTCATGGCTTACACAGACTACTGTCTCGCTTCACCCATTTTTCTGTTGTCTATCCCCCTGGGAGGGCGTTATATGTAGATCATTGTGATTGGTTCCTCCTTGCTTCCCCCACCTTACCCTTACCCTTCTGGTATCTCTACTTTCATTATTGGTCCTGAGGGATGTATCTGTCCTGGATTCCCTGTGTTTCCAGCTCTTATCTAGTGTACATGCTCTGGACTAGCTGGATTTGTAAGGTAGAATTGGGGTCATGATAGTGTGGAGGGTGAGGGGAGCACTAAAGAACTAGAGGAAAGTTGTATGTTACATCCATGCTATACTGCACCCTGACTGGTTCATCTCTTCCTTGTGACCCTTCTGTAAGATGATGTCCAATTGTCTACAGTTGGGCTTTGGGTCTCTACTCTGCCCTCCCCCTCATTGGCATCAATATGATTTTTTTGTTCTGGATCTTTGATGCCTGATAGCTGATCCCATCAACACCTCATGATCACATAGGCTGGTGTGCTTCATCCATGTGAACTTTGTTGCTTCTCCGCTAGATGGCTGCTTATTTATCGTCAACCCTTCAAGACCCCAGAAGCTATATCTTTTGATAAGCCAAGCACCATCAGCTTTTTTCACCACATTTGCTTATGCACCCATTTGTCTTCAGCGATGTTATTGTGAAGGTGAGCATCACAGAATGCCGGGTTATTAGAACAAAGTGTTCTTGAGTTAAGGGAATACTTGAGTAGAAGCCTAATGTGTGTCCACTACCTTAATACTTAACATATAAATATATGTACATAGATCTATTTCCCTATTATTATATAAAAATATATTTACATATGTACATGCCTGGATTTAGACCTCTATAAATGTCCTTTGCCTCTATTTCCTTTTACTTCCCAATTCCTAGTTCTTTCTACTATTTCCTTTTACTTTCCTCTTGTCCCACTATCATGCTCGGCCTTCATTCAGGTTTCAGTAATTCCTCTCAGCTACATTGCCCTTGATCAAGACCCACCAGGCATCCTATGCCCTCCTCACCATCAATTTTAGATCATTTGTTGTTCCCTTATCCCTGGGTTTGTTGACACCTCACCTCCCCACCCCTTCTCTCCTGTCTCCCCCGGAACTGTAGGTCCCATTGTTTTCTCCTCTGGATTGTTTATCCTGCCTATCTTATCTAGATAGACATTCAGAGACAATAATAAGCACAAAACAAGACAGCAAAACAAAACAACAACAAAACCAACAACAAAAAAAGGAAAGCCTATAAATAGTTCCAGGTCTGTTTGTTGACTTTTAGGGGTATTTTATACTTGAGTCTGATGGGTGTCATGTCCTGCCCCAAAGTCTATTTTTGGTATTTCTCTGGAACTTCATTGCTTTGCTCCCCTTGCTGCTCTGTTGCACGCCCTTAATGTTTCGGTCCAGTGTGGTAGGGTCAGATCGGGTACAATTCCTGCACTGTGTCTCCAGTGTTGTCCCTCATAGCGCTATGGGTCAGTGAGGTACGTTGTGTCTCATGGTGGGGATGGCCCTATGGTCCTCTATGTGTAGTGGCTGCTCTGAGCAGGAATATCATCTTCGGGGCTTGATGGGCCTTTTCCTGATTTTCAATCATGTTCTATTCACGACTGTCTCAGGTTCTGTGTGAACATAATGTAGTATTCTGAAATTTCCATTCTTTGTAATGCTGACCACATTTTGTTATGATCCACACAGTTGAATGTCTTTGTATAATCAGTAAAACACAAATAAAATATCTTTCTGGTACTCTCTGCTTTCAGCCAAGATCCATCTGGCATCAGCAATAATATTCCTCATTCCACGAACTCTTCTGAATTTGTCTTGAATTTTTGGCAGCTCTCTGTTGGTGTACTACTCCAATCATGGTTGAATGATCTTCAGCAAAACTTTACCTGCATGTGATATTAATGATATTACGATAGTTGGATATGGTGCCAACTTGGTTGGGCCAGGATTCTCCCAGGACATGGTCCAACCTAGTGTGGTCGACTTCATGATGGAATCTTCTGTGAAGCAGCCAAGCAGTTGTGGGGAGAATAGACCTCCTTAATCTAGTCACAGCCTTGATACGATGGAGGGAGAGTTTATTCAGGGTGTGGCCTACTCATAGCGTAAACTGACAGTGTGTGGAAGCCAGCTTGGATTCATTCTGCTGGCCTCAGATTCATTCAACTTAGCATCTACCAGTCCGTGGTCTTCCTACTTCACCTGGCTTCCTATTCATCGGCACCCTGTAACCACAGGCGTTAGGAGGAGCCTTCAGCTGACTTTACATCTAACCCACAGACTTGAACCCACAGACTGGACGTATCCACTTCTACAACTGTGGGACCTATTTCTTGATATAAATCTCTTTCTATATTCATACACATACAAACGTCGCTGGTGTTGTTTCTCTAGGGAACCCAGTCTAACACAATATAGTTCGATAGTTTCTGCATTCAGTTGGGTCTCTCTTCTTTGGAGGGGGTACTAACATGGATCTCTTCCAGGCGGATGTGTTGGTACAGAGGGGTGAGTGCCCCAGTGCTTCCTCAACTAATAAAGCTAATATCTCAAGAAAGCAAGTCACACAAATTATTTGGTTCCCCAGTGTAAAAGTTAGAGTTACATGAAACTGTACATTAAATGGACAGCATTATGAGAGCGCATTATTGTGAAAACGAGCAGAAGGTGTCAGACACTAAGGGAGTACATGCTATTGGGACAATGGCATGAGTAAGCTTACTTGAAGCAGCATTGTCACCAGCTTCAATTTGTTCTTTAAAAAATGCAGTGTCTTCGAAGCGCAATGTGTACCCGTTGAGATTTAAGCAACATGGAACAAAAGTACCATGGCAATGACAAAAATAAGTCAGGGACTTGATTTCCTCATTCAAGAAGCCTGGAGGTGACTCCCTGGGCTGTCACTGAAGCTCAACATGCCACCCAAGACCGGGCTCCTCCTTCCATTCCTGCCCAGCCATCATTAGCTTGTAGGTTGGGTTGCTATGAGTCAGAATCAACTCGATAGCAGAGAGTTTGGTTTTTGGTCTCTGAGTCTCTCCTCATTATGTCTAAGTCCCAGGAAGAAGAAGAACTAAGAGCTGAGGGTGTAGGTTGACTTCTGACAGAGAAAACAGTGACTTTCCAGGAAACCCCATCAAGTAAGCTACCCCTTAAACCTCACCAGACAGAATTGCATTTCGTGATGACCTCTAGCCCCAAGCAGGTCTTGGCAACCAAGCTTTTCAACGGGCAGATTGCCATTCAAAGCAAACTAGGTTCTGTTTGTAAACAAGAAGAAAAACTAAAACCAAACTCACTGACATGGAGTGGATTCCAACTCGTAGTGACCCTTAAGACAAGGTAGAACTGCCTCTGGGTTTCCAGGACTGTAAATTTTTAAAAATAAATAATTGTATTGGGGGCTCTTACAGCTGTTATAACAATCCACACATCAATTGTATCAAGCACATTTGTACATATATCGCCATCATCATTTTCATTCTGTTTGAACCCTTGGTAGTAGGTCCTCTCTTTTCCCTCCTCCCCCCATGGACCCCTGATAAATGATAAATTATTATTATTTTCATAGCTTACACCGCCCACTGCCTCCCTTCGCCCACATTACTGTTGTTCGCCCCCCTGGGGAGTAGGGAGAATTATACGTTGGTCATTGTAGTCGGTTCCCCATTTCTCCCCTTTCTCCCCCCACCTTCCCCTGACCCTTGTGGTATGACTACTCCCATTACTGTTCCTGGGGGTTTATTTGTCCTGGATTCCATGTGTTGAGAGCTCTTATCTGTACCAGTGTACATGCTATGATCTAGCCGGATTTGTAAGGTAGCTGGGGTCATGATAGTGATGGAAGGAAGCATTAAAGAACTAGAAGAATGTTGTATGTTCCATCGATGCTATGCTAGACCCTGTCTGTCTTGTTCTATCCTTATGACCCTTCTGCGAGGGAATGTTCAATTATCTACAGATGGGCTTTGGGTATCCACTCCAACCCCCATCATTTGTATCCATATATTTGTTTGTTTAGGTTCTTCTGAGGGCTGATAACGTATCCCATCAATACCTCGTGGTCACACACGCTTCTGTGCTTCTTCCATGTGAGCTTTGTTGCTTCCTGCTAGATGGCCAGTAGCAGTTGCATAATCTTTTGTCAACTTTCGAAGGGGTAGAGTCTTGCCTGTCAATCAGGTCACAGCTTGATGACCTCATTTGGAGGCAAAACAGAGATAAATAGCTGACTGGAGGCCAGATGCACTCTGGTTGACGCTATGCAAGACATTCCTGTTGACAAGACACATGGAGCTACCTTGATGGAGCCAGAGCCCTAAAGCTGGAGGAGACATATGGAGACCCACGCCAGTGCTGAGATACTTCCACTGCCACTGGAGCCACATGACTGTCCTGTGGCCTGTGATCTTCCTGCTTTTAGCATCCTTGCATGTGTCCTGTGAGTCTGAAGAGGAATTTAGAGATTGTTATTGGACATATGGGCTAATATCGGACTTATGGACTCAATCTGGACTGGGCTGAGATGTTCTCGTAATACAATTGCTCTTTTATATAAAGCTCTTTCTTATACACATATGAGCGTCTATGAATTTGTTTCTCTGGTCAACCCAGACGAACACAGTATGGTACCTTGGGAGTGGGGAACTGGAGAAACAAATCATAAAGATGGAGAGTGGATGCTTGTTTTACGTCGGCCTCAGGGTAGTTTGTCTTCTTTGGCCAGCTGGAGGTCGGATATGGACATGCAGCTTACTGGGTTGTTTTTTTGGAAGAATCTGGGAAGTTAAAGTTTTGGTTATTTTGTTTGGTTGTTATTTTTATTCCTGTTTGAAATAGAGAAAATGATTGTGATTCATGTATATTTTGAGTAGAGGGGGTGGAATCACCCCTTGAATTTCTCAGAGCTGCTTAATGAAAATGGATGACAGGTCAAAGTGACTGACAGAAGGCCCAGCCCTGGCTTGAGGCAATGAATCCAGAGGCCTAAGGCAATATTTGTATCAATGGAAACTTTTAGATAAGGATTAAGATAAATTAGATAAGGATTGAACTTGACTGTTTTAAGAATTGAGTTTAGGATATGATTCTACTTACACTGATTTCTTCTGCATATTGTTACTGATATAATGATTGATAGAAATGATTATTGAGAAGTATGAAAAACTGGCATTCTATGATGCTCACCTTCCCGACACAACCACTGAAGACAAAGCGGGTGAATAAGCAAAT